>NC_137116.1:15315436-15352936 GCF_949357685.1 Gobio gobio
GCTATCATTCGGAAAATACCCCAACCAAATCCACAGTTCTAAGCCTGTGAATATTTGATTTGACCACTAGGTGGCGCTGAAGCTTCTCGGGCTCCTTCAGGGCATCGTGCCGATGACACAGTTTCGTAACGATACACTAATGCGTTCATAACATACAGCATTTTACTACAAAACTCAAAATGGCCGCCTCGATTCTAAATTTGACCCTAATCTAAAAGATCACTTCTGATTTCTGAGCAAAGCATTCGGAAGTTAACCCTCGTGCTCTGCTGGATTTCTGCTCACTCCTTATGGTCCGGCTCAAATTCACCCTAATTGGATTAAATACAATTCCCCAAAAATCACACTATGATAAAACGCATACAATCAGAAACAAACAATTCACTTTTAATATCAATACGTTTCACACATTACAAAGAATAAATATCTGAATTTACGATTTATAAATATTTTTAACCACTATTTTTAAGATTGGCCCTTAGGACACTTGCCTTTATACATTTAGAACAATAATATCTTAGTCTAAATCTAAAGTAATCTCGACCAACTATACAGCATTTTAAAGCTTTCAGACTCTAATTTTCATATTTGGTGACTGATTTTCAAAAGAGATGACAGAGCAGGAGATAAACAGCGATAGATTCGTCATTTGTGATGCAGTGCCAAACTATAACGCGCACTCTGACTCTTTCCATATCATTTTGTTTATATGTATTTTAGAGATTGAATTCAAATCAAATATTAACATTACTGCCCAAACAGCTTATGAATAGGATGTCTACTTCATAGATATTCTGAAAAGTATGAAAATATAACGTTCAGATCACTCAAACCATATATGGAAATCCAAGAGTCTACATGTCATCTAGTGGAAAACACACAAAAACATCTTTTTTTTTAGATATCAACCTAAAATTTGCCAAAGAATTTGTTCAGATATTTAGCTTTGATTTTCTTGAGGTTTTAGAATTGAACATGTTTTGTAAAATGTATATTTTATATAAAAAAAAAATATATATATTCATATTCATAAAAGCTTCATGAGGCCGTGTTTTGAAATCGTCATCACTATATAAGTCGTTATTTAGGGTTTTTTTGCGCACAGAAACTATTCTCGTCTTCATAAAGTTATTGTAGAGCCGCTGTAGTGAGATGGACTTTGTAACTTTAGTCTTTAGTGTCTTTTAAGGGTCTTGAGAGTGTAAAGTTGAGCCAATGGAGGCCTTTCAGAGCATCAGATTTACACTAAAATATCTTCATTTGTGTCTGAAGATGAACGGAGGTCTGACGGGTGTCCAACCACATGAGGCTCAGTCATTAATGACACAATCTACAGTTTTGGCTGAACTAACGCTTTAAATGTTTCCCTAAGAGAACCGTTTAAGAGATGATATGCAACACCCTTGAGTTATTCTCTTAGGTAAGGGGAAATCGTCCCTTAAGTTCATACTTGAGGGAAAAACTGCAACCGGGCGCTGGACTTCACGATTCTCTGGGGCAGGAAGACCTGAAGCTGAAGCGAAACGTGTAGTTTTGGATAAAGCGCTATAGAAATAAACGAGGCTTGGCATCGAGCCACTGTCTCCGAAACGCTGCATAACATTATAGCGGGTAATCATGACCAAGGGTTTGAGGGAAAGCGGCTTTGTGGACTAATAGAGATCAGTTATCAGGATTAGTGAATGTACAGCGAACCTTGTGGTTTAAATCTAGAAACTCCAGCGGGATTACAGGCACGTGTCCGAACCGGCCACACACACACACACACACACACACACACACACACACACACACACACACACACACACACACACACACACACACACACACACACACACACACACACACACACACACACACACACACACACCTGACGTGCAGCAGTTTGGCCGTCTGCACGAAGCAGGACTGGTCGGTCTCCTTCAGCACTTCCTGTGCGTATCCCACAAGGCCGCTGTTCTCCAGCATGCCCTGGTACTCCTCCACCTGAGTCCTGAGCCGCTCCACCCGCAGGTTCCTGGCCTGCTCGATGGACCTCAGCATCTCAGTCTTCCTCTCCTGAAGGGTCTCAAACAGACGCTCGAAGTGCTCGTTGGCACGCCTCTCTGCCAGCTGCCCGTTCTCCTGCGGGCACCAGAAGCCTTCGAGTCAGTAATCCGGACATCATCATGCAGAAACACTCACATATACGTCTAGCCGTCACAATCTGGCCCTTGTCAAACTCGCTCAAATCCTCACGCTTGCCCATTTCTCCTGCTTCTAACACAACACATACTTCTAACTCTGAGGACAACATGTTCACTTGCTGCCTAATATATCCCACCCACTAACAGGAGATGAAGAGAGTCATAATGTTATTAGGGATGCCGGCCAAAAAACGGTTTTCTTTGTATTTTTCTGCCGATTTTTCCGGAAGTGCGCCCACGTGCACATTCGCCTATATTGCAATAATTTGCGAACATGTCACTGTGTTACAAACGGAAACTGGAGAACTGAGGGAAGAGACAGGGAATAAAGAGCCGCTTTCCTGCGCAAGCTGAAGTTGCGCGAGCTGAAGTTGAGCGCGAGCTGAAGTTGAGCGCGAGCTGAAGTTGAGCGAGAGCTGAAGTTGAGCGAGAGCTGAAGTTGCGCGAGAGCTGAAGTTGAGCGAGAGCTGAAGTTGAGCGAGAGCTGAAGTTGAGCGAGAGCTGAAGTTGAGCGAGAGCTGAAGTTGAGCGAGAGCTGAAGTTGAGCGAGAGCTGAAGTTGAGCGAGAGCTGAAGTTGCGCGAGCTGTAGTTGAGCGAGAGCTGAAGTTGCGAGAGCTGAAGTTGCGAGAGCTGAAGTTGAGCGAGCTGAAGTTGCGCGAGCTGAAGTTGCGCGAGCTGAAGTTGCGCGAGCTGAAGTTGCGAGAGCTGAAGTTGCGCGAGCTGAAGTTGCGCGAGCTGAAGTTGCGCGAGCTGAAGTTGCGCGAGCTGAAGTTTTAGTGAGCTGAAGTTGCGCGAGCTGAAGTTGAGCGAGCTGAAGTTGCGCGAGCTGAAGTTGCGCGAGCTGAAGTTGCGCGAGCTGAAGTTGCGCGAGCTCACCTCTCCGCCTCCTGATAGTGAGTGTTTGTTCAGATTCTCACGTGTTGGATCGGATGAGAACGAAACAGACTAACTTGTGACAAAGCCGAAATACTTCTTTTTGTAGCCTAAAGAAGAACATGCTGCACTTTAGAAATGAAATACTGTCAGTTCTGTAGCCTATAGGATGATCATTTTTATTTTACCTTAAAATGACATTGACTTAAATTGATTTAAAAAGCACCTGCTGGAGCATCTTAGTTTTTTTAGTTGCATTAAACATTATTTGATTTAACATTTTGGAATAATTATATACTTTGGTTTTATTTAATTTCACTGGTAAAGACTTTTTTTCTTTACACTGAATTTAAAAACAAATGCTGATTTAAGGAACATCTTTGTTTGGATTGCAGAATATGCAGATGTTGCCTTTAATTTCAGATTGCGGACTTGTTTTCATTAGCCAAAAGCCAATTTAACCTTTTAAATACCAAATAAACATCTTGTTCATGTATACTTTAGTTCTTTTATTGTGTAAAAAAATAAATAAATAGGAAATCAGTATCGGAATCTGACAGTTTTCTTGAGAGAAAAAATAAATAAAAAATCGGAATCGGGCATGTAAAATCATGATTGGCGCATCACTGATGTTATGCCTGATGGGTGTATAATGAACGAGCCCCGTTGATGGCATGAATCCGCTCAGGCAGGAAACAGACGCTCTTACCTCGGTGTGATTGATCATCACCTCCAGCTCTGAAATCTGAGTCCGCACTTGGTCTTCTTTGCTGATCAGGTAATGGATGCTCTTGGACAGCTTCTCCTGTTACAGAAAAGCACAGCCCATTAGAACAGTGGAAAAATCATCGACCTCCCGCACGGTTTCCGGACAGAGGAGACACAAGATCCAGCTGGACATGATCAGGCAGAGATGAGGCCATTAAACATGGATGAGTCGGCTGCTTTACAGTCTAGTGTTTCTGACCCAGAGCAACATCAACACTTTAAGCTGAGGAATCAAAACAGCCTGGAGCTTTTGGCAAACATGAGGACATTGTCCAATAAAAACACTCTTTACATTTCAGAACTGACAACATCCTGAACCCAAAACACAAACAGCCCCAGATCATCATCAGAGCCACGCCCAACAGAAGCTCTGCAGACGCCCAGACGCCCTTAAAGCGTTAGTTCAGCCAAAACTGTAAATTGTGTGATTAATGACTGAGCCTCATGTGGTTGGACACCCGTCAGACCTCCGTTCATCTTCAGACACAAATGAAGATATTTTAGTGTAAATCTGATGCTCTGAAAGGCCTCCATTGGCTCAACTTTACACTCTCAAGACCCTTAAAAGACACTAAAGACTAAAGTTACAAAGTCCATCTCACTACAGCGGCTCTACAATAACTTTATGAATCGGCGAGAATAGTTTCTGTGCGCAAAGAAACCCTAAATAACGACTTATATAGTGATGACGATTTCAAAACACGGCATCATGAAGCTTCGGAGCGTTATGAATCAGTGAGTCAATTCAGCGGTTCAGAGCGTTATGAATCAGTGAGTCGATTCAGTGGTTTGGAGCGTCATGAATCAGTGAGTCAATTCAGCTGTTCGGAGCGTTATGAATCAGTGATTCAGCGGTTCAGAGCATTATGAATCAGTGAGTCGATTCAGTGGTTCAGAGCATTATGAATCAGTGAGTCGATTCAGCTGTTCGGAGCGTCATGAATCAGTGAGTCGATTCAGCTGTTCGGAGTGTTATGAATCAGTGAGTCGATTCAGCTGTTCAGAGCATTATGAATCAGTGAGTCGATTCAGCAGTTCAGAGCGTTATGAATCAGTGAGTCGATTCAGCGGTTTGGAGCGTTTTGAATCAGTGAGTCGATTCAGCGGTTTGGATCGCCAAATTTCAGCAGTTTGGCGGTTTGAAACGCGATCCGAATCATGATTCGACTCACTGATTCATAACGCTCTGAAGCTTCATGATGCCGTGTTTTGAAATCGTCATCACTATATAAGTCGTTATTTAGGGTTTTTTTGCGCACAGAAACTATTCTCGTCTTCATAAAGTTATTGTAGAGCCGCTGTAGTGAGATGGACTTTGTAACTTTAGTCTTTAGTGTCTTTTAAGGGTCTTGAGAGTGTAAAGTTGAGCCAATGGAGGCCTTTCAGAGCATCAGATTTACACTAAAATATCTTCATTTGTGTCTGAAGATGAACGGAGGTCTGACGGGTGTCCAACCACATGAGGCTCAGTCATTAATGACACAATTTACAGTTTTGGCTGAACTAACGCTTTAAATCTCAGCAGCTGGAACAGTAAAGTTTCCACATGTAATATATGCAGAGCTGTTAGCCAATCACAGCAGGTGGGCGTTTACACTGAAGACCTGCTAGGACTAAACTCCGGGTCAGTCAGCATTAACTCTAGGCCTGATGTTGGTCATTAAACTGGACGTACCTTGAGGATCTTGTAGGCGCTGCTCATGGAAGTGACCTTGTGATTAGCGTGAGATCCTCCGAGTTTACACAGATGGCAGACGGGACGCCGACACACCTCGCAGTACATGTTGACCTTCTCCATCTCATGCTCCGGACACATCAGCACCTGCAGACCACAGGGAGCCAATGAGCAGAGCTGGGGACGCATTACAACCAGTGTTAGACCATATATCGGCCGATATTTGTGTGATTTTTACGTGTATCGGCCGATATAAAGCTGCTGCGTTCGCTGATATTTTTCCCTGCATTATTTCCAGACAGGCGTCCACAGGGCAGCTCTCACCGTCTGCAAACTCTCTCGCTCTCCCTCGCGCATATTAATCAAAATCAGCTGAGAATTGACGATGGTAAAGGTGGAAAGACTGAAGCTTCACGTGGAGCATTGGGAGATTTTCTCCTGAATTACCGCTGGTGTTGCTCTAGAGATTCAGTGAAGAGCACCTACACTCTAAAACATGCTGGGTTAAAAATAACCCAAGTTGGGTTGAAAATGGACTAACCCATCAATTGGGTTGTTTTAAGCAAACTTTTAACCCAACCGCTGGGTCAAAACAACCCAATTGCTGGGTTAGTCCATATTCAACCCAACTTGGGTTATTTTTAACCCAGCATTTTTTAGAGTGTAAGCATTAAATGACTAGGTTGTAAACAGTTTTAACTGAAGTATAGTCCAGTCAGTGTGCACTTTATTATGCTGCTCGCTTGTTGATACTGTGTGCAATAGTGTCATTATTTTATTTATGCTTAAATATTTATTTTCTGAATTTATTTTCACCACTGAACTCTTTTTTTCTTGTTCTACCTCACCTGTTTTTACTATTTGTTAAATGTTTTTTTTTAGTTCAATAAATGTTCCTTTTTTAAATTTTAAATTGTTATCATCCTGATCATTGTGTCATTTTTATGATGTAAATTGAGGGAGCAAAAGCAGAATCGGCTCCAAATATCGGCTCGAGAGAATCTGCAGCCGTATCGTCATCGGCTAAGGAAAAAAAAAATCCATATCGGTCGATCCCTAATTAACTTGAGTAACATAATAATAATACTTTTTCCAAGTAACTAGTAAAGTAACGCATTACTTTTCAAATTTACAAGTTACTTTTTCACATTAATTTGACTGACAGCTCATGTTGAGAGTCAGTGCAGAGGTGTGTGTGTGTGTGTGTGTGTGTGTGTGTGTGTGTGTGTGTGTGTGCGTGTGTGTGTGTGTGAACATGAGGGTTATTGTACTTCTAGACTAAATGTGAGCATTTATTTATCTCGCACAATAAAGATTCGGTCCTCCTCAAAATGAATAAAATCAGTCAAATGCAAAATCAGAATACTATGCAAACCTCAGCTATTTTTATGCATAATCTACCTTTATATTTAATTGACCGATGTCTTGCTGCTGACCTTTGAGGATGAAAATTACTAGATTTTTAGTTTTTATTGGTAAAACTTTTTTCTCCTGCGTCCTATCCTCCCATTATCCAGAGCTGCGCCCTCTAGTGTTCATGAGGGAATCTGCATCTTTACCTCAGCCTGGGGCGCATTATTTACATTTTGGTATGAAGAGGTCTTTACCGTTGCACAAAAATATAACTTTTTTGTTATAAACAAAAACAAGCCCAGCCCAGGTGAGAAAAAGTAACGCAAAAGTAACGTAACGCATTACTTTTCTTAAAAAGTAACTTGAGTAACTCAATTAGTTACTTTTTAAGGGAGTAACGCAATAATGTAACGCATTGAGTTACTCAAGTTACTTTTTAAGAAAAGTAATGCGTTACGTTATTGCGTTACTCCCTTAAAAAGTAACTAATTGAGTTACTCAAGTTACTTTTTAAGAAAAGTAGTTACTTTTTAAGGGAGTAACGCAATAATGAAACGCATTACTTTTCTTAAAAAGTAACTTGAGTAACTCAATTAGTTACTTTTTAAGGGAGTAACGCAATATTGTACTCAATTAGTTACTTTTTAAGGGAGTAACGCAATATTGTAATGCATTACTTTTCTTAAAAAGTAACTATGTAACTCAATTAGTTACTTTTTAAGGGAGTAACGCAATATTGTAATGCATTACTTTTCTTAAAAAGTAACTATGTAACTCAATTAGTTACTTTCTAAGGAAGTAACGCAATAATGTAACGCATTACTTTTCTTAAAAAGTAACTATGTAACTCAATTAGTTACTTTCTAAGGAAGTAACGCAATAATGTAACGCATTACTTTTCTTAAAAAGTAACTATGTAACTCAATTAGTTACTTTTTAAGGGAGTAACGCAATATTGTAATGCATTACTTTTCTTGGAGGGGCGGGTGGAGGGGCGGGTGGAGGAGCGGGTGGAGGGGGGTGGAGGGGCGGGTGGAGGGGGGTGGAGGGGCGGGTGGAGGGGCGGGTGGAGGAGCGGGTGGAGGAGCGGGTGGAGGGACGGGTGGAGGGGCGGCTGGAGGGGCGGCTGGAGGGGCGGCTGGAGGGGCGGCTGGAGGGGCGGCTGGAGGGGCGGCTGGAGGGGCGGCTGGAGGGGCGGCTGGAGGGGCGGCTGGAGGGGCGGCTGGAGGGGCGGGTGGAGGGGCGGGTGGAGGAGCGGGCGTACCTTGGGTCTGAAGTTGGTGGTGGGTCCCACGTACTCGTGCTGGGCTTTGGGCGTTCCCCAGGGGTGGTGGATCTTGAAGCACTCGTTGCAGAAGCTGGCCTTGCAGTCCATGCAGCTCTTGGTGGCCTCCTGGGCCCCGGGCGGCTTGCACACGGTGCACATGATGGCCACGGCCGCCCGCGCCGCCTGCCGGTACCGCTCCACGATGCCCTCCAGCGTGAAGTTCCGGAAGAGCATGCTGATGCCACGCTCCCCGAGGTCAATGTCATGCTGGCACCCCGGGCACGGGAAGGTGGTGATGCGGGGCGTGACGGAGGAACGCCTCCATCCGGGAGAAGAGATGGACCCTGAGTCAACACGGGAGACCGGGCAGGTGAAAGGGTAGAAGTGGACACACACACACACACACACACACACACACAAGTGGAGAGACTCAGAGACAGCACACACACACACACACACACACACACACACACACACACTCAGGTGGAGAGACTCAGAGACAGCACACACACACACGCATGCGCACACACACACAATGAGGCACTGAGGAAGGTCACACACAGAGGTGGAGAGACTCAGAGACAGCACGCACACACACACACACACACACACACAGGGATCCGGACGGAATGGAAATGAGACACGATTACAGTGGCGAATGAGAGCGAGGGGTGTTTGTAAAGCTGCAGTGTGTCATTCCGGTCAAACGAAACTGCAGAGATGATTCACAGATTTCCCCAAACACTGTCATTGGTCAGTCGAACAGGTTAGTCCCGCCCCTAACCCACCTGATTGGCCGAGTCAGAAGTGGACCAATCCCTGCTCACACACACACACACACACACACAGATCAATGACAGGAAAGGGTCTCAGCGTTTCTGCAATTAGTGATGCATCGCCATTAAAAATCTGTCTGGAAGCAAAACCGGAAATTCAGGAAAGCTGGAGCTGAGCGATTAGTTCTGGCCTCAGGTGTGTTCCTAACCCAACTCAAACAACTCAAACTATTAATACTAGGAGTGTAACGGGACACACAACGGACACAAACTCAACAAACAAATGAACAAATGGTGTCTGTCCTTAAATTAATACAAATATAACTAAAGGTCTCTTAAAGATGTAGATGCATCTCTGCTATAGAACTACAGATCCCTCACATTACAGCAGCTCAGACTAGCCCAAGCTCAGCTGAGACGCATGCTCAGATATAATAATAATAATAATAATAATAATAAACACACTGGCCTCATTCATGAGACGTCCGTGAATATATGAGCCAATTCTGAGAAACGTGTAAAATGGACCTTTACGGAAACTCCAGATTCACAAACGCCACGGATTCGGCCGTTAAACGTGTGTGTATTAATGAAGTCCAAACATATTATTAGGGCTGTCAAAAGATGAATCGCGATTAATCGCATCCAAAATAAAAGTTTGTGTTTACATAATATATGTGTGTGTACTCTGTTAATTATTATTTATATATAAATACACACACCTTTTAGTTTGGATGCGATTAATCTTTTGACAGCCCTAATTATTATATATTATTATATTCAGAATATTACTGAATATAATAATGCAGTAAAGCAGTATTAACTTCATTATTGTTGTTCAGTTGGTGTACGAGTGGGATGATTGGTCGGTGTAGTTTGTCCCGCCCCTCCTCCACTGTGATTGGACGGCCGGGTAAAAAGTGACCGTGATGAGCGCTGAGAGGCATAATCTGAAGGCCACGCCCACCGGGGGGGGGGGGGGGGGGCAATCCCACGCTCTCCATTGACTTTGCCTCCTTGTCATTTCGGACTTATAACAAAAACCAGAACAATGTCTAAAAGCTGATGTGTGAAAGTGTACAGCAAACAAGCTCAACAACACAGAACCAAAAACACAGAAGTTTTGATAAACTGTTGACACAAAACACCAGCTTATAAAGACACAAGCGGATTCAGGCCAATGAGACGACGCCCACTGGAGGAGAACATGATCAGAGGCAGGACATATCATATATAAACCTGACATTTGACTTTACAGTGACACGTTTACTGCACACACACACACACACACACACACACACTGAGTGCCTTTATCCACTTTTGTCTCCTTAATCTCTCGTTTTTTTGAGTCGACAGCTTATAAAAACTTATTTCTGTGTTGTTTAGCTTGTTTGCTGTACACTTTGTCACATTTCAGCTTTTAGACATGGTTCTGTGTTTTGTTATAAGCCTGAAATAACAAGGAGGCAAAGTCAATGGAGAGCGTTTGATTGTTTTCCCCCCGGTGTGGGCGTGGCCTAAATACGCTCTGTCTCTATTACCCAACGCTCAACAGTTATAAAAAATAAAATAAAAAAGACGGGGAAACCAACTCTTGAAATATTATTATAGTTCATAGTTCATCAAAATGTCATCAGTTTGCCTAAATCAGAGTGTTTCAATCGTGGTAGGAGCAGCTGCACATTTCTGATTTTGTGATTTTGACGCTCTATTCGTGTTTGGTGTGAACGCAGCATTAATAATTATTAGGGCTGTGCGATATTGAAGAAAAATGCGATATCCTTGTTAAATAATGCGATATGCGATACGATATTGCTTTAGGTGCGTAAATCTATTTCTTTCTCCAACTGATATCGTTCACTTAAAGCATTATCAACTGTGTTTACATGAATACTCATCAAGACATAACTGTGTGTGTATTTGACAGTTCGAGTGTGTAACACGACACGAAAAAACACCACGTTTTGGTGTGTGTGTGTCAGACAGCGCGAGACTGCAAGGAGTTGTTTTTCGCAAGTTATTGCGTTTAATAACTATTTTTAACGTCAAGCAAGTCACATGAGTAACAGTCGTGTGCTCAGTCTGTTCTCTGATATACACATCGACCTAAAACACACACTTTTCACAGCGTTGGCGTAGCCCATTAAAATCATTCAGATATTGCGAACCCTTGCGATGTGCATATTGGGATATGTACATTTGCGATAATTTCGATATATTGCGCAGCCCTAATAACTATTTCTCTCTCACAGAAAAGGCGTCTGAACGAGCCTCTTTTACGCATCTCGTGTAGCATGAGCTCTTGTGCTCACACACTTCACTCTCCCAGTGAACACACAGCCCGCCCATCATCAGACCATCACACACACACTTCACTCTCCCAGTGAACACACAGCCCGCCCATCATCAGACCATCACACACACACACACACACTTCACTCTCCCAGTGAACACACAGCCCGCCCATCATCAGACCATCACACACACACTTCACTCTTCCAGTGAACACACAGCCTCGCCCATCATCAGACCATCACACACACACTTCACTCTCCCAGTGAACACACAGCCCGCCCATCATCAGACCATCACACACACACACACACACTTCACTCTCCCAGTGAACACACAGCCCGCCCATCATCAGACCATCACACACACACTTCACTCTCCCAGTGAACACACAGCCCGCCCATCATCAGACCATCACACACACACTTCACTCTCCCAGTGAACACACAGCCCGCCCATCATCAGACCATCACACACACACTTCACTCTTCCAGTGAACACACAGCCCCGCCCATCATCAGACCATCACACACACACTTCACTCTCCCAGTGAACACACAGCCCCGCCCATCATCAGACCATCACACACACACTTCACTCTCCCAGTGAACACACAGCCCCACCCATCATCAGACCATCACACACACACTTCACTCTCCCAGTGAACACACAGCCCCGCCCATCATCAGACCATCACACACACTTCACTCTCCCAGTGAACACACAGCCCCGCCCATCATCAGACCATCACACACACACTTCACTCTCCCAGTGAACACACAGCCCGCCCATCATCAGACCATCACACACACACTTCACTCTCCCAGTGAACACACAGCCCGCCCATCATCAGACCATCACACACACACTTCACTCTCCCAGTGAACACGCAGCCCGCCCATCATCAGACCATCACACACACACTTCACTCTCCCAGTGAACACAGCCCCGCCCATCATCAGACCATCACACACACACTTCACTCTCCCAGTGAACACACAGCCCGCCCATCATCAGACCATCACACACACACTTCACTCTCCCAGTGAACACACAGCCCGCCCATCATCAGACCATCACACACACACTTCACTCTCCCAGTGAACACACAGCCCCGCCCATCATCAGACCATCACACACACACTTCACTCTCCCAGTGAACACACAGCCCCGCCCATCATCAGACCATCACACACACACTTCACTCTCCCAGTGAACACACAGCCCCGCCCATCATCAGACCATCACACACACACTTCACTCTTCCAGTGAACACACAGCCCCGCCCATCATCAGACCATCACACACACACTTCACTCTCCCAGTGAACACACAGCCCCGCCCATCATCAGACCATCACACACACACTTCACTCTTCCAGTGAACACACAGCCCCGCCCATCATCAGACCATCACACACACACTTCACTCTCCCAGTGAACACACAGCCCCGCCCATCATCAGACCATCACACACACACTTCACTCTCCCAGTGAACACGCAGCCCCGCCCATCATCAGACCATCACACACACACACTTCACTCTCCCAGTGAACACGCAGCCCGCCCATCATCAGACCATCACACACACACTTCACTCTCCCAGTGAACACACAGCCCCGCCCATCATCAGACCATCACACACACACTTCACTCTTCCAGTGAACACACAGCCCCGCCCATCATCAGACCATCACACACACACTTCACTCTCCCAGTGAACACACAGCCCCGCCCATCATCAGACCATCACACACACACTTCACTCTCCCAGTGAACACACAGCCCCGCCCATCATCAGACCATCACACACACACACTTCACTCTCCCAGTGAACACACAGCCCCGCCCATCATCAGACCATCACACACACACACTTCACTCTCCCAGTGAACACACAGCCCCGCCCATCATCAGACCATCACACACACACACTTCACTCTCCCAGTGAACACACAGCCCCGCCCATCATCAGACCATCACACACACACTTCACTCTCCCAGTGAACACACAGCCCGCCCATCATCAGACCATCACACACACACTTCACTCTCCCAGTGAACACACAGCCCGCCCATCATCAGACCATCACACACACACTTCACTCTCCCAGTGAACACAGCCCCGCCCATCATCAGACCATCACACACACACTTCACTCTCCCAGTGAACACACAGCCCGCCCATCATCAGACCATCACACACACACTTCACTCTCCCAGTGAACACACAGCCCCGCCCATCATCAGACCATCACACACACACTTCACTCTCCCAGTGAACACACAGCCCCGCCCATCATCAGACCATCACACACACACTTCACTCTTCCAGTGAACACACAGCCCGCCCATCATCAGACCATCACACACACACTTCACTCTCCCAGTGAACACACAGCCCCGCCCATCATCAGACCATCACACACACACTTCACTCTCCCAGTGAACACACAGCCCCGCCCATCATCAGACCATCACACACACACTTCACTCTCCCAGTGAACACACAGCCCCGCCCATCATCAGACCATCACACACACACTTCACTCTTCCAGTGAACACACAGCCCCGCCCATCATCAGACCATCACACACACACTTCACTCTCCCAGTGAACACACAGCCCCGCCCATCATCAGACCATCACACACACACTTCACTCTTCCAGTGAACACACAGCCCCGCCCATCATCAGACCATCACACACACACTTCACTCTCCCAGTGAACACACAGCCCCGCCCATCATCAGACCATCACACACACACTTCACTCTCCCAGTGAACACACAGCCCCGCCCATCATCAGACCATCACACACACACTTCACTCTCCCAGTGAACACACAGCCCCGCCCATCATCAGACCATCACACACACACTTCACTCTCCCAGTGAACACACAGCCCCGCCCATCATCAGACCATCACACACACACACTTCACTCTCCCAGTGAACACGCAGCCCGCCCATCATCAGACCATCACACACACACTTCACTCTCCCAGTGAACACAGCCCCGCCCATCATCAGACCATCACACACACACTTCACTCTTCCAGTGAACACACAGCCCCGCCCATCATCAGACCATCACACACACACTTCACTCTTCCAGTGAACACACAGCCCCGCCCATCATCAGACCATCACACACACACTTCACTCTCCCAGTGAACACACAGCCCCGCCCATCATCAGACCATCACACACACACTTCACTCTCCCAGTGAACACACAGCCCCGCCCATCATCAGACCATCACACACACACTTCACTCTCCCAGTGAACACACAGCCCCGCCCATCATCAGACCATCACACACACACACTTCACTCTCCCAGTGAACACACAGCCCCGCCCATCATCAGACCATCACACACACACACTTCACTCTCCCAGTGAACACACAGCCCCGCCCATCATCAGACCATCACACACACACACTTCACTCTCCCAGTGAACACACAGCCCCGCCCATCATCAGACCATCACACACACACACTTCACTCTCCCAGTGAACACACAGCCCCGCCCATCATCAGACCATCACACACACACACTTCACTCTCCCAGTGAACACACAGCCCCGCCCATCATCAGACCATCACACACACACTTCACTCTCCCAGTGAACACACAGCCCCGCCCATCATCAGACCATCACACACACACACTTCACTCTCCCAGTGAACACACAGCCCCGCCCATCATCAGACCATCACACACACACACTTCACTCTCCCAGTGAACACACAGCCCCGCCCATCATCAGACCATCACACACACACACTTCACTCTCCCAGTGAACACACAGCCCCGCCCATCATCAGACCATCACACACACACTTCACTCTCCCAGTGAACACACAGCCCCGCCCATCATCAGACCATCACACACACACTTCACTCTCCCAGTGAACACACAGCCCCGCCCATCATCAGACCATCACACACACTGCAGCTTCACAAGCAGGAAACACTTCAAGCATTCGGAACGAAGGATGAAGAGATGGGCAAACACAGACGTGTGTAGAGAGAGAGAGACACAGAGAGAGATCACAGACGTGCAGATGAGCCATGCGGACGATGACG
This sequence comes from Gobio gobio, assembly GCF_949357685.1. NCBI lineage: Eukaryota > Metazoa > Chordata > Actinopteri > Cypriniformes > Gobionidae > Gobio > Gobio gobio. The sequence continues at coordinate 15,330,722 of NC_137116.1, forward strand.
ATGATGAAGAGCGCCGGGGTCAGATCAGGGATAGTGTGCGTATGATGGTGTGTGCGCGTGTATGATGGTGTGCGCGCACGTATGATGGTGTGCGGCGCGCGTATGATGGTGTGCGGCGCGCGTATGATGGTGTGCGGCGCGCGTATGATGGTGTGCGGCGCGCGTATGATGGTGTGCGGCGCGCGTATGATGGTGTGCGCCGCGCGTATGATGGTGTGCGCCGCGCGTATGATGGTGTGCGCCGCGCGTATGATGGTGTGCGCCGCGCGTATGATGGTGTGCGCCGCGCGTATGATGGTGTGCGGCGCGCGTATGATGGTGTGCGCCGCGCGTATGATGGTGTGCGGCGCGCGCCGCGCGTATGATGGTGTGCGCCGCGCGTATGATGGTGTGCGTGCGTATGATGGTGTGCGTGCGTATGATGGTGTGCGTGCGTATGATGGTGTGCGTGCGTATGATGGTGTGCGTGCGTATGATGGTGTGCGTGCGTATGATGGTGTGCGTGCGTATGATGGTGTGTGTGCGTATGATGGTGTGTGTGCGTATGATGGTGTGTGTGCGTATGATGGTGTGTGTGCGTATGATGGTGTGCGTGCGTATGATGGTGTGTGTGCGTATGATGGTGTGCGTGCGTATGATGGTGTGTGTGCGTATGATGGTGTGTGTGCGTATGATGGTGTGCGGCGCGCGTATGATGGTGTGCGGCGCGCGTATGATGGTGTGCGGCGCGCGCCGCGCGTATGATGGTGTGCGCCGCGCGTATGATGGTGTGCGTGCGTATGATGGTGTGCGTGCGTATGATGGTGTGCGTGCGTATGATGGTGTGTGTGCGTATGATGGTGTGCGTGCGTATGATGGTGTGCGTGCGTATGATGGTGTGTGTGCGTATGATGGTGTGCGTGCGTATGATGGTGTGCGTGCGTATGATGGTGTGCGTGCGTATGATGGTGTGTGTGCGTATGATGGTGTGCGTGCGTATGATGGTGTGCGTGCGTATGATGGTGTGTGTGCGTATGATGGTGTGTGTGCGTATGATGGTGTGTGTGCGTATGATGGTGTGTGTGCGTATGATGGTGTGTGTGCGTATGATGAAGTAAAGCGTGTACTTATGCCGTGAGTGTGTTGGGCCGCTCGGGGAGGGGAGGCTGCCGCTCGGCATGCTGGGACCTGAGGCTGCCGCAATGAGACTCAGTGCAGAGGAAAGAAAATAAACGCTCAGACCAGAAACAGCCCATCAGCACACGGTCATTCTGCTCCCAACAGACCACACACAGCGCTCAGCGAGAGCTAGCGGTCAGCGAGAGCTAGTGCTAACCATAGATATAGATAATAAAGGCTAGATGTCTTAGGGCGGAGTCTCTAACGTCCTCAGCGGCGGCCATCTTGTCTCAGGGCTCTGTGGCTCCTGATGTAAGGCGAGTGATCTGAACACAAATACTCTTATCACTGAAATCTGGACGGATTTACAAATGCTGTGGTTTCTTACAAACGTTATTAACGTGGCTATAATTATGGATGCTCGAACAAATTATGAATAATATTAAAAAGTGCAAGCACCATGAAAACACAATGAGTGAGCGAGCTGAGTGTGACAAGATGGCCGCCAGGTGCGGACGTCGACCTCCATTGGCCAGCAGCGGACGAGACATCTAGCCTTTATTATGTACATCTATGGTGCTAGCAGTCAGCGAGAGCTAATGCTAGCGGTTAGCGAGAGCTAATGCTAGTGGTCAGCGAGCGCTAGTGCTAACGGTCAGTCAGGAGAGAAGCGTTTGGAAGGGTAGATCGGGAGATTTAGACACACGTGATCATTCACACGGCCCGAGTTAAGCTCAGGGATATTCGTTTAGAAGTCAAGAAGAAAAACATCTCAATATTCCGGGAGACGGAGATTCTGCGGCTCTTCGGGTTCAAGAGAAGCACACAGGGTTCTAGACACACTACAGCTACACGGGTCACATGACCCACATCTACCTCTCCCTCCAAACGACCTCCTCAGGGAGGCTGCAGTGAGACAAGACGGACAACAGAAGTGAGTGAAACCGGATTCACACCCAATGACGGACATGAACATCACATCTGCAATAAAGCCAACAGATGAGGAAAGAGACCGGAGCATTCCTGACCCGCTTCACAACACTGCATTTAATCTGCTTTGGGTCTCACTCCGATTCTACACACTAAAAAAAAAAGGTTCTATATGGCACCAAAAATGGTTCTTGGCTCGTAATCATAGGGGAACCTTTTTTAGTGTTATATAGCACCAATTTTGGTGCTTCAGCGGTTCTTCACCGGTTCTACAGCGGTTCTTCAACGGTTCTTCAGCGGTTCTTTGACTAAGGTGCTATATACACAAAAAAAGTCTCGTAATCATAGGGGAACCTTTTTTAGTGCTATATAGCACCAATTTTGGTGCTTCAGCGGTTCTTCACCGGTTCTACAGCGGTTCTTCAACGGTTCTTCAGCGGTTCTTTGACTAAGGTGCTATATACACAAAAAAAGTCTCGTAATCATAGGGGAACCTTTTTTAGTGCTATATAGCACCAATTTTGGTGCTTCAGCGGTTCTTCACCGGTTCTACAGCGGTTCTTCAACGGTTCTTCAGCGGTTCTTTGACTAAGGTGCTATATACACAAAAAAAGTCTCGTAATCATAGGGGAACCTTTTTTAGTGCTATATAGCACCAATTTCGGTGCTTCAGCGGTTCTACAGCGGTTCTTTGACTAAGGTGCTATATACACAAAAAAAGTCTCGTAATCATAGGGGAACCTTTTTTTGTGCTATATAGCACCAATTTTGGTGCTTCAGCGGTTCTACAGCGGTTCTTTGACTAAGGTGCTATATACACTAAAAAAAAGTCTTGTAATCATAGGGGAACCTTTTTTAGTGCTATATAGCACCAATTTCGGTGCTTCAGCGGTTCTACAGCGGTTCTTTGACTAAGGTGCTATATACACAAAAAAAGTCTCGTAATCATAGGGGAACCTTTTTTTGTGCTATATAGCACCAATTTTGGTGCTTCAGCGGTTCTACAGCGGTTCTTTGACTAAGGTGCTATATACACTAAAAAAAAGTCTCGTAATCATAGGGGAACCTTTTTTAGTGCTATATAGCACCAATTTCGGTGCTTCAGCGGTTCTACAGCGGTTCTTTGACTAAGGTGCTATATACACAAAAAAAGTCTCGTAATCATAGGGGAACCTTTTTTGTGCTATATAGCACCAATTTTGGTGCTTCAGCGGTTCTACAGCGGTTCTTTGACTAAGGTGCTATATACACTAAAAAAAAGTCTCGTAATCATAGAGGAACCTTTTTTAGTGCTATATAGCACCAATTTTGGTGCTTCAGCGGTTCTTCACCGGTTCTTCAACAGTTATTTGACTAAGGTGCTATATACACAAAAAAAAAGTCTCGTAATCATAGGGGAACCTTTTTTAGTGCTATATAGCACCAATTTTGGTGCTTCAGCGGTTCTTCACCGGTTCTACAGCGGTTCTTCAACGGTTCTTCAGCGGTTCTTTGACTAAGGTGCTATATACACCAAAAAAAATCTCGTAATCATAGGGGAACCTTTTTTAGTGCTATATAGCACCAATTTCGGTGCTTCAGCGGTTCTTTGACTAAGGTGCTATATACACTAAAAAAAGTCTCAATCATAGGGGAACCTTTTTTAGTGCTATATAGCACCAATTTTGGTGCTTCAGCGGTTCTACAGCGGTTATTTGACTAAGGTGCTATATACACTAAAAAAAAGTCTCGTAATCATAGGGGAACCTTTTTTAGTGCTATATAGCACCAATTTTGGTGCTTCAGCGGTTCTACAGCGGTTCTTTGACTAAGGTGCTATATACACTAAAAAAAAGTCTCGTAATCATAGAGGAACCTTTTTTAGTGCTATATAGCACCAATTTTGGTGCTTCAGCGGTTCTTCACCGGTTCTTCAACAGTTATTTGACTAAGGTGCTATATACACTAAAAAAAAGTCTCGTAATCATAGGGGAACCTTTTTTAGTGCTATATAGCACCAATTTTGGTGCTTCAGCGGTTCTACAGCGGTTCTTTGACTAAGGTGCTATATACACTAAAAAAAAGTCTCGTAATCATAGAGGAACCTTTTTTAGTGCTATATAGCACCAATTTTGGTGCTTCAGCGGTTCTTCACCGGTTCTTCAACAGTTATTTGACTAAGGTGCTATATACACAAAAAAAAAGTCTCGTAATCATAGGGGAACCTTTTTTTGTGCTATATAGCACCAATTTTGGTGCTTCAGCGGTTCTTCACCGGTTCTACAGCGGTTCTTCAACGGTTCTTCAGTGGTTCTTTGACTAAGGTGCTATATACACCAAAAAAAATCTCGTAATCATAGGGGAACCTTTTTTAGTGCTATATAGCACCAATTTTGGTGCTTCAGCGGTTCTTTGACTAAGGTGCTATATACACTAAAAAAAGTCTCAATCATAGGGGAACCTTTTTTAGTGCTATATAGCACCAATTTTGGTGCTTCAGCGGTTCTACAGCGGTTCTTTGACTAAGGTGCTATATACACTAAAAAAAAGTCTCGTAATCATAGAGGAACCTTTTTTAGTGCTATATAGCACCAATTTTGGTGCTTCAGCGGTTCTTCACCGGTTCTTCAACAGTTATTTGACTAAGGTGCTATATACACTAAAAAAAAGTCTCGTAATCATAGGGGAACCTTTTTTAGTGCTATATAGCACCAATTTTGGTGCTTCAGCGGTTCTACAGCGGTTCTTCAGCGGTTCTTTGACGAAGATGCTATATACACTAAAAAAAAGTCTTGTAATCATAGGGGAACCTTTTTTAGTGCTATATAGCACCAATTTTGGTGCTTCAGCGGTTCTTCACCGGTTCTACAGCGGTTCTTCAACGGTTCTTCAGCGGTTCTTTGACTAAGGTGCTATATACACTAAAAAAAAGTCTCAATCATAGGGGAACCTTTTTTAGTGCTATATAGCACCAATTTTGGTGCTTCAGCGGTTCTATAGCGGTTCTTCAACAGTTCTTTAGCGGTTCTTTGACTAAGGTGCTATATACACTAAAAAAAAAGTCTCGTAATCATAGAGGAACCTTTTTTAGTGCTATATAGCACCAATTTTGGTGCTTCAGCGGTTCTTTGACTAAGGTGCTATATACACTAAAAAAAGTCTCGTAGTCATAAGGGAACCTTTTTTAGTGCTATATAGCACCAATTTTGGTGCTTCAGCGGTTCTTCACCGGTTCTACAGCGGTTCTTTGACTAAGGTGCTATATACACTAAAAAAGTCTTGTAATCATAGGGGAACCTTTTTTAGTGCTATATAGCACCAATTTTGGTGCTTCAGCGGTTCTACAGCGGTTCTTTGACTAAGGTGCTATATACACTAAAAAAAAGTCTCGTAATCATAGGGGAACCTTTTTTAGTGCTATATAGCACCAATTTTGGTGCTTCAGCGGTTCTTCAGCGGTTCTACAGCGGTTCTTTGACTAAGGTGCTATATACACTAAAAAAAGTCTCGTAGTCATAAGGGAACCTTTTTTAGTGCTATATAGCACCAATTTTGGTGCTTCAGCGGTTCTACAGCGGTTCTTTGACTAAGGTGCTATATACACTAAAAAAAAGTCTCGTAATCATAGGGGAACCTTTTTTAGTGCTATATAGCACCAATTTTGGTGCTTCAGCGTTTCTTCACCGGTTCTACAGCGGTTCTTTGACTAAGGTGCTATATACACTAAAAAAAAGTCTTGTAATCATAGGGGAACCTTTTTTAGTGCTATATAGCACCAATTTTGGTGCTTCAGCGGTTCTTCACCGGTTCTACAGCGGTTCTTTGACTAAGGTGCTATATACACTAAAAAAAAGTCTCGTAATCATAGGGGAACCTTTTTTAGTGCTATATAGCACCAATTTTGGTGCTTCAGCGGTTCTTCACCGGTTCTACAGCGGTTCTTTGACTAAGGTGCTATATACACTAAAAAAAGTCTCGTAATCATAGGGGAACCTTTTTTAGTGCTATATAGCACCAATTTTGGTGCTTCAGCGGTTCTTCACCGGTTCTACAGCGGTTCTTTGACTAAGGTGCTATATACACTAAAAAAAAGTCTCGTAATCATAGGGGAACCTTTTTTAGTGCTATATAGCACCAATTTTGGTGCTTCAGCGGTTATTCACCGGTTCTACAGCGGTTCTTTGACTAAGGTGCTATATACAATCTAAAAAAAGTCTCGTAATCATAGGGGAACCCATTTAGTGCTATATAGCACCAATTTTGGTTCTTCAGAGGTGCTGTATAGCACCTTAGTCAAAGAACCGGTGAAGAACCTCTGTAGAACCGCTGAAGAATCACTGAAGCACCAAAATTGGTGCTATATAGCACTAAAAAAGGTTCCCCTATGATTATGAGCCAAGAACCATTTTTGGTGCCATATAGAACCTTTTTTTTTTTCAGAGTGTAAGAGGATTACAACAAATAAACAATTTGGGCAAAATGCATATCAGCTTTATAAATTCTAAATATTAAGAAGCATGAATCTTTCACAAATTAAATCACATTACTTCCATCCATTTTAGACTTTAATGCTTAATATAGGGTTAGGATGGAAGGAGCCTCATTAGTTTGAGAGAGTTTGATCCGGACTCACGCCGGTTACCTGATCGCACCAGCCGGTCCAGCCGCTCCATGCTCGGGGACGGGACTCTGGCGCGGGGGCTGCCCGGGTTCGAGCTCTCGGAACCGGCGTCGGTGCTGAACGAGTCGTCGTGGTTCGGCATGAGCAGATCTCGGACGCATTTGTGGCAGACGCTGTGCTGACAGGGCAGGATGAGCGGGTGGGTGAACAGCTCCTTACAGATGGGGCAGATCAGCTCCCGCTCGATGTTCCTCATCGGAACCTGTCGACAAACAGCCCGAGTTACTACACAAACACACAAACACACAAACACACAACACCGCCCGAGCGCTTCGCTGGAACCAGAGCAGATGATTCAGAGGAGCCGAGTCATTCAGATGATTCAGTTGATTCTCGACTCACGCGCTCTTGGGGAAGTAACGTTAACCGACTTTCATTGTTCACTTCGACTTTCTAATCCGAGCCTAAAGTGCCTAAGATTGTCTAACTGTGGACAAACCGTGACGAGGACGAAGATCTACAACGCCTCATTTATAAAACTAACTCTAAACAATCGGCTCAACTGTCCCTCAGACAATAGCAGGTTCACTGAGGGGATGAAGGAGCGGAACCGACTCCGGGACTCACCGGGACCGAGCTTCGCCTGGACATCGCGAGCAGAATAACGACCAACACCGCGAACGAGGAGATACGAACTAACTTTCGAGGATAACGCGCGTTAATGCGCGAGCGCCGCGACGCCGGAGAGCAACAGCCGAATGTGGGCGGAGACACTGCCCGTCACTATAGCAACCCTGCAGCGAAACCATTTAGTATTTAAATAAGGGGCGGGGTCCGCCACATTCATCACATCATCATCGTTCACATCAAAGGCGACGCTAATTAAATAAACCCTTCGCGCTAAAATGACATCACACACGTGCGCGATATTACAGATGAACGCAACGTATAGAAGTGACGTCATTTTGAGGCGGATGAATATTATGTGTTATTTATGTCAAGCCTCTGCAGAGAATCATAAAGCATAACACGATCCATCACACGATCCGCATGAAACACCGAGTGTGTGTGTGTGTGTGTGTGTGTGTGTGTGTGTGTGTGTGTGTGTGTTAATCTCTCAGCTCATGTCGGATGAATCTCACCTCGCCTCTCTCGATGCGCTCCACGATACTCGCGAACTCGGACAGATCCGAGTCCGACATCCTGAGGCCGGTGTGAGGCCGAGCCGGTGATGATGCGCTGCTGCTCCGCTGGACTCGCGCCGCTCAGACTCACTGGAGGAGGATCAGCCTGACCTGAAGACGCGAGGCTCCGCCCACTCGCTCCGGCGGTGGGCGTGGCCTTGCGGGACTGACAGCTCTTTGTGTAGTTCTGCCATCTGATACAACTTTCATCTGACACACACACACACACACACACACACACTCACTCACTCTCTCTCTCTCTCTCTCTCTCTCTCTCTCTCTCTCTCTCAATTCAATTCGCTTTATTGGCATGACATACATGGGTACATATTGCCAAAACATTTCACAAAGCAAAACAAATACATACATAAAACACATTCACATTTATATTTATATATACATATATTAATAATATTATTAATCTGGACGTGTTCACTCAGTACATCTTAATTTGTGGCATTTATAGATATGCTGTGCTATATAAGGGGAAGCAGGTCCTTCACCGAGTAAGATCTTTAGTTTTCCAGGATCATGGAGTGACTGGAACTCAGGGATAATGTGTTGGATTTGACTATAGAGTGAGTCTCTGAGGGGTGTGTGTTTATCACAGTGGAGGAGGAAGTGTGCCTCCGTCTCCACTGCTCCTGATCTACACTCACTACAGATCCGCTCTTCTGGAGGCAGCCACGTCTTCTTATGACGCCCTCTCTCTATGGCCAGTGTGTGCTCACTCAGTCTGTACTGTGTTAATAATGCTCTGTGTGTTGTGTTCCTGACTGAGACCAGATAGTTAGCCAGACTGTACTCTCTGTTTAGACCCAGATAACATTGGAGACGGCTTTGCTCTTTGGTTTGATGTTTCCAATGCTGCATATATGTCTCTTTCTCATGTTTCATTATTTCTTTGATTTTTGCATGTTTTACAGGAGCAGTGGTATACACTATATTCATCAGTTCTGACACCATTACACAAAGATGACTGTTCTGTGTTTGTAGGGCTTTAAAATGAAGATCATCTTCAGAACTTGAGTGTAGGTGGATCCAGAACTTCAAGGCTCTTTTTTTAATGGTTAGATTAAGGGGAAGTGGGCCTAGCTCCGCCCTGCATGCGTTGTTGGGTGTGTTTCTGTGGACGTGGAGGATGTTCCTACAGAACTCCACATGCAGACCTTCTACAGGGTGTTTGTCCCAGACCTTATGGCTGTAGTTAGTCGCTGGACCCCAGACCTCACTTCCATACAGTGCAATGGGCAGAATGACGCTATCAAAGATCTTTGTCCAGATTCTAATGGGGATGTTTATTTTAAATAATTTCATGCGTATGGCGTGCAGGGCTCTGCGGGCTTTTGCAAGTAATGTTTGAATTGCTAATTTGAAGTTTCCAGTGGGTGTTAAAACCAGACCAAGATAATTATAATGTAAAGTGTGTTGAATTGTGGTGTTGTTTACTGTAAATGTATGTTTATGTTCCAGATTTCTGGGTTTCTTCTGGAATATCATGACCTTGGATTTTTGGAAGTTGACTTCTAAGGACCAGTCCTGGCAGTATTTAGTTAAGATGTCTAGATTGTTCTGGAGACCTTCTGGTGTTTTAGACAGAATTAGTAAGTCGTCTGCATACAGTAAATATTTGACTTGTGTGTCGAACAGTTGTAGTCCTGGACTCTCTGATTGGTCCAGTAGATCTGCCAGTTCATTAATGTAAATGTTAAATAGAGTCGGGCTGAGGCAGCAGCCCTGTCTGACCCCTCGCTGTTGGGAAAAATATTCTGTTCTTTGTTGACCAATTTTTACTGCACATTTATTTTTGTTATACATGTTTTTAATTAAGTCATATGTTTTTCCCCCAATACCACTTTGAATGATTTTATAAAACAATCCTGTATGCCAAATGGAATCAAAAGCCTTCCTGAAATCGACGAAGCAAGCAAATATTTTTCCGTCTTTCTTTTGGTGTACGTGTTGGTTTATTAATGTGTGTAGTGTGTGAATATGATCAGTGGTTCGATGTTTGGGTAGAAAGCCAATTTGAGATTTGCTGACGACATTGTGCTGCTTTAAGAAAGATGAAATCCGAGAGTTGACTATAGAACAAAATACTTTTCCCAAACAGCTGGTTCCACAGATTCCTCTGTAGTTATTAGGATCTGTTTTATCTCCACTTTTAAAGATGGGAGAGATGAGCCCTGTATTCCAGACCTCTGGAAAAACACCTGAAGTCAGAATCAAGTTGAACAGTTTGAGCAAAGCGTTCTGAAGTTCAGGAGAGCTGTTTCTAAGCATCTCATTCTTTATATTGTCGGGGCCACAGGATTTATTAGATTTGAGGGATTTCAGTTTTCCGCTGAGTTCTTGTGGGGTTATTGGGTAATCTTGTGGATTTTGGTTGTTTTTGATGCATGACTCAAGAGTCAAACCATTTTTCAGAAGGTTTTTGTTTTGTAGAGTTTTTGTGTTTATATGGTGTCAATTTATTTAAATGAGCTGTTTTTGCTATATTTTCAAAAAGGACATTAATATGTTTAATTGCTAAATCAATTCCCATCCGGTTATTATCATATATTGAATTACTAAACATTGTTATGGAATTGACTATTTGACTTGACTTTAATACATTAATATATGTTTCAGCAGTGCTATGAGTCCATCTATATGGTGTGTTGAGTTTATATAAATGAATCGGCTCTCTATGCATTTCTCTTGGTCTGATGTTTTCACCTTTAATGGAAACATTGATCTGGCTGTGATCAGACAGGGGAGACTGGACTTTGATAGTAAATGCTCTGAAATTGGAGGGGCTTAGATTTGATAGGGCATAATCTACAACACTGTTCCCGAGATTTGAGCTGTAGGTAAAGTGACCACTGGAATCTCCTTTGATTCTACCGTTCAGGATATAAAGACCTAAGGTTTGACACAGACGGGCTACCTCCTTCCCATGTCTATTGACTCCAGTATCCTGGTTATTTCTTCTGGGCAGGGAATTAAAGAGATCGCGGGGCATTTGTGTGAACAGATGTTTATCTCCTGAATTATCAATGTAATCTTGTTCTAAACCAGTACGAGCATTTAAATCTCCACATAACAAAATTTTCCCCTGGGTTTGGTATTGGTGAATTTCTCCCTGTAAAGTGTGAAATATCTCGTCGTCGTAATATGGAGAATCTAATGGGGGGATATAAATTCCACAGATAAAAAGGTCTTTGTCCAGAATTCCAAAGCTTTTATCCAGTTTTAACCATATGCGATTTTTGCCTTGCTGTACTGGAGATGTAAAAGGGGCAAGATAATTTTTTATCCACATAACTAATCCTCCAGAATCTCTGCCACGATGTACTGAGTTGAGTTTGTCGGAGGGCAGTATGATCTCAGAGTAACCTGCTGGACACTGAGTGGACACATCAGATCTACACCAGGTTTCTATTAGGATCAATATGTCAACATTTGTGATGCTATTCAAGAATTCTGTGTTTGTGCTTTTCAATCCAAGATTCAAGATTCAAGATTCAAGATTCAAGAGTTTTATTTGTCACATACACAGTTATATACACAATATACAACTGGCAGTGAAATGTAAACAGGTCCGCTCCATGGACAGTGCAAATAACAGTTACAAGAAATTAAATAGAAATAGAATAAAATTAGAATAAAAAGTATTAACATAAGTAGAATTATAAATAAATCAAGTAAAAGATAAAAATAGGAAATAAGATAAAAATAAAAATATAAAAAATATCCAAATCCAAATGTTTTAGAGCACAAACCCTGGATATTCCAAAAGCTAAGATTTAACATTTTTCAGAGATTAAAGTACTGCTGTTTATCTGAAGGCAAAACTAAAAACCTCTTACAATAAATAAATAAAAATAGTAATAATAAAATATAAATAAATTGAGAGTAAAATAAAATAAGGAAAACAGGTAATAGTAATAGTAGGGCAAGTATAACAGAAGTAAAACCCATTAAGTTATAAATAAATCTTAAGTATGAATAAGGATTCAAAAATGAATTAAAGAATGAATGAATAAATAGATAAATAAATAAATCACAATGGTAAAAATCAATGTGTTGTGAATGTTAATTAACCAATTATATAGATGATGTCATCAGCTGTGGTATAAATTGATTTTGTGCATGTTAGTTGAGCATTTTGTTGCAGAGGAGATGCAGCAGTTGTTTAATTTCCCCCACATCACTGGAGGAGAGTTCCTGAGCTGATGAGGAGGGCTGCTGGGACACTACCTGGGCGTAGCTCCGCCTCTGCTGGGACACTACCTGGGCGTAGCTCCGCCTCTGCTGGGACACTACCTGGGCGTAGCTCCGCCTCTGCTGGGACACTACCTGGGCGTAGCTCCGCCTCTGCTGGGACACTACCTGGGCGTAGCTCCGCCTCTGCTGGGACACTACCTGGGCGTAGCTCCGCCTCTGCTGGGACACTACCTGGGCGTAGCTCCGCCTCTGCTGGGACACTACCTGGGCGTAGCTCCGCCTCTGCTGGGACACTACCTGGGCGTAGCTCCGCCTCTGCTGGGACACTACCTGGGCGTAGCTCCACCTCTGCTGGGACACTACCTGGGCGTAGCTCCGCCTCTGCTGGGACACTACCTGGGCGTAGCTCCGCCTCTGCTGGGACACTACCTGGGCGTATCTCCGCCTCTGCTGGGACACTACCTGGGCGTAGCTCCACCTCTGCTGGGACACTACCTGGGCGTAGCTCCGCCTCTGCTGGGACACTACCTGGGCGTAGCTCCACCTCTGCTGGGACACTACCTGGGCGTAGCTCCGCCTCTGCTGGGACACTACCTGGGCGTAGCTCCGCCTCTGCTGGGACACTACCTGGGCGTAGCTCCGCCTCTGCTGGGACACTACCTGGGCGTAGCTCCGCCTCTGCTGGGACACTACCTGGGCGTAGCTCCGCCTCTGCTGGGACACTACCTGGGCGTATCTCCGCCTCTGCTGGGACACTACCTGGGCGTAGCTCCACCTCTGCTGGGACACTACCTGGGCGTAGCTCCGCCTCTGCTGGGACACTACCTGGGCGTAGCTCCACCTCTGCTGGGACACTACCTGGGCGTAGCTCCGCCTCTGCTGGGACACTACCTGGGCATAGCTCCGCCTCTGCTGGGACACTACCTGGGCGTAGCTCCGCCTCTGCTGGGACACTACCTGGGCGTAGCTCCGCCTCTGCTGGGACACTACCTGGGCGTAGCTCCGCCTCTGCTGGGACACTACCTGGGCGTAGCTCCGCCTCTGCTGGGACGGCACAGGTGGACGGGGCCGGGGTGGGGCTTCGGCGTAGAGTTGTAATGGTTCATGATTGAAGAGAGGACCCCAAACTTCACTGCCATATAGTGCAATAGGTTCAATCACTGATTGGAATATTTTGAGCCAGATTCTGATTGGTATTTCAAATTGAATTGATTTTTTGATGGCATAGAAAGCCCTTCTTGCTTTCTCTTTCAGTTCATTCACGGCCAAGTTGAAGTTCCCGTTTGCACTGAATTTCAACCCGAGGTGTGTGTAGTCGGTGGCATGATCTACTTTGGTCATACCGAGGGTGAAATTGTGCCTCTTTCCCTGACATCTGGGTCTTTTTTGGAACGTTAGTACTTTAGTTTTAGCCGTGTTACAGTTTTTCTCGATTGCTAAAACACATTTCTTGAAAGCAGCTCACCTTTTCTCTTAAACTGTGAACACACAACTCAATTTTCAAGCTACATCTACAAAACCTCAGACACTTCTTGCAAAACCAAACTTTCACCTCAAAACAGTTCAATCTGTGCTCAAAACTGAACTATGTTGTCAAATCGTGCCCCGCGTCAATCAAAATAAAAAACACTACTGAACAGTCACTAAACACTACGTAGAAAAATAGAAAACACAATACTCAGGACATGAAGCTGTTGAAATAAATGTTTATTGTTCACTGTAGGCTAAATGCAAGTTGCAAAAAAAAAAAAAAAGTGCATTTAGCACTTGTACAAAAAGACAAAACAGAAATCTTGTGCATTTACATGTACTGTATCACTTTTAAAAACAAACAGAAATCATACGTGCTTACCACTTGTGTACAGTAAGCCTATGTATACTGTAAATATAAAGTACAAAAAATACAAATAAGTGAATTATTCAGTCACAGCATCATGTCTCCGTACTGGGTCAGGCCACAGGACTTCATCCACATCACAGGCCACATTTTGTCTGGCCAGGCAACGGGGAAAAAAACCCCTGGCATGCCGTATCCAGGCTTGGCCTGCCTCCACACCTATGTCACCACAGGCAAGTCCCATGGCTTGCAGGAGATTTACCCTGGTGTAATGTTGGCGTTCATATACCTTCAACCGCCATGAGGAGAAGAATTCCTCAATGGGGTTTAGGAAAGGGGAGTACGGTGGAAGGCAAAGATTGATAAAATCTTGGTTCATATTGAACCACTCTCTAACCTGGAGGGCTCTGTGAAAACTCACATTATCCCAAACAACCACATAGATGGGATGCTCATCCTGCTGCCCCAACAGAGCATCTCGCATGTTATTGAGGAAAATGAGGAGCTGGTGAGTGTTGTAGGGCCCCAGGTTGGCATGATGGTGGACAACCCCATGATTGCTGATGGCAGCACATAATGTGACATTGCCACCACGCTGCCCAGGAACACCAACAATGGCCCGATGGCCAATCACATTACGGCCTCTCCTTCTCCTTTTGGTGAGATTAAACCCAGCTTCATCCATATAGATGTATTCATGGGGTCTTTCCATTGCATCCAGTTCAAAAACCCTCTGTAGAAATAGATATAGTTCTGTAAGTGATACGGAAAGTGATTTAGGCCACTACAGTAAATCACTACAGTAATCAACATTGAATGTGTCTGGATGTTTGCCAACCTGTACATACTGGAATCTTTGCTCCTTTACTCTGTCTGAGTTGCGGTCAAAAGGCACTCTGTATAGCTGTTTCATGCGCAGTCTGTTGCGCTTGAGGACACGATCAACAGTAGAGAGGCTGACACTGTTTATACCCTCAAAATTTACATGGTCCTCAATGATCTTCTGCTGAATTTCACGCAGTTTAATGGCATTGTTCTCACGGACCATATCAACAATTAGGGTCTCTTGGTGTGGGGAGAACATACCTGTCCTGCCACCCCCATGTGGCAGTCTTTCAATTCTACAAAAAGAGAACATGGAGTTACAAAAAATATACATGGAATACTAGGCCTACAAACAGTTAGACCAACCCTCCATTACAATACTACAGTACATTGGTACAGTGGTGTACTGGAACATATATTTACTTACACTATACTGTGATACAGTATATAGTATGTCTTACAGTAATTGCTGTCAGCATTTACATACTAGGCTATAATTAAAAAAAAAAGAGTTATTACCTGTTCTCTTCTCTAAATCTTGGGATTATGGTGGACACAGTGAATCTACTAAGGTTTGGTTGTACCCTTTGTCCAGCCTCCCTCATGCTCATACCATGGACAAGAACATGGTCAATCACAGTAGCTCTGATTTCATCAGATATTACTGTTCTTTGTCTTTGCTGACCACCTTGACCACCTTGACCACCTTGACCACCTCGACCACCTCTCACACGGACTCTTCCTCTCAGATTTCTATCCATTGTAAGACCTCACAAACCAGTGCTCTCTGAACTGGCTTATATGTTCCCTCACATCATTAGTCACAAGTGTGATCAACTTTGAGTTGTTGTGTTCAACTGGTGACATCTGTGCTTTCATTGTGTTTGACTTTTGTCACTTGTGCTCACCATTCTGCAGCACAGGTGCATCACAATGAAAATGTGTTGACAAGTTGTGTCTAAACAGGTGAAAAGTGCTTATGGTTTTGCCAAAAGAGTGATTGATTCAATCAGTGGGTTCAGGCAACTGAGCATTTGGTTCAAACAATAGGGTTTAGTGTTTTAGCAATTGAGTAAAACTGTAATGGTCAGGGCCCAGGTCTGACAGAACTGAAGCAGGACGTCCAGGTTCTGCTGTAGAGCCGCTTCTGTTGGAGACAGCAGCACCAGATCATCCGCATACAGGAGGAACTTTATAGAGGAGTCATGTAGTGTGAGGCCAGGAGCTGCTGATTGGTCTAGGAGATTCGCTAATTCATTGATATAAATATTGAAGAGGGTCGGTGATAGTGGGCAGCCCTGTCTCACACCACGCCCTTGAGTGAAGAACGCCGTTTGTTTATTTCCAATTTTAATTGAGCATTGATTGTTTGAGTACATCGTTTTAATGATGTTGTGTGTTTTGCCCCCGATACCTGATTCTAGAAGTTTAGACAGAAGACCTTCATGCCAAATTGAATCAAAGGCCTTCTGGAAATCTACAAAGCAAGCAAAAATTTTGGTTTTGTTTTGGTGAATTTGTTGGTCGATCAGGGTATGCAGGGTGAAGATGTGGTCTGATGTTCTGTAATTTGGTAAGAATCCAGTCTGACTTTTGCTGAGGACATTGTGCTCTGTGAGGAAGTGAAGGAGTCTTGTGTTGATGATCTTCTTCAGGTCACTGCTCACACTGATGCCTCTGTAATGGTTCGGGTCTGATTTGTCTCCACTATTGAATATGGGCGTTATGAGTCCTCTATTCCAGGGGTCAGGGAAATGACCAACACTCAGAACCAAGTTGAACAGTTTCATTATAGCCAATCTGAATTTGGGGTTAGTGTTTTTAAGCATTTCATTGAGGATGCCGTCCGGTCCACTTGCCTTTTTTGTTGGCAGGGCCTGTATTTTATCCGTCAGCTCTTTTTCTGTGATTGGGTAATCTAGAGGATTTTGGTATTTGCCAATTATGGTTTCTATATGGTTTAATTTTTCAGATATCTGTGTTTGTGTCTGTGCTCTCTCTCTCTCTCTCTCTCACACACACACACACACACACACACACACACACACACACACACACACACACACACACACACACACACACACACACACACACACACACACACACACACACACACACACACACACACACACACACACACACACACACACACACACACACACACACACACACACACACACACACACTCTCTCTCTCTCTCTCTCTCTCACACACACACACACACACACACACACACACACACACACACACACACACTCTCTCTCTCTCTCTCTCTCTCTCTCTCTCTCTCTCACACACACATTTGTGCTTTGAGTTAATGTTCCTTTGGTAATAAAATCCCTTATGTGTAAATATATTAGTCAGACCATATTTGTGGGTTATTTCAACAAAGGACATAAACACTCCCTCTGAATGAAGATCAATAATGCCAGCCATTCATTCATATACAGTTTTTCCCCAATCCGTGCAGAGATGATCCAGAACGAGGGAGGAGTGTGTGTTAAAGCGTTAGTTCAGCCAAAAATGTAAATTGTGTCATTAATGACTGAGCCTCATGTGGTTGGACACCCGTCAGACCTCCGTTCATCTTCAGACACAAATGAAGATATTTTAGTGTAAATCTGATGCTCTGAAAGGCCTCCATTGGCTCAACTTTACACTCTCAAGACCCTTAAAAGACACTAAAGACTAAAGTTACAAAGTCCATCTCACTACAGCGGCTCTATAATAACTTTATGAAGACGAGAATAGTTTCTGCGCGCAAAAAAAATCTAAATAACGACTTTATTCAATCTCTTCTTGTCTTCCGTGTGTCTCCACGACGCATGCGCGAGAATATGACGCAGATCCGGGGAATGTAAATTCTCAGAGTGACCTGTTCAATCTTCACATCATTGTGTCACTTGTGCTCATCATAAAAGCAGTTTCTCATTTCTTTGAACAAGTTGCAAATGCTTTGGTGCATCATGCAAATGATTATGACCAATTCTCTGCTGTTTCCTGCATTATCAGCTGCTTATGTCATGTTGATCTGGATGTGTTATAATGAGTCTCTGTTGAATAGTCTCACCCACACAACATTTAGGCATTAGTTCATAGCAGAAGTCTTTACATGCACAATGGCTGAATAAGATGTCATAAAATGTCAAGCATATTTCTATACATTTCCGTTAGACGTTCATATTTCTACTTTTGTTTTTCTGGGTTTTTCTCTTTGTGCTATGCAGTGCTGTCTTTTCCTTTCTGTATCGCAATGACATCTGTCAACAAATTACAGTTCAAACAGTAAAAGTGTAAATGTGAATCTTGTCCAGTATCTTGCATTCAAACTCCACACACACTAAGGTGTAACCTACAATTTACAATAATTGTCATCAAAACTTTGGCCATATTTCCATCAGAACATCCTCCAGAGTTCAGTTATATTGACAACATGACTGAGCAATTAGACTGTTATTCATACTCAATAACTCAAGCTCTGGTCATTCTGATGGCAGACATGTTCATCGACAGAGATTTACTTCTGAGAGATGAACTGAGGGTTTTGAGCAAGAGACTGGCTTCTGCAGGTCATCCATGGGGTTCTGCTATTTGTACGAGTTGTTTTGAGAAATGCACTTACTGTTTTGCAAATGTTGAGGATGATTCGAGAAATGAACCAAAGCGACTGAGAAAAACTGTAAACATCGCATACATTTGAAAATCTTGCACCAGTGGCGGCTGGTCAATAGAGGGCGCCGCCCCCATCAAATTTCAGAAATATACATGTATACAAAAATGATATAAAAGTGAAATAAAAATAAAATAGTTTACTCATACGATGTGCCGCTGTTAGTAAGAGCCTCAGCATTTAATTGATGGGTTCACTATTTTATATGTTCTTCAATATACTTCATGCGTGAGGGACGCCGGACTAATGGACGACTATCAGAGTCTAAAAATATATGGGCAGCATGTGACCTGAAGTTGGTCTCTGATTGGTTCTTAAAGATCCTCCTCCGGACACAGGTCGCTGCGTCCCTGGCGAATCAGAATTGGATGCGTGTTATTTTATCCAATCTGATTGGTTCTCGTCACCTGTCATTCAACTTTCCGCTCTTGGCCACTAAAGCGAAAGTGCGCGGTGACACAGTCACGCCGACTACGCCAAAACCTTTAGGATGATCACTTTTGTAGAGATGGCAGCAGTTAAACCAAATTCTTTCACAAGGCATTCGCTGGAAGAAAAAAAAGGATAAAGGAACACGATTTACAGATCCAGCATCAGCCAATGACAGAGGAGCTGCACTCAGATCTTCACACACTTGTTATGAGAAACGTTAGGGCGGCTGATGTGGATTAGCAATGCCCTTTATCGCTTTCCCTGTCTTTTATTTCAAAGTGTCAATACTGTAGTTTTGTGGACAACAACGAGAGACCTCAAATATCTGAACACTGCAAACGTCATGACACTACTGACTTTAATCAGAGAGTCATTGAGAAATGTGCTGGCCAGAAAGAAAGGAGAGCAACATTTATGTTCAAGTAACGTTAGTCAACATGCTAGTCTGTTGTTGCTGTTTTCTTTTGTTTTTCCTTTCCTCATTCAATTATATGTGGGAAATGAATGTGTAAAAAGATAAAAGTGAAGACACTGTTTTCTCTGTCTCTCTGTTTATCCCGAGGTTCAGAACCGGATCAGATGCTGGACCTGCGCTAGACCTGATCAGCTCATCCTGAAGGGTCAGATCCGGATCAGATGCTGGACCTGCGCTAGACCTGATCAGCTCATCCTGAAGGGTCAGAGATCATGTGACTCGACTCTCCCTGTGACGCCTCATCGTCACGGCATCCTCAGTTAACCCGTCTCCAGCCTGATGATAAATCCTCTGAACTTTCCGATCTAATCTGACCTCTGACCTGTAAAGTTGCCAGAATAATAATCATACGCTGTTTGTTAATTGTCCAGAGGAGAACTGCCCCCCCCCCCTCAGAGTGAGTGTGTTAGTGTGTGTGTGAGAGAGTGAGTGTGTGTGAGAGAGTGAGTGTGTGTGAGAGAGTGAGTGTGTAAGTGTGTGTGAGAGAGTGAGTGTGTAAGTGTGTGTGAGAGAGTGAGTGTGTGTGAGAGAGTGAGTGTGTGTGAGAGAGTGAGTGTGTAAGTGTGTGTGAGAGAGTGAGTGTGTGTGAGAGAGTGAGTGTGTAAGTGTGTGTGAGAGAGTGAGTGTGTAAGTGTGTGTGAGAGAGAGTGAGTGTGTAAGTGTGTGTGAGAGAGTGAGTGTGTAAGTGTGTGTGAGAGAGTGAGTGTGTAAGTGTGTGTGAGAGAGTGAGTGTGTAAGTGTGTGTGAGAGAGTGAGTGTGTAAGTGTGTGTGTGTGTGTGTGTGTGTGTGTGCATGTTTTTGTGAAATATCAGGACACAAATGTGTATAATGACATGGGTATTACAAAAAGAGGGAGAAATATGAGGACGTTCCCCATGTCCTCACTTTTCAAAATGCTTATAAATCACACAGAACAAGTTTTTTTTCACAGAAAGTGAACTGCACAGTCTCCTGTGAGGGTTAGGTTTAGGGGCAGGGGCAGTGTGTGTGTGTGTGTGTGTGTGTGTGTGTGATGGGTAGGTTTAGGGGCAGTGTAAGGGGATAGAAAATACGGTTTGTACGGTATAAAAACCATTACGCCTATGGAATGTCCTCACATTTCACAAAAACAAACATGAGTGAGTGTGTAAGTGTGTGTGAGAGAGTGAGTGTGTGTGAGAGAGTGAGTGTGTAAGTGTGTGTGTGAGAGTGAGTGTGTTAGTGTGTGTGTGAGAGAGTGAGTGTGTTAGTGTGTGTGAGAGTGAGTGTGTAAGTGTGTGTGAGAGAGTGAGTGTGTAAGTGTGTGTGTGTGAGAGTGAGTGTGTTAGTGTGTGTGTGAGAGAGAGTGAGTGTGTAAGTGTGTGTGAGAGAGTGAGTGTGTTAGTGTGTGTGTGAGAGAGTGAGTGTGTTAGTGTGTGTGTGAGAGTGAGTGTGTAAGTGTGTGTGAGTGAGTGTGTTAGTGTGTGTGTGTGAGAGAGTGAGTGTGTGTGAGAGTGAGTGTGTTAGTGTGTGTGTGAGAGAGTGAGTGTGTAAGTGTGTGTGAGAGAGTGAGTGTGTTAGTGTGTGTGTGAGAGAGTGAGTGTGTAAGTGTGTGTGAGAGAGTGAGTGTGTAAGTGTGTGTGAGAGAGTGAGTGTGTTAGTGTGTGTGAGAGAGTGAGTGTGTAAGTGTGTGTGTGAGAGAGTGAGTGTGTTAGTGTGTGTGTGTGTGAGAGAGTGAGTGTGTAAGTGTGTGTGAGAGAGTGAGTGTGTGTGTGTGAGAGAGTGAGTGTGTTAGTGTGTGTGTGTGTGTGTGTGAGAGAGTGAGTGTGTAAGTGTGTGTGTGAGAGAGTGAGTGTGTTAGTGTGTGAGAGAGTGAGTGTGTTAGTGTGTGTGAGAGAGTGAGTGTGTTAGTGTGTGAGAGAGTGAGTGTGTTAGTGTGTGTGTGTGAGAGAGTGAGTGTGTAAGTGTGTGTGTGAGAGAGTGAGTGTGTTAGTGTGTGTGTGTGTGAGAGAGTGAGTGTGTTAGTGTGTGTGTGAGAGAGTGAGTGTGTAAGTGTGTGTGAGAGAGTGAGTGAGTGTGTGAGAGAGTGAGTGTGTAAGTGTGTGTGAGAGAGTGAGTGTGTAAGTGTGTGTGAGAGAGTGAGTGTGTAAGTGTGTGTGTGAGACAGTGAGTGTGTAAGTGTGTGTGTGAGAGAGTGAGTGTGTAAGTGTGTGTGTGAGAGTGAGTGTGTAAGTGTGTGTGTGAGAGTGAGTGTGTAAGTGTGTGTGAGAGAGTGAGTGTGTAAGTGTGTGTGTGAGAGAGTGAGTGTGTTAGTGTGTGTGTGTGTGAGAGAGTGAGTGTGTAAGTGTGTGTGAGAGAGTGAGTGTGTAAGTGTGTGTGTGTGAGAGAGTGAGTGTGTTAGTGTGTGTGAGAGAGTGAGTGTGTAAGTGTGTGTGAGAGAGTGAGTGTGTAAGTGTGTGTGAGAGAGTGAGTGTGTAAGTGTGTGTGTTAGTGTGTGTGAGAGAGTGAGTGTGTAAGTGTGTGTGAGAGAGTGAGTGTGTTAGTGTGTGTGAGAGAGTGAGTGTGTTAGTGTGTCAGAGTGTGTGTGTGGTTAGTCTAACACCTCTGTTGTGTGGAAGTTTTGCTTAAACACATCAAGAGACGAGTGTTGAGACTGACAGAAGAAATGCTCATTTTTCAGACGCGATAAAAGCCATTGGTTTATTGACACACACACACACGCGCGCACACACACGTAAGTTCCTTTACATCATCATAAAACATGAGCAGTGTCACACTCCATAATATAGCATAGAAAAAATTATTTCACTTTTTGATCCTTGAAACACTTTCAAGTGTTGATGCCATATGCACACACACACACTCTCACGCACACAGACACACACTCACTCACACACACACACACACACACACTTATGCACACTCACAAGCTCACTTGCTTGCGCACACACACTCTCGTGCACGCACGCACTCGCACAATCACACACACACACACA
>NC_137116.1:15355436-15362936 GCF_949357685.1 Gobio gobio
GTGTGTGTGTGTGTGTGTGTGTGTGTGTGTGTGTGTGTGTGTGTGATGGGTAGGTTTAGGGGCAGTGTAAGGGGATAGAAAATTCGGTTTGTACGGTATAAAAACCAGTACGCCTATGGAATGTCCTCACATTTCACAAAAACAAACGTGTGTGTGGGTGTGTGTGGGTGTGTGTGTGTGGGTGTGTGTGGGTGTGTATGTGTGTGTGTGTGTGTGTGTGTGTGGGTGTGTGTGTGTGTGTGGGTGTGTGTGTGTGTGTGTGTGCTGTTGCTCTGTCTGATGATAATGATCAGTTTCAGGTGTGTGTGATTATTGGACACACACTGAAGCATCTCATCTCCAGTGACCTGAGGCTCATTGTTCCACTCCTGTATGGAGTTACACTGCGGTTTCCTCTGACACACACACACACACACACACACACACACACACACACACCTGTAACCTCACCTGGGTGACTGTCGGGCCATTTAGCAAAGCCGCCCACCAGACGGTCCTGCGTCGACAGGATGTAGTTCCGGTTCTTCTCAAAGTTGGTGAACTGGAACACGTTCAACAGCTGCGGACACAAGAGAGAGTGTGTGTGTGTGTGTGTGTGTGTGTGTGTGTTAAACATGATCTGAGTCTCCAACACATCACAATGTTCCTCATTATAATAATTCATACACAGAATAAAGGGGCGGGGTTGAGTTAGTCAGTGTGTGTTGAGACTGGCAGTTATGATAAGGGGCGGGACATTCCCCAAACACCAATCACAACACACCGCTCCAGCCGACCAATCAGAGCACAGTGTGCTTCCAGAAGGAGGGGCTTCACAGAGACAGAGCGTTCCTGACAGACGGGGAAGAGAGGAGCCGCAACACTGGAGGAGATGAGGAATAATGAGCAGATCGAGGGTTTACCTCCAGCGTGGCTCCCACCCAGAAGGAGTAGCAGGTGTCGACGGGTTTATTGGGCCGGCCGTGGAAGCCGTTCTGCTGGCGGAGGATACACCAGCGCCGGATCCGGTTCAGCTCCCGCTCGCTGAACACCTCCTGCAACTTTCCCATCATGCAAAGGGACGCGATGGCACAAAAGGTGGACCCACCTGAGGAAAGAGAGACGGGAGCTTCATCAGAGACGTCAGTGCTTCCAGAAGCTTCACTGAATCAGCCACAGCGATCACTGAATCAACTACGACTCACTGAATCAGTCACAGCGATCACTGATTCAACTACAACTCACTGAATCACTGAATCAGTCACAGCGATCACTGAATCAACTACGACTCACTGAATCAGTCACAGCGATCACTGAATCAACTACGACTCACTGAATCAGTCACAGCGATCACTGAATCAAATACGACTCACTGAATCACTGAATCAGCCACAGCGATCACTGAATCAACTACGACTCACTGAATCAGTCACAGCGATCACTGAATCAACTACGACTCACTGAATCACTGAATCAGTCACAGCGATCACTGAATCAACTACGACTCACTGAATCAGTCACAGCGATCACTGAATCAACTACGACTCACTGAATCAGTCACAGCGATCACTGAATCAAATACGACTCACTGAATCACTGAATCAGCCACAGCGATCACTGAATCAACTACGACTCACTGAATCAGTCACAGCGATCACTGAATCAACTACGACTCACTGAATCACTGAATCAGTCACAGCGATCACTGAATCAACTACGACTCACTGAATCAGTCACAGCGATCACTGAATCAACTACGACTCACTGAATCAGTCACAGCGATCACTGAATCAACTACGACTCACTGAATCACTGAATCAGTCACAGCGATCACTGAATCAACTACGACTCACTGAATCAGTCACAGCGATCACTGAATCAACTACGACTCACTGAATCAGTCACAGCGATCACTGAATCAACTACGACTCACTGAATCACTGAATCAGTCACAGCGATCACTGAATCAACTACGACTCACTGAATCAGTCACAGCGATCACTGAATCAACTACGACTCACTGAATCACTGAATCAGTCACAGCGATCACTGAATCAACTACGACTCACTGAATCAGCCACAGCAAACACTGAATCAACTACGACTCACTGAATCAGTCACAGCGATCACTGAATCAACTACGACTCACTGAATCAGTCACAGCGATCACTGAATCAACTATGACTCACTGAATCAGTCACAGCGATCACTGAATCAACTACGACTCACTGGATCAACTGCAACTCCCTGAATCACCTGCGACTCACTGAATCAACTGCGACTCACTGAAACAATTAATAATTGAATTGACTGTGACTCAATTAATCAATTAATCACTGAATCAACTGCGACTCACTGAATCAACTCTGACTCACTGAATCAACTACTACTCCCTGAATCAACTGTGATTCACTGAATCAATTAATAATTGAATTGACTGTGACCCAATTAATCAATTAATCACTGAATCAACTGCGACTCACTGGATCAACTGCGACTCACTGGATCAACTGCGACTCACTGAATCAACTGCGACTCACTGAATCAGTCACAGCGATCACTGGATCAACTGCGACTCACTGGATCAACTGCGACTCACTGAATCAACTGCGACTCACTGAATCAACTGCGACTCACGGATCAACTGCGACTCACGGATCAACTGCGACTCACGGATCAACTGCGACTCACGGATCAACTGCGACTCACGGATCAACTGCGACTCACGGATCAACTGCGACTCACGGATCAACTGCGACTCACGGATCAACTGCGACTCACGGATCAACTGCGACTCACGGATCAACTGCGACTCACGGATCAACTGCGACTCACGGATCAACTGCGACTCACGGATCAACTGCGACTCACGGATCAACTGCGACTCACGGATCAACTGCGACTCACGGATCAACTGCAACTCACTGAATCACTGAATCAACTACGACTCACTAAATCACTGACTCAACTGCGACTCCCTGACTCAACTGCGACTCTCTGACTCTCTGATCGACAGAGACTCACTGACTCGACTGCGACTCACTGGATCGACTGCGACTCACTGGATCGACTGCGACTCACTGGATCGACTGCGACTCACTGGATCGACTGCGACTCACTGGATCGACTGCGACTCACTGGATCAACTGCGACTCACTGGATCAACTGCGACTCACTGGATCAACTGCGACTCACTGGATCAACTGCGACTCACTGGATCAACTGCGACTCACTGGATCAACTGCGACTCAATCACTGAAATGACTGCAACTCACTGAATCAACTGCGACTCATTGAATCATTGACTCAACTGTGACTCAATGAATCACTGACTGAACTGCGACTCCCTGAATCAACTGCAACTCACTGAATCAACTGCGACTCCCTGACTCAACAGCGACTCACTGAATCGTCTGCGACTCACTGAATCGTCTGCGACTCACTGAATCGTCTGCGACTCACTGAATCGTCTGCGACCTCACTGAATCGTCTGCGACCTCACTGAATTGTCTGCGACTCACTGAATCACTGACTCTACTGCGACTCACTGAATCACTGACTCGACTGCGACTCACTGAATCACTGACTCGACTGCGACTCACTGAATCACTGACTCGACTGCGACTCACTGAATCACTGAATTGACTGTGACTCACTGAATCACTGAATCGACTGCGACTCACTGAATCGACTGCGACTAACTGAATCACTGAATCGACCGCGACTCACTGAATCGACCGCGACTCACTGAATCGACTGCGACTCACTGAATCGACTGCGACTCAACTGCGACTCACTGACTCAACTGCGACTCACTGGATCAACTGCGACTCACTGGATCAACTGCGACTCACTGACTCAACTGCGACTCACTGACTCAACTGCGACTCACTGACTCAACTGCGACTCACTGGATCACTGACTCAACTGCGACTCACTGGATCAACTGCGACTCAATCACTGAATTGACTGCAACTCACTGAATCAACTGCGACTCATTGAATCATTGACTCAACTGCGACTCAATGAATCACTGACTGAACTGCGACTCCCTGACTCAACTGCGACTCCCTGAATCAACAGCGACTCACTGAATCGTCTGCGACTCACTGACTCGACTGTGACTCACTGAATCGACTGCGACTCACTGAATCACTGACTCGACTGCGACTCACTGAATCGACTGCGACTCACTGAATCACTGACTCGACTGCGACTCACTGAATCGACTGCGACTCACTGAATCGACTGCGACTCACTGAATCGACTGCGACTCACTGACTCGACTGCGACTCACTGAATCGACTGCGACTCACTGAATCGACTGCGACTCACTGAATCACTGAATCGACTGCGACTCACTGAATCGACTGCGACTCACTGAATCGACTGCGACTCACTGAATCGACTGCGACTCACTGAATCGACTGCGACTCACTGAATCGACTGCGACTCACTGAATCCCTGACTCGACTGCGACTCACTGACTCGACTGCGACTCACTGAATCGACTGCGACTCACTGAATCACTGACTCGACTGCGACTCACTGACTCGACTGCGACTCACTGAATCGACTGCGACTCACTGAATCGACTGCGACTCACTGAATCGACTGCGACTCACTGAATCACTGAATCGACTGCGACTCACTGAATCGACTGCGACTCACTGAATCACTGACTCGACTGCGACTCACTGACTCGACTGCGACTCACTGAATTGACTGCGACTCACTGAATCGACTGCGACTCACTGAATCACTGACTCGACTGCGACTCACTGAATCACTGACTCGACTGCGACTCACTGAATCGACTGCGACTCACTGAATCGACTGCGACTCACTGAATCACTGACTCGACTGCGACTCACTGACTCGACTGCGACTCACTGAATCGACTGCGACTCACTGAATCACTGAATCGACTGCGACTCACTGAATCGACTGCGACTCACTGAATCGACTGCGACTCACTGAATCGACTGCGACTCACTGAATCGACTGCGACTCACTGAATCGACTGCGACTCACTGACTCGACTGCGACTCACTGAATCGACTGCGACTCACTGAATCACTGACTCGACTGCGACTCACTGAATCGACTGCGACTCACTGAATCACTGACTCGACTGCGACTCACTGACTCGACTGCGACTCACTGAATTGACTGCGACTCACTGAATCGACTGCGACTCACTGAATCACTGACTCGACTGCGACTCACTGAATCGACTGCGACTCACTGAATCGACTGCGACTCACTGAATCACTGACTCGACTGCGACTCACTGACTCGACTGCGACTCACTGAATCGACTGCGACTCACTGAATCGACTGCGACTCACTGAATCACTGACTCGACTGCGACTCACTGAATCGACTGCGACTCACTGAATCGACTGCGACTCACTGAATCACTGACTCGACTGCGACTCACTGACTCGACTGCGACTCACTGAATCGACTGCGACTCACTGAATCGACTGCGACTCACTGAATCACTGACTCGACTGCGACTCACTGAATCACTGACTCGACTGCGACTCACTGAATCGACTGCGACTCACTGAATCGACTGCGACTCACTGAATCGACTGCGACTCACTGAATCGACTGCGACTCACTGAATCACTGACTCAACTGTGACTCACTGAATCGACTGCGACTCACTGAATCGACTGCGACTCACTGAATCACTGACTCGACTGCGACTCACTGACTCGACTGCGACTCCCTGACTCGACTGCGACTCCCTGACTCAACTGCGACTCACTGACTCAACTGCGACTCACTGACTCAACTGCGACTCACTGGATCAACTGCGACTCATTGAATCACTGACTGAACTGCGACTCCCTGACTCAACTGCGACTCCCTGAATCAATTGCGACTCCCTGAATCAACTGCGACTCACTGAATCATCTGCGACTCACTGAATCAACTGCGACTCACTGAATCACTGAATCGACTGCGACTCACTGAATCGACTGCGACTCACTGAATCACTGACTCGACTGCGACTCACTGAATCACTGACTCGACTGCGACTCACTGAATCGACTGCGACTCACTGAATCGACTGCGACTCACTGAATCGACTGCGACTCACTGAATCGACTGCGACTCACTGACTCGACTGCGACTCACTGAATCACTGACTCGACTGCGACTCACTGACTCGACTGCGACTCACTGAATCGACTGCGACTCACTGAATCACTGACTCGACTGCGACTCACTGACTCGACTGCGACTCACTGACTCAACTGCGACTCACTGACTCAACTGCGACTCCCTGAATCAATTGCGACTCCCTGAATCAACTGCGACTCACTGAATCATCTGCGACTCACTGAATCAACTGCGACTCACTGAATCACTGAATCGACTGCGACTCACTGAATCACTGAATCGACTGCGACTCACTGAATCACTGACTCGACTGCGACTCACTGAATCGACTGCGACTCACTGAATCGACTGCGACTCACTGAATCGACTGCGACTCACTGACTCGACTGCGACTCACTGACTCGACTGCGACTCACTGAATCACTGACTCGACTGCGACTCACTGACTCGACTGCGACTCACTGAATCACTGACTCGACTGCGACTCACTGACTCGACTGCGACTCACTGAATCGACTGCGACTCACTGAATCACTGACTCGACTGCGACTCACTGACTCGACTGCGACTCACTGACTCGACTGCGACTCACTGACTCAACTGCGACTCACTGAATCGACTGCGACTCACTGACTCGACTGCGACTCACTGACTCAACTGCGACTCACTGAATCGACTGCGACTCACTGACTCGACTGCGACTCACTGACTCAACTGCGACTCACTGAATCGACTGCGACTCACTGAATCGACTGCGACTCACTGAATCACTGAGGACTGCCTTCACACCTGAGCACGTCTAGTCATCTTCAGTTTTCTTTCTGCTGCAATTGAGTTTAATAAAACACCATCACACACACATTACTCATGACTGGCGTTCAGAGTGTGTGTGAAGCACAGAAAACTCACCATGTGACTCCAGTCCGGCTCCTTGACCAATGCCGCTGTCATACGACTGGAGGACAGAGAACAGCTGGTCAGTCACATGACAGAGGTCATAACGAGAGCAGCATCTCCAACATCACAGCATTTCATCTTTACATGACTATAGTTTAGAGAAGTGCGGTTAATAATAATATTACATGTTTGTTTATTAGATATCTAACAGTGAAGCTCTGAGCTGGGATGTTCTTACCAACAGTAATGTGCAAAATCATCATTCTATAGTGAAAGTAAATCTTCTGCTGTTATTAACAGAGCTGTTGATCTTCTGTAGTCTCTGTGACTTTTTTCATATATTAATGATATAATCAGAGCTCCTCTGCTGCCATCTGCTGGATATAGAGGCATTACATGTGGCATTGTCTGAGTTTATAACGGCACGCTCTACGAGATCTGATGGTATTAATTCTGTGGTGAACTCAAACTCTCTCTCATTGGATC
>NC_137116.1:15367936-15402936 GCF_949357685.1 Gobio gobio
TCTAAACTGATTGACCAGCTCCTGTGTGCAGTGTTCTCATAGGGCCGAGGTAAAAGACCTTGACTAGTGTCCAGACTCAGAGAGGGGGAAGCTGGTCATCTGATGTACTCATAACCACACCTTAAGTCACGTGTGATCCAGAAATCACAACGTCAGCGGTGACGTGAGTGCCAATCACTGCCTTACTTTACGTCCTTGGATGGACGAAGGTAAAATCACTACATAATTGGCGTCCCTTGTTTGGGCCCAAAAGTGAAATTATTACATGTGAGAGAGAGAGACAGAGAGTGTGTGTGTGTGTGTTTGTGGGTGGGTGAGTTTGTGTGTGAGAGAGAGTGTGTGAGAGTGAGAGTGTGTGTGAGAGAGAGAGAGAGAGAGAGAGAGTGTGTGTAAGAGAGTGAGTGTGTGTGTCGGTACCTTTGAAGAGTTGTAGGGAACGCCGATGTGTGAGGAGCCGCGGAAGCCACAGCGTCTGAGATTCGACTCTGAAGAGAAAACGACAAATAATGACAAATACTCAGAATGACGGACGGAGAACAGAGGATCAGACGGACGGAGAACAGAGGATCAGACGGAGAACAGAGGATCAGACGGAGAACAGAGGATCAGACGGAGAACAGAGGATCAGACGGAGAACAGAGGACCAGACGGAGAACAGAGGATCAGACAGAGAACAGAGGATCAGACGGAGAACAGAGGACCAGACGGAGAACAGAGGATCAGACAGAGAACAGAGGATCAGACAGAGAACAGAGGATCAGACGGAGAACAGAGGACCAGACGGAGAACAGAGGATCAGACAGAGAACAGAGGATCAGACGGAGAACAGAGGACCAGACGGAGAACAGAGGATCAGACAGAGAACAGAGGATCAGACGGAGAACAGAGGATCAGACGGAGAACAGAGGATCAGACAGAGAACAGAGGATCAGACAGAGAACAGAGGATCAGACAGAGAACAGAGGATCAGACAGAGAACAGAGGACCAGACGGAGAACAGAGGATCAGACAGAGAACAGAGGATCAGACAGAGAACAGAGGATCAGACAGAGAACAGAGGACCAGACAGAGAACAGAGGATCAGACAGAGAACAGAGGATCAGACGGAGAACAGAGGATCAGACGGAGAACAGAGGATCAGACGGAGAACAGAGGATCAGACAGAGAACAGAGGATCAGACGGAGAACAGAGGATCAGACAGAGAACAGAGGATCAGACAGAGAACAGAGGATCAGACAGAGAACAGAGGATCAGACGGACGGAGAACAGAGGATCAGACAGAGAACAGAGGATCAGACGGAGAACAGAGGATCAGACGGAGAACAGAGGATCAGACAGAGAACAGAGGATCAGACAGAGAACAGAGGATCAGACGGAGAACAGAGGATCAGACGGAGAACAGAGGATCAGACAGAGAACAGAGGATCAGACGGAGAACAGAGGATCAGACAGAGAACAGAGGATCAGATGGAGAACAGAGGATCAGACGGAGAACAGAGGATCAGACGGAGAACAGAGGATCAGACGGAGAACAGAGGACCAGACGGAGAACAGAGGATCAGACAGAGAACAGAGGATCAGACGGAGAACAGAGGATCAGACGGACGGAGAACAGAGGATCAGACAGAGAACAGAGGATCAGACGGAGAACAGAGGATCAGACGGAGAACAGAGGATCAGACAGAGAACAGAGGATCAGACGGAGAACAGAGGATCAGACAGAGAACAGAGGATCAGACGGAGAACAGAGGATCAGATGGAGAACAGAGGATCAGACGGAGAACAGAGGATCAGACGGAGAACAGAGGACCAGACGGAGAACAGAGGACCAGACGGAGAACAGAGGATCAGACGGAGAACAGAGGATCAGACGGACGGAGAACAGAGGATCAGACAGAGAACAGAGGATCAGACGGAGAACAGAGGATCAGACAGAGAACAGAGGATCAGACAGAGAACAGAGGATCAGACAGAGAACAGAGGATCAGATGGAGAACAGAGGATCAGACGGAGAACAGAGGATCAGACGGAGAACAGAGGATCAGACGGAGAACAGAGGATCAGACAGAGAACAGAGGATCAGACGGAGAACAGAGGATCAGACAGAGAACAGAGGATCAGATGGAGAACAGAGGATCAGACGGAGAACAGAGGATCAGACGGAGAACAGAGGATCAGACGGAGAACAGAGGACCAGACGGAGAACAGAGGACCAGACGGAGAACAGAGGATCAGACGGAGAACAGAGGATCAGACGGACGGAGAACAGAGGATCAGACAGAGAACAGAGGATCAGACGGAGAACAGAGGATCAGACAGAGAACAGAGGATCAGACGGAGAACAGAGGATCAGACAGAGAACAGAGGATCAGACGGAGAACAGAGGATCAGACGGAGAACAGAGGATCAGACGGAGAACAGAGGATCAGAGAACAGAGGATCAGACGGAGAACAGAGGATCAGACAGAGAACAGAGGATCAGACAGAGAACAGAGGATCAGACGGAGAACAGAGGATCAGACAGAGAACAGAGGATCAGACGGAGAACAGAGGATCAGACGGAGAACAGAGGATCAGACGGAGAACAGAGGATCAGACGGACGGAGAACAGAGGACCAGACAGAGAACAGAGGATCAGACGGAGAACAGAGGATCAGACGGAGAACAGAGGATCAGACAGAGAACAGAGGATCAGACGGACGGAGAACAGAGGATCAGACGGAGAACAGAGGATCAGACGGAGAACAGAGGATCAGACGGACGGAGAACAGAGGATCAGACAGAGAACAGAGGATCAGACGGAGAACAGAGGATCAGACGGAGAACAGAGGATCAGACAGAGAACAGAGGATCAGACGGAGAACAGAGGATCAGACAGAGAACAGAGGATCAGACGGAGAACAGAGGATCAGACGGAGAACAGAGGATCAGACAGAGAACAGAGGATCAGACGGAGAACAGAGGATCAGACAGAGAACAGAGGATCAGACGGAGAACAGAGGATCAGACAGAGAACAGAGGATCAGACGGAGAACAGAGGATCAGACAGAGAACAGAGGATCAGACGGACGGAGAACAGAGGATCAGACGGAGAACAGAGGATCAGACGGACGGAGAACAGAGGATCAGACGGAGAACAGAGGATCAGACGGACGGTGAACAGAGGATCAGACGGAGAACAGAGGATCAGACAGAGAACAGAGGATCAGACAGAGAACAGAGGATCAGACGGAGAACAGAGGATCAGACGGAGAACAGAGGATCAGACGGAGAACAGAGGATCAGACGGAGAACAGAGGATCAGACAGAGAACAGAGGATCAGACGGAGAACAGAGGATCAGACAGAGAACAGAGGATCAGACGGAGAACAGAGGATCAGACAGAGAACAGAGGATCAGACGGAGAACAGAGGATCAGACGGAGAACAGAGGATCAGACAGAGAACAGAGGATCAGACGGACGGAGAACAGAGGATCAGACGGAGAACAGAGGATCAGACAGAGAACAGAGGATCAGACGGACGGAGAACAGAGGATCAGACAGAGAACAGAGGATCAGACGGAGAACAGAGGATCAGACGGAGAACAGAGGATCAGACAGAGAACAGAGGATCAGACGGAGAACAGAGGATCAGACAGAGAACAGAGGATCAGACGGAGAACAGAGGATCAGACGGAGAACAGAGGATCAGACGGAGAACAGAGGATCAGACGGAGAACAGAGGATCAGACAGAGAACAGAGGATCAGACGGAGAACAGAGGATCAGACGGACGGAGAACAGAGGATCAGACAGAGAACAGAGGATCAGACGGAGAACAGAGGATCAGACGGACGGAGAACAGAGGATCAGACAGAGAACAGAGGATCAGACGGAGAACAGAGGATCAGACGGACGGAGAACAGAGGATCAGACGGAGAACAGAGGATCAGACGGAGAACAGAGGATCAGACGGACGGAGAACAGAGGATCAGACAGAGAACAGAGGATCAGACGGAGAACAGAGGATCAGACGGAGAACAGAGGATCAGACAGAGAACAGAGGATCAGACGGAGAACAGAGGATCAGACAGAGAACAGAGGATCAGACGGAGAACAGAGGATCAGACGGAGAACAGAGGATCAGACAGAGAACAGAGGATCAGACGGAGAACAGAGGATCAGACAGAGAACAGAGGATCAGACGGAGAACAGAGGATCAGACGGAGAACAGAGGATCAGACGGAGAACAGAGGATCAGACAGAGAACAGAGGATCAGACGGAGAACAGAGGATCAGACAGAGAACAGAGGATCAGACGGAGAACAGAGGATCAGACAGAGAACAGAGGATCAGACGGAGAACAGAGGATCAGACAGAGAACAGAGGATCAGACGGACGGAGAACAGAGGATCAGACGGAGAACAGAGGATCAGACGGACGGAGAACAGAGGATCAGACGGAGAACAGAGGATCAGACGGACGGAGAACAGAGGATCAGACGGAGAACAGAGGATCAGACAGAGAACAGAGGATCAGACGGACGGAGAACAGAGGATCAGACAGAGAACAGAGGATCAGACGGACGGAGAACAGAGGATCAGACGGAGAACAGAGGATCAGACGGACGGAGAACAGAGGATCAGACGGAGAACAGAGGATCAGACGGACGGAGAACAGAGGATCAGACGGAGAACAGAGGATCAGACAGAGAACAGAGGATCAGACGGACGGAGAACAGAGGATCAGACAGAGAACAGAGGATCAGACGGACGGAGAACAGAGGATCAGACGGAGAACAGAGGATCAGACGGACGGAGAACAGAGGATCAGACGGAGAACAGAGGATCAGACGGACGGAGAACAGAGGATCAGACGGAGAACAGAGGATCAGACAGACGGAGAACAGAGGATCAGACGGAGAACAGAGGATCAGACGGAGAACAGAGGATCAGACGGAGAACAGAGGATCAGACAGAGAACAGAGGATCAGACGGACGGAGAACAGAGGATCAGACGGACGGAGAACAGAGGATCAGACGGAGAACAGAGGATCAGACGGAGAACAGAGGATCAGACAGAGAACAGAGGATCAGACGGACGGAGAACAGAGGATCAGACAGAGAACAGAGGATCAGACGGACGGAGAACAGAGGATCAGACGGAGAACAGAGGATCAGACGGACGGAGAACAGAGGATCAGACGGAGAACAGAGGATCAGACGGACGGAGAACAGAGGACCAGACGGAGAACAGAGGATCAGACGGAGAACAGAGGATCAGACGGAGAACAGAGGATCAGACAGAGAACAGAGGATCAGACGGAGAACAGAGGATCAGACGGAGAACAGAGGATCAGACGGAGAACAGAGGATCAGACGGAGAACAGAGGATCAGACGGAGAACAGAGGATCAGACGGAGAACAGAGGATCAGACGGAGAACAGAGGATCAGACGGAGAACAGAGGATCAGACAGACGGAGAACAGAGGATCAGACGGAGAACAGAGGATCAGACGGAGAACAGAGGATCAGACGGAGAAAAGAGGACCAGACGGAGAACATAGGATCAGACGGAGAACAGAGGATCAGACGGAGAACAGAGGATCAGACGGAGAACAGAGGATCAGACGGACGGAGAACAGAGGACCAGACGGAGAACAGAGGATCAGACGGACGGAGAACAGAGGATCAGACGGACGGAGAACAGAGGATCAGACGGAGAACAGAGGATCAGACGGACGGAGAACAGAGGATCAGACGGAGAACAGAGGATCAGACGGAGAACAGAGGATCAGACGGAGAACAGAGGATCAGACGGAGAACAGAGGATCAGACAGAGAACAGAGGATCAGACGGAGAACAGAGGATCAGACGGAGAACAGAGGATCAGACAGAGAACAGAGGATCAGACGGAGAACAGAGGACCAGACGGAGAACAGAGGA
Source organism: Gobio gobio (assembly GCF_949357685.1). Taxonomy (NCBI): domain Eukaryota; kingdom Metazoa; phylum Chordata; class Actinopteri; order Cypriniformes; family Gobionidae; genus Gobio; species Gobio gobio. Next base: position 15,373,862 of record NC_137116.1, read on the forward strand.
TCAGACGGACGGAGAACAGAGGACCAGACGGACGGAGAACAGAGGACCAGACGGAGAACAGAGGATCAGACGGAGAACAGAGGATCAGACGGAGAACAGAGGATCAGACGGAGAACAGAGGATCAGACGGAGAACAGAGGATCAGACGGACGGAGAACAGAGGATCAGACGGAGAACAGAGGATCAGACGGACGGAGAACAGAGGACCAGACGGAGAACAGAGGATCAGACGGAGAACAGAGGATCAGAAGGACGGAGAACAGAGGATCAGACGGACGGAGAACAGAGGACCAGACGGAGAACAGAGGATCAGACAGAGAACAGAGGATCAGACGGAGAACAGAGGATCAGACGGAGAACAGAGGATCAGACGGAGAACAGAGGATCAGACAGAGAACAGAGGATCAGACGGAGAACAGAGGATCAGACGGAGAACAGAGGATCAGACAGAGAACAGAGGATCAGACGGAGAACAGAGGACCAGACGGAGAACAGAGGATCAGACGGACGGAGAACAGAGGATCAGACGGACGGAGAACAGAGGACCAGACGGACGGAGAACAGAGGACCAGACGGAGAACAGAGGATCAGACGGAGAACAGAGGACCAGACGGAGAACAGAGGATCAGACGGACGGAGAACAGAGGACCAGACGGACGGAGAACAGAGGATCAGACGGACGGAGAACAGAGGACCAGACGGACGGAGAACAGAGGACCAGACGGAGAACAGAGGATCAGACGGAGAACAGAGGATCAGACGGACGGAGAACAGAGGATCAGACGGAGAACAGAGGATCAGACGGACGGAGAACAGAGGACCAGACGGAGAACAGAGGATCAGACAGAGAACAGAGGATCAGACGGAGAACAGAGGATCAGACAGAGAACAGAGGATCAGACGGAGAACAGAGGATCAGACGGAGAACAGAGGATCAGACAGACGGAGAACAGAGGATCAGACGGAGAACAGAGGATCAGACGGAGAACAGAGGATCAGACGGAGAACAGAGGATCAGACGGACGGAGAACAGAGGACCAGACGGAGAACAGAGGATCAGACGGAGAACAGAGGATCAGACGGACGGAGAACAGAGGATCAGACGGAGAACAGAGGATCAGACGGACGGAGATCAGAGGACCAGACGGAGAACAGAGGATCAGACGGAGAACCGAGGACCAGACGGAGAACAGAGGATCAGACGGACGGAGAACAGAGGACCAGACGGACGGAGAACAGAGGATCAGATGGAGAACAGAGGACCAGACGGACGGAGAACAGAGGACCAGACGGAGAACAGAGGATCAGACGGAGAACAGAGGATCAGACGGACGGAGAACAGAGGACCAGACGGAGAACAGAGGATCAGACAGAGAACAGAGGATCAGACGGAGAACAGAGGATCAGACGGAGAACAGAGGATCAGACGGAGAACAGAGGATCAGACAGAGAACAGAGGATCAGACGGACGGAGAACAGAGGATCAGACGGACGGAGAACAGAGGACCAGACGGAGAACAGAGGATCAGACGGAGAACAGAGGATCAGACGGACGGAGAACAGAGGATCAGACGGAGAACAGAGGATCAGACGGAGAACAGAGGATCAGACGGAGAACAGAGGATCAGACAGAGAACAGAGGATCAGACGGACGGAGAACAGAGGACCAGACGGACGGAGAACAGAGGATCAGATGGAGAACAGAGGATCAGACGGACGGAGAACAGAGGACCAGACGGACGGAGAACAGAGGACCAGACGGAGAACAGAGGATCAGACGGAGAACAAAGGATCAGACGGACGGAGAACAGAGGATCAGACGGAGAACAGAGGACCAGACGGAGAACAGAGGATCAGACAGAGAACAGAGGATCAGACGGAGAACAGAGGATCAGACAGAGAACAGAGGATCAGACGGAGAACAGAGGATCAGACGGAGAACAGAGGATCAGACGGAGAACAGAGGATCAGACAGACGGAGAACAGAGGATCAGACGGAGAACAGAGGATCAGACGGAGAACAGAGGATCAGACGGAGAACAGAGGATCAGACGGAGAACAGAGGATCAGACGGACGGAGAACAGAGGACCAGACGGACGGAGAACAGAGGATCAGACGGAGAACAGAGGATCAGACGGACGGAGAACAGAGGACCAGACGGACGGAGAACAGAGGACCAGACGGAGAACAGAGGATCAGACGGAGAACAAAGGATCAGACGGACGGAGAACAGAGGATCAGACGGAGAACAGAGGACCAGACGGAGAACAGAGGATCAGACAGAGAACAGAGGATCAGACGGAGAACAGAGGATCAGACAGAGAACAGAGGATCAGACGGAGAACAGAGGATCAGACGGAGAACAGAGGATCAGACGGAGAACAGAGGATCAGACAGACGGAGAACAGAGGATCAGACGGAGAACAGAGGATCAGACGGAGAACAGAGGATCAGACGGAGAACAGAGGATCAGACGGAGAACAGAGGATCAGACGGACGGAGAACAGAGGACCAGACGGACGGAGAACAGAGGATCAGACGGAGAACAGAGGATCAGACGGACGGAGAACAGAGGACCAGACGGAGAACAGAGGATCAGACGGAGAACCGAGGACCAGACGGAGAACAGAGGATCAGACGGACGGAGAACAGAGGACCAGACGGAGAACAGAGGATCAGACAGAGAACAGAGGATCAGACGGACGGAGAACAGAGGACCAGACGGAGAACAGAGGATCAGACGGAGAACAGAGGATCAGACGGACGGAGAACAGAGGATCAGACGGAGAACAGAGGATCAGACGGACGGAGAACAGAGGACCAGACGGAGAACAGAGGATCAGACAGAGAACAGAGGATCAGACGGAGAACAGAGGATCAGACGGAGAACAGAGGATCAGACAGAGAACAGAGGATCAGACAGAGAACAGAGGATCAGACGGACGGAGAACAGAGGATCAGACGGACGGAGAACAGAGGACCAGACGGAGAACAGAGGATCAGACGGAGAACAGAGGATCAGACGGAGAACAGAGGATCAGACGGAGAACAGAGGATCAGACGGAGAACAGAGGATCAGACAGAGAACAGAGGATCAGACGGAGAACAGAAGATCAGACGGACGGAGAACAGAGGATCAGACGGAGAACAGAGGATCAGACGGAGAACAGAGGATCAGACGGAGAACAGAGGATCAGACGGAGAACAGAGGATCAGACGGAGAACAGAGGATCAGACGGACGGAGAACAGAGGACCAGACGGAGAACAGAGGATCAGACGGAGAACAGAGGATCAGACGGAGAACAGAGGATCAGACGGAGAACAGAGGATCAGACGGACGGAGAACAGAGGATCAGACGGAGAACAGAGGATCAGACGGACGGAGAACAGAGGACCAGACGGAGAACAGAGGATCAGACAGAGAACAGAGGATCAGACGGAGAACAGAGGATCAGACGGAGAACAGAGGATCAGACGGAGAACAGAGGATCAGACAGAGAACAGAGGATCAGACGGACGGAGAACAGAGGATCAGACGGACGGAGAACAGAGGACCAGACGGAGAACAGAGGATCAGACGGAGAACAGAGGATCAGACGGAGAACAGAGGATCAGACGGAGAACAGAGGATCAGACGGAGAACAGAGGATCAGACGGAGAACAGAGGATCAGACGGAGAACAGAGGATCAGACGGAGAACAGAAGATCAGACGGACGGAGAACAGAGGATCAGACGGAGAACAGAGGATCAGACGGAGAACAGAGGATCAGACGGAGAACAGAGGATCAGACGGAGAACAGAGGATCAGACGGAGAACAGAGGATCAGACGGACGGAGAACAGAGGACCAGACGGAGAACAGAGGATCAGACGGAGAACAGAGGATCAGACGGAGAACAGAGGATCAGACGGAGAACAGAGGATCAGACGGAGAACAGAGGATCAGACGGACGGAGAACAGAGGACCAGACGGAGAACAGAGGATCAGACGGAGAACAGAGGATCAGACGGAGAACAGAGGATGAGACGGAGAACAGAGGATCAGACGAACGGAGAACAGAGGACCAGACGGACGGAGAACAGAGGACCAGACGGAGAACAGAGGACCAGACGGAGAACAGAGGATCAGACGGAGAACAGAGGATCAGACGGAGAACAGAGGATCAGACGGACGGAGAACAGAGGATCAGACGGACGGAGAACAGAGGATCAGACGGACGGAGAACAGAGGACCAGACGGAGAACAGAGGATCAGACGGAGAACAGAGGATCAGACGGAGAACAGAGGATGAGACGGAGAACAGAGGATCAGACGGACGGAGAACAGAGGACCAGACGGACGGAGAACAGAGGACCAGACGGAGAACAGAGGACCAGACGGAGAACAGAGGATCAGACGGACGGAGAACAGAGGACCAGACGGACGGAGAACAGAGGACCAGACGGACGGAGAACAGAGGACCAGACGGAGAACAGAGGATCAGACGGAGAACAGAGGATCAGACGGACGGAGAACAGAGGATCAGACGGAGAACAGAGGATCAGACGGAGAACAGAGGATCAGACGGAGAACAGAGGATCAGACGGAGAACAGAGGACCAGACGGAGAACAGAGGATCAGACGGAGAACAGAGGATCAGACGGAGAACAGAGGATCAGACGGAGAACAGAGGATCAGACGGAGAACAGAGGACCAGACGGAGAACAGAGGATCAGACGGAGAACAGAGGATCACACAGAGAACAGAGGATCAGACGGACGGAGAACAGAGGACCAGACGGAGAACAGAGGATCAGACGGAGAACAGAGGACCAGACGGAGAACAGAGGATCAGACGGAGAACAGAGGATCAGACGGAGAACAGAGGATCAGACGGAGAACAGAGGATCGGACGGAGAACAGAGGATCGGACGGAGAACAGAGGATCGGACGGAGAACAGAGGATCGGACGGAGAACAGAGGATCAGACAGAGAACAGAGGATCAGACGGAGAACAGAGGATCAGACGGACGGAGAACAGAGGACCAGACGGAAAAAAAAGAGGATCAGACGGAGAACAGAGGATCAGACGGAGAACAGAGGACCAGACGGAGAACAGAGGATCAGACGGAGAACAGAGGATCAGACGGAGAACAGAGGACCAGACGGAGAACAGAGGATCAGACGGACGGAGAACAGAGGATCAGACGGACGGAGAACAGAGGACCAGACGGACGGAGAACAGAGGATCAGATGGAGAACAGAGGATCAGACGGACGGAGAACAGAGGACCAGACGGACGGAGAACAGAGGACCAGACGGAGAACAGAGGATCAGACGGAGAACAGAGGATCAGACGGACGGAGAACAGAGGATCAGACGGAGAACAGAGGATCAGACGGACGGAGAACAGAGGACCAGACGGAGAACAGAGGATCAGACGGAGAACAGAGGACCAGACGGAGAACAGAGGATCAGACGGAGAACAGAGGATCAGACGGAGAACAGAGGATCAGACGGAGAACAGAGGATCAGACGGAGAACAGAGGACCAGACAGAGAACAGAGGATCAGACGGAGAACAGAGGATCAGACGGACGGAGAACAGAGGACCAGACGGAAAAAAAAGAGGATCAGACGGAGAACAGAGGATCAGACGGAGAACAGAGGACCAGACGGAGAACAGAGGATCAGACGGAGAACAGAGGATCAGACGGAGAACAGAGGACCAGACGGAGAACAGAGGATCAGACGGACGGAGAACAGAGGATCAGACGGACGGAGAACAGAGGACCAGACGGACGGAGAACAGAGGATCAGATGGAGAACAGAGGATCAGACGGACGGAGAACAGAGGACCAGACGGACGGAGAACAGAGGACCAGACGGAGAACAGAGGATCAGACGGAGAACAGAGGATCAGACGGACGGAGAACAGAGGATCAGACGGAGAACAGAGGATCAGACGGACGGAGAACAGAGGACCAGACGGAGAACAGAGGATCAGACGGAGAACAGAGGACCAGACGGAGAACAGAGGACCAGACGGAGAACAGAGGATCAGACGGAGAACAGAGGATCAGACGGAGAACAGAGGATCAGACGGAGAACAGAGGATCAGACGGAGAACAGAGGATCAGACGGACGGAGAACAGAGGACCAGACGGAGAACAGAGGATCAGACGGACGGAGAACAGAGGATCAGACGGAGAACAGAGGATCAGACGGAGAACAGAGGATCAGACGGACGGAGAACAGAGGATCAGACAGAGAACAGAGGATCAGACGGAGAACAGAGGATCAGACGGAGAACAGAGGATCAGACAGAGAACAGAGGATCAGACGGAGAACAGAGGATCAGACAGAGAACAGAGGATCAGACGGAGAACAGAGGATCAGACGGAGAACAGAGGATCAGACAGAGAACAGAGGATCAGACGGAGAACAGAGGATCAGACAGAGAACAGAGGATCAGACGGAGAACAGAGGATCAGACAGAGAACAGAGGATCAGACGGAGAACAGAGGATCAGACAGAGAACAGAGGATCAGACGGACGGAGAACAGAGGATCAGACGGAGAACAGAGGATCAGACGGACGGAGAACAGAGGATCAGACGGAGAACAGAGGATCAGACGGACGGTGAACAGAGGATCAGACGGAGAACAGAGGATCAGACAGAGAACAGAGGATCAGACAGAGAACAGAGGATCAGACGGAGAACAGAGGATCAGACGGAGAACAGAGGATCAGACGGAGAACAGAGGATCAGACGGAGAACAGAGGATCAGACAGAGAACAGAGGATCAGACGGAGAACAGAGGATCAGACAGAGAACAGAGGATCAGACGGAGAACAGAGGATCAGACAGAGAACAGAGGATCAGACGGAGAACAGAGGATCAGACGGAGAACAGAGGATCAGACAGAGAACAGAGGATCAGACGGACGGAGAACAGAGGATCAGACGGAGAACAGAGGATCAGACAGAGAACAGAGGATCAGACGGACGGAGAACAGAGGATCAGACAGAGAACAGAGGATCAGACGGAGAACAGAGGATCAGACGGAGAACAGAGGATCAGACAGAGAACAGAGGATCAGACGGAGAACAGAGGATCAGACAGAGAACAGAGGATCAGACGGAGAACAGAGGATCAGACGGAGAACAGAGGATCAGACGGAGAACAGAGGATCAGACGGAGAACAGAGGATCAGACAGAGAACAGAGGATCAGACGGAGAACAGAGGATCAGACGGACGGAGAACAGAGGATCAGACAGAGAACAGAGGATCAGACGGAGAACAGAGGATCAGACGGACGGAGAACAGAGGATCAGACAGAGAACAGAGGATCAGACGGAGAACAGAGGATCAGACGGACGGAGAACAGAGGATCAGACGGAGAACAGAGGATCAGACGGAGAACAGAGGATCAGACGGACGGAGAACAGAGGATCAGACAGAGAACAGAGGATCAGACGGAGAACAGAGGATCAGACGGAGAACAGAGGATCAGACAGAGAACAGAGGATCAGACGGAGAACAGAGGATCAGACAGAGAACAGAGGATCAGACGGAGAACAGAGGATCAGACGGAGAACAGAGGATCAGACAGAGAACAGAGGATCAGACGGAGAACAGAGGATCAGACAGAGAACAGAGGATCAGACGGAGAACAGAGGATCAGACGGAGAACAGAGGATCAGACGGAGAACAGAGGATCAGACAGAGAACAGAGGATCAGACGGAGAACAGAGGATCAGACAGAGAACAGAGGATCAGACGGAGAACAGAGGATCAGACAGAGAACAGAGGATCAGACGGAGAACAGAGGATCAGACAGAGAACAGAGGATCAGACGGACGGAGAACAGAGGATCAGACGGAGAACAGAGGATCAGACGGACGGAGAACAGAGGATCAGACGGAGAACAGAGGATCAGACGGACGGAGAACAGAGGATCAGACGGAGAACAGAGGATCAGACAGAGAACAGAGGATCAGACGGACGGAGAACAGAGGATCAGACAGAGAACAGAGGATCAGACGGACGGAGAACAGAGGATCAGACGGAGAACAGAGGATCAGACGGACGGAGAACAGAGGATCAGACGGAGAACAGAGGATCAGACGGACGGAGAACAGAGGATCAAACGGAGAACAGAGGATCAGACAGAGAACAGAGGATCAGACGGACGGAGAACAGAGGATCAGACAGAGAACAGAGGATCAGACGGACGGAGAACAGAGGATCAGACGGAGAACAGAGGATCAGACGGACGGAGAACAGAGGATCAGACGGAGAACAGAGGATCAGACGGACGGAGAACAGAGGATCAGACGGAGAACAGAGGATCAGACAGACGGAGAACAGAGGATCAGACGGAGAACAGAGGATCAGACGGAGAACAGAGGATCAGACGGAGAACAGAGGATCAGACAGAGAACAGAGGATCAGACGGACGGAGAACAGAGGATCAGACGGACGGAGAACAGAGGATCAGACGGAGAACAGAGGATCAGACGGAGAACAGAGGATCAGACAGAGAACAGAGGATCAGACGGACGGAGAACAGAGGATCAGACAGAGAACAGAGGATCAGACGGACGGAGAACAGAGGATCAGACGGAGAACAGAGGATCAGACGGACGGAGAACAGAGGATCAGACGGAGAACAGAGGATCAGACGGACGGAGAACAGAGGACCAGACGGAGAACAGAGGATCAGACGGAGAACAGAGGATCAGACGGAGAACAGAGGATCAGACAGAGAACAGAGGATCAGACGGAGAACAGAGGATCAGACGGAGAACAGAGGATCAGACGGAGAACAGAGGATCAGACGGAGAACAGAGGATCAGACGGAGAACAGAGGATCAGACGGAGAACAGAGGATCAGACGGAGAACAGAGGATCAGACGGAGAACAGAGGATCAGACAGACGGAGAACAGAGGATCAGACGGAGAACAGAGGATCAGACGGAGAACAGAGGATCAGACGGAGAAAAGAGGACCAGACGGAGAACATAGGATCAGACGGAGAACAGAGGATCAGACGGAGAACAGAGGATCAGACGGAGAACAGAGGATCAGACGGACGGAGAACAGAGGACCAGACGGAGAACAGAGGATCAGACGGACGGAGAACAGAGGATCAGACGGACGGAGAACAGAGGATCAGACGGAGAACAGAGGATCAGACGGACGGAGAACAGAGGATCAGACGGAGAACAGAGGATCAGACGGAGAACAGAGGATCAGACGGAGAACAGAGGATCAGACGGAGAACAGAGGATCAGACAGAGAACAGAGGATCAGACGGAGAACAGAGGATCAGACGGAGAACAGAGGATCAGACAGAGAACAGAGGATCAGACGGAGAACAGAGGACCAGACGGAGAACAGAGGATCAGACGGACGGAGAACAGAGGACCAGACGGACGGAGAACAGAGGACCAGACGGAGAACAGAGGATCAGACGGAGAACAGAGGATCAGACGGAGAACAGAGGATCAGACGGAGAACAGAGGATCAGACGGAGAACAGAGGATCAGACGGACGGAGAACAGAGGATCAGACGGAGAACAGAGGATCAGACGGACGGAGAACAGAGGACCAGACGGAGAACAGAGGATCAGACGGAGAACAGAGGATCAGAAGGACGGAGAACAGAGGATCAGACGGACGGAGAACAGAGGACCAGACGGAGAACAGAGGATCAGACAGAGAACAGAGGATCAGACGGAGAACAGAGGATCAGACGGAGAACAGAGGATCAGACGGAGAACAGAGGATCAGACAGAGAACAGAGGATCAGACGGAGAACAGAGGATCAGACGGAGAACAGAGGATCAGACAGAGAACAGAGGATCAGACGGAGAACAGAGGACCAGACGGAGAACAGAGGATCAGACGGACGGAGAACAGAGGATCAGACGGACGGAGAACAGAGGACCAGACGGACGGAGAACAGAGGACCAGACGGAGAACAGAGGATCAGACGGAGAACAGAGGACCAGACGGAGAACAGAGGATCAGACGGACGGAGAACAGAGGACCAGACGGACGGAGAACAGAGGATCAGACGGACGGAGAACAGAGGACCAGACGGACGGAGAACAGAGGACCAGACGGAGAACAGAGGATCAGACGGAGAACAGAGGATCAGACGGACGGAGAACAGAGGATCAGACGGAGAACAGAGGATCAGACGGACGGAGAACAGAGGACCAGACGGAGAACAGAGGATCAGACAGAGAACAGAGGATCAGACGGAGAACAGAGGATCAGACAGAGAACAGAGGATCAGACGGAGAACAGAGGATCAGACGGAGAACAGAGGATCAGACAGACGGAGAACAGAGGATCAGACGGAGAACAGAGGATCAGACGGAGAACAGAGGATCAGACGGAGAACAGAGGATCAGACGGACGGAGAACAGAGGACCAGACGGAGAACAGAGGATCAGACGGAGAACAGAGGATCAGACGGACGGAGAACAGAGGATCAGACGGAGAACAGAGGATCAGACGGACGGAGATCAGAGGACCAGACGGAGAACAGAGGATCAGACGGAGAACCGAGGACCAGACGGAGAACAGAGGATCAGACGGACGGAGAACAGAGGACCAGACGGACGGAGAACAGAGGATCAGATGGAGAACAGAGGACCAGACGGACGGAGAACAGAGGACCAGACGGAGAACAGAGGATCAGACGGAGAACAGAGGATCAGACGGACGGAGAACAGAGGACCAGACGGAGAACAGAGGATCAGACAGAGAACAGAGGATCAGACGGAGAACAGAGGATCAGACGGAGAACAGAGGATCAGACGGAGAACAGAGGATCAGACAGAGAACAGAGGATCAGACGGACGGAGAACAGAGGATCAGACGGACGGAGAACAGAGGACCAGACGGAGAACAGAGGATCAGACGGAGAACAGAGGATCAGACGGACGGAGAACAGAGGATCAGACGGAGAACAGAGGATCAGACGGAGAACAGAGGATCAGACGGAGAACAGAGGATCAGACAGAGAACAGAGGATCAGACGGACGGAGAACAGAGGACCAGACGGACGGAGAACAGAGGATCAGATGGAGAACAGAGGATCAGACGGACGGAGAACAGAGGACCAGACGGACGGAGAACAGAGGACCAGACGGAGAACAGAGGATCAGACGGAGAACAAAGGATCAGACGGACGGAGAACAGAGGATCAGACGGAGAACAGAGGACCAGACGGAGAACAGAGGATCAGACAGAGAACAGAGGATCAGACGGAGAACAGAGGATCAGACAGAGAACAGAGGATCAGACGGAGAACAGAGGATCAGACGGAGAACAGAGGATCAGACGGAGAACAGAGGATCAGACAGACGGAGAACAGAGGATCAGACGGAGAACAGAGGATCAGACGGAGAACAGAGGATCAGACGGAGAACAGAGGATCAGACGGAGAACAGAGGATCAGACGGACGGAGAACAGAGGACCAGACGGACGGAGAACAGAGGATCAGACGGAGAACAGAGGATCAGACGGACGGAGAACAGAGGACCAGACGGAGAACAGAGGATCAGACGGAGAACCGAGGACCAGACGGAGAACAGAGGATCAGACGGACGGAGAACAGAGGACCAGACGGAGAACAGAGGATCAGACAGAGAACAGAGGATCAGACGGACGGAGAACAGAGGACCAGACGGAGAACAGAGGATCAGACGGAGAACAGAGGATCAGACGGACGGAGAACAGAGGATCAGACGGAGAACAGAGGATCAGACGGACGGAGAACAGAGGACCAGACGGAGAACAGAGGATCAGACAGAGAACAGAGGATCAGACGGAGAACAGAGGATCAGACGGAGAACAGAGGATCAGACAGAGAACAGAGGATCAGACAGAGAACAGAGGATCAGACGGACGGAGAACAGAGGATCAGACGGACGGAGAACAGAGGACCAGACGGAGAACAGAGGATCAGACGGAGAACAGAGGATCAGACGGAGAACAGAGGATCAGACGGAGAACAGAGGATCAGACGGAGAACAGAGGATCAGACAGAGAACAGAGGATCAGACGGAGAACAGAAGATCAGACGGACGGAGAACAGAGGATCAGACGGAGAACAGAGGATCAGACGGAGAACAGAGGATCAGACGGAGAACAGAGGATCAGACGGAGAACAGAGGATCAGACGGAGAACAGAGGATCAGACGGACGGAGAACAGAGGACCAGACGGAGAACAGAGGATCAGACGGAGAACAGAGGATCAGACGGAGAACAGAGGATCAGACGGAGAACAGAGGATCAGACGGACGGAGAACAGAGGATCAGACGGAGAACAGAGGATCAGACGGACGGAGAACAGAGGACCAGACGGAGAACAGAGGATCAGACAGAGAACAGAGGATCAGACGGAGAACAGAGGATCAGACGGAGAACAGAGGATCAGACGGAGAACAGAGGATCAGACAGAGAACAGAGGATCAGACGGACGGAGAACAGAGGATCAGACGGACGGAGAACAGAGGACCAGACGGAGAACAGAGGATCAGACGGAGAACAGAGGATCAGACGGAGAACAGAGGATCAGACGGAGAACAGAGGATCAGACGGAGAACAGAGGATCAGACGGAGAACAGAGGATCAGACGGAGAACAGAGGATCAGACGGAGAACAGAAGATCAGACGGACGGAGAACAGAGGATCAGACGGAGAACAGAGGATCAGACGGAGAACAGAGGATCAGACGGAGAACAGAGGATCAGACGGAGAACAGAGGATCAGACGGAGAACAGAGGATCAGACGGACGGAGAACAGAGGACCAGACGGAGAACAGAGGATCAGACGGAGAACAGAGGATCAGACGGAGAACAGAGGATCAGACGGAGAACAGAGGATCAGACGGAGAACAGAGGATCAGACGGACGGAGAACAGAGGACCAGACGGAGAACAGAGGATCAGACGGAGAACAGAGGATCAGACGGAGAACAGAGGATGAGACGGAGAACAGAGGATCAGACGAACGGAGAACAGAGGACCAGACGGACGGAGAACAGAGGACCAGACGGAGAACAGAGGACCAGACGGAGAACAGAGGATCAGACGGAGAACAGAGGATCAGACGGAGAACAGAGGATCAGACGGACGGAGAACAGAGGATCAGACGGACGGAGAACAGAGGATCAGACGGACGGAGAACAGAGGACCAGACGGAGAACAGAGGATCAGACGGAGAACAGAGGATCAGACGGAGAACAGAGGATGAGACGGAGAACAGAGGATCAGACGGACGGAGAACAGAGGACCAGACGGACGGAGAACAGAGGACCAGACGGAGAACAGAGGACCAGACGGAGAACAGAGGATCAGACGGACGGAGAACAGAGGACCAGACGGACGGAGAACAGAGGACCAGACGGACGGAGAACAGAGGACCAGACGGAGAACAGAGGATCAGACGGAGAACAGAGGATCAGACGGACGGAGAACAGAGGATCAGACGGAGAACAGAGGATCAGACGGAGAACAGAGGATCAGACGGAGAACAGAGGATCAGACGGAGAACAGAGGACCAGACGGAGAACAGAGGATCAGACGGAGAACAGAGGATCAGACGGAGAACAGAGGATCAGACGGAGAACAGAGGATCAGACGGAGAACAGAGGACCAGACGGAGAACAGAGGATCAGACGGAGAACAGAGGATCACACAGAGAACAGAGGATCAGACGGACGGAGAACAGAGGACCAGACGGAGAACAGAGGATCAGACGGAGAACAGAGGACCAGACGGAGAACAGAGGATCAGACGGAGAACAGAGGATCAGACGGAGAACAGAGGATCAGACGGAGAACAGAGGATCGGACGGAGAACAGAGGATCGGACGGAGAACAGAGGATCGGACGGAGAACAGAGGATCGGACGGAGAACAGAGGATCAGACGGAGAACAGAGGATCAGACGGAGAACAGAGGATCAGACGGACGGAGAACAGAGGACCAGACGGAAAAAAAGAGGATCAGACGGAGAACAGAGGATCAGACGGAGAACAGAGGACCAGACGGAGAACAGAGGATCAGACGGAGAACAGAGGATCAGACGGAGAACAGAGGACCAGACGGAGAACAGAGGATCAGACGGACGGAGAACAGAGGATCAGACGGACGGAGAACAGAGGACCAGACGGACGGAGAACAGAGGATCAGATGGAGAACAGAGGATCAGACGGACGGAGAACAGAGGACCAGACGGACGGAGAACAGAGGACCAGACGGAGAACAGAGGATCAGACGGAGAACAGAGGATCAGACGGACGGAGAACAGAGGATCAGACGGAGAACAGAGGATCAGACGGACGGAGAACAGAGGACCAGACGGAGAACAGAGGATCAGACGGAGAACAGAGGACCAGACGGAGAACAGAGGATCAGACGGAGAACAGAGGATCAGACGGAGAACAGAGGATCAGACGGAGAACAGAGGATCAGACGGAGAACAGAGGACCAGACAGAGAACAGAGGATCAGACGGAGAACAGAGGATCAGACGGACGGAGAACAGAGGACCAGACGGAAAAAAAAGAGGATCAGACGGAGAACAGAGGATCAGACGGAGAACAGAGGACCAGACGGAGAACAGAGGATCAGACGGAGAACAGAGGATCAGACGGAGAACAGAGGACCAGACGGAGAACAGAGGATCAGACGGACGGAGAACAGAGGATCAGACGGACGGAGAACAGAGGACCAGACGGACGGAGAACAGAGGATCAGATGGAGAACAGAGGATCAGACGGACGGAGAACAGAGGACCAGACGGACGGAGAACAGAGGACCAGACGGAGAACAGAGGATCAGACGGAGAACAGAGGATCAGACGGACGGAGAACAGAGGATCAGACGGAGAACAGAGGATCAGACGGACGGAGAACAGAGGACCAGACGGAGAACAGAGGATCAGACGGAGAACAGAGGACCAGACGGAGAACAGAGGATCAGACGGAGAACAGAGGATCAGACGGAGAACAGAGGATCAGACGGAGAACAGAGGATCAGACGGAGAACAGAGGATCAGACGGAGAACAGAGGACCAGACGGAGAACAGAGGATCAGACGGAGAACAGAGGATCAGACGGAGAACAGAGGATCAGACGGAGAACAGAGGATCAGACGGAGAACAGAGGATCAGATGGAGAACAGAGGATCAGACGGAGAACAGAGGATCGGACGGAGAACAGAGGATCGGACGGAGAACAGAGGATCGGACGGAGAACAGAGGATCGGACGGAGAACAGAGGATCAGACGGACGGAGAACAGAGGACCAGACGGAGAACAGAGGACAGAGGACCAGACGGAGAACAGAGGATCAGACAGAGAACAGAGGATCAGACAGAGAACAGAGGATCAGACAGAGAACAGAGGATCAGACGGAGAACAGAGGATCAGAGAGAGAACAGAGGATCAGACGGAGAACAGAGGATCAGACGGACGGAGAACAGAGGACCAGACGGAGAACAGAGGATCAGACGGAGAACAGAGGATCAGACGGAGAACAGAGGATCAGACGGAGAACAGAGGATCAGACGGAGAACAGAGGATCAGACGGAGAACAGAGGACCTGACGGAGAACAGAGGATCAGACGGACGGAGAACAGAGGATCAGACGGACGGAGAACAGAGGATCAGACGGACGGAGAACAGAGGACCAGACGGAGAACAGAGGACCAGACGGAGAACAGAGGACCAGACGGACGGAGAACAGAGGATCAGATGGAGAACAGAGGATCAGACGGACGGAGAACAGAGGACCAGACGGACGGAGAACAGAGGACCAGACGGACGGAGAACAGAGGACCAGACGGAGAACAGAGGATCAGACGGAGAACAGAGGATCAGACGGAGAACAGAGGACCAGACGGAGACCAGAGGATCAGACGGAGAACAGAGGATCAGACGGAGAACAGAGGATCAGACGGAGAACAGAGGACCAGACGGAGAACAGAGGATCAGACGGAGAACAGAGGATCAGACGGAGAACAGAGGATCAGACGGAGAACAGAGGATCGGACGGAGAACAGAGGATCGGACGGAGAACAGAGGATCAGACGGACGGAGAACAGAGGACCAGACGGAGAACAGAGGATCAGACAGAGAACAGAGGATCAGACGGAGAACAGAGGATCAGACGGAGAACAGAGGATCAGACGGAGAACAGAGGATCAGACGGAGAACAGAGGACCAGACGGAGAACAGAGGATCAGACGGACGGAGAACAGAGGATCAGACGGACGGAGAACAGAGGACCAGACGGAGAACAGAGGACCAGACGGAGAACAGAGGACCAGACGGACGGAGAACAGAGGACCAGACGGAGAACAGAGGATCAGACGGAGAACAGAGGACCAGACGGACGGAGAACAGAGGATCAGACGGACGGAGAACAGAGGACCAGACGGACGGAGAACAGAGGATCAGACGGAGAACAGAGGATCAGACGGAGAACAGAGGATCAGACGGAGAACAGAGGATCAGACGGAGAACAGAGGACCAGACGGAGAACAGAGGACCAGACGGAGAACAGAGGATCAGACGGAGAACAGAGGATCAGACGGACGGAGAACAGAGGACCAGACGGACGGAGAACAGAGGATCAGACGGAGAACAGAGGATCAGACGGAGAACAGAGGATCAGACGGAGAACAGAGGATCAGACGGAGAACAGAGGATCAGACGGAGAACAGAGGATCAGACGGACGGAGAACAGAGGATCAGACGGAGAACAGAGGATCAGACAGACGGAGAACAGAGGACCAGACGGACGGAGAACAGAGGATCAGACGGACGGAGAACAGAGGATCAGACGGAGAACAGAGGATCAGACGGAGAACAGAGGATCAGACGGAGAACAGAGGATCAGACGGAGAACAGAGGATCAGACGGAGAACAGAGGATCAGACAGACGGAGAACAGAGGATCAGACGGACGGAGAACAGAGGACCAGACGGACGGAGAACAGAGGACCAGACGGAGAACAGAGGATCAGACGGAGAACAGAGGATCAGACGGAGAACAGAGGATCAGACGGACGGAGAACAGAGGATCAGACGGAGAACAGAGGATGAGACGGACGGAGAACAGAGGACCAGACGGAGAACAGAGGATCAGACGGAGAACAGAGGATCAGACGGACGGAGAACAGAGGATCAGACGGACGGAGAACAGAGGACCAGACGGAGAACAGAGGATCAGACGGAGAACAGAGGATCAGACGGAGAACAGAGGATCAGACAGAACAGAGGATCAGACGGAGAACAGAGGATCAGACGGAGAACAGAGGATCAGACGGAGAACAGAGGATCAGACGGAGAACAGAGGATCAGACGGAGAACAGAGGACCAGACGGAGAACAGAGGATCAGACGGACGGAGAACAGAGGACCAGACGGACGGAGAACAGAGGATCAGATGGAGAACAGAGGATCAGACGGACGGAGAACAGAGGACCAGACGGACGGAGAACAGAGGACCAGACGGAGAACAGAGGATCAGACGGAGAACAGAGGATCAGACGGACGGAGAACAGAGGATCAGACGGAGAACAGAGGATCAGACGGAGAACAGAGGATCAGACGGAGAACAGAGGATCAGACGGAGAACAGAGGATCAGACGGAGAACAGAGGATCAGACGGAGAACAGAGGATCAGACGGAGAACAGAGGATCAGACGGACGGAGAACAGAGGACCAGACGGAGAACAGAGGATCAGACGGAGAACCGAGGACCAGACGGAGAACAGAGGATCAGACGGACGGAGAACAGAGGACCAGACGGACGGAGAACAGAGGATCAGATGGAGAACAGAGGACCAGACGGACGGAGAACAGAGGACCAGACGGAGAACAGAGGATCAGACGGAGAACAGAGGATCAGACGGACGGAGAACAGAGGATCAGACGGAGAACAGAGGATCAGACGGACGGAGAACAGAGGACCAGACGGAGAACAGAGGATCAGACAGAGAACAGAGGATCAGACGGAGAACAGAGGATCAGACGGAGAACAGAGGATCAGACGGAGAACAGAGGATCAGACGGAGAACAGAGGATCAGACAGAGAACAGAGGATCAGACGGACGGAGAACAGAGGATCAGACGGACGGAGAACAGAGGACCAGACGGAGAACAGAGGATCAGACGGAGAACAGAGGATCAGACGGAGAACAGAGGATCAGACGGAGAACAGAGGATCAGACGGAGAATAGAGGATCAGACGGAGAACAGAGGATCAGACGGACGGAGAACAGAGGATCAGACGGAGAACAGAGGATCAGACGGAGAACAGAGGATCAGACGGACGGAGAACAGAGGATCAGACGGAGAACAGAGGATCAGACGGAGAACAGAGGATCAGACGGAGAACAGAGGATCAGACGGACGGAGAACAGAGGACCAGACGGAGAACAGAGGATCAGACGGAGAACAGAGGATCAGACGGAGAACAGAGGATCAGACGGACGGAGAACAGAGGACCAGACGGAGAACAGAGGACAGAGGACCAGACGGAGAACAGAGGATCAGACAGAGAACAGAGGATCAGACAGAGAACAGAGGATCAGACAGAGAACAGAGGATCAGACGGAGAACAGAGGATCAGAGAGAGAACAGAGGATCAGACGGAGAACAGAGGATCAGACGGACGGAGAACAGAGGACCAGACGGAGAACAGAGGATCAGACGGAGAACAGAGGATCAGACGGAGAACAGAGGATCAGACGGAGAACAGAGGATCAGACGGAGAACAGAGGATCAGACGGAGAACAGAGGACCAGACGGAGAACAGAGGATCAGACGGACGGAGAACAGAGGATCAGACGGACGGAGAACAGAGGATCAGACGGACGGAGAACAGAGGACCAGACGGAGAACAGAGGACCAGACGGAGAACAGAGGACCAGACGGACGGAGAACAGAGGATCAGATGGAGAACAGAGGATCAGACGGACGGAGAACAGAGGACCAGACGGACGGAGAACAGAGGACCAGACGGACGGAGAACAGAGGACCAGACGGAGAACAGAGGATCAGACGGAGAACAGAGGATCAGACGGAGAACAGAGGACCAGACGGAGACCAGAGGATCAGACGGAGAACAGAGGATCAGACGGAGAACAGAGGATCAGACGGAGAACAGAGGACCAGACGGAGAACAGAGGATCAGACGGAGAACAGAGGATCAGACGGAGAACAGAGGATCAGACGGAGAACAGAGGATCGGACGGAGAACAGAGGATCGGACGGAGAACAGAGGATCAGACGGACGGAGAACAGAGGACCAGACGGAGAACAGAGGATCAGACGGAGAACAGAGGATCAGACGGAGAACAGAGGATCAGACGGAGAACAGAGGATCAGACGGAGAACAGAGGATCAGACGGAGAACAGAGGACCAGACGGAGAACAGAGGATCAGACGGACGGAGAACAGAGGATCAGACGGACGGAGAACAGAGGACCAGACGGAGAACAGAGGACCAGACGGAGAACAGAGGACCAGACGGACGGAGAACAGAGGACCAGACGGAGAACAGAGGATCAGACGGAGAACAGAGGACCAGACGGACGGAGAACAGAGGATCAGACGGACGGAGAACAGAGGACCAGACGGAGAACAGAGGATCAGACGGAGAACAGAGGATCAGACGGAGAACAGAGGATCAGACGGAGAACAGAGGACCAGACGGAGAACAGAGGATCAGACGGAGAACAGAGGATCAGACGGACGGAGAACAGAGGACCAGACGGACGGAGAACAGAGGATCAGACGGAGAACAGAGGATCAGACGGAGAACAGAGGATCAGACGGAGAACAGAGGATCAGACGGAGAACAGAGGATCAGACGGAGAACAGAGGATCAGACGGAGAACAGAGGATCAGACGGACGGAGAACAGAGGATCAGACGGAGAACAGAGGATCAGACAGACGGAGAACAGAGGACCAGACGGACGGAGAACAGAGGATCAGACGGACGGAGAACAGAGGATCAGACGGAGAACAGAGGATCAGACGGAGAACAGAGGATCAGACGGAGAACAGAGGATCAGACGGAGAACAGAGGATCAGACGGAGAACAGAGGATCAGACAGACGGAGAACAGAGGATCAGACGGACGGAGAACAGAGGACCAGACGGACGGAGAACAGAGGACCAGACGGAGAACAGAGGATCAGACGGAGAACAGAGGATCAGACGGAGAACAGAGGATCAGACGGACGGAGAACAGAGGATCACACGGAGAACAGAGGATGAGACGGACGGAGAACAGAGGACCAGACGGAGAACAGAGGATCAGACGGAGAACAGAGGATCAGACGGACGGAGAACAGAGGATCAGACGGACGGAGAACAGAGGACCAGACGGAGAACAGAGGATCAGACGGAGAACAGAGGATCAGACGGAGAACAGAGGATCAGACGGAGAACAGAGGATCAGACAGAACAGAGGATCAGACGGAGAACAGAGGATCAGACGGAGAACAGAGGATCAGACGGAGAACAGAGGATCAGACGGAGAACAGAGGATCAGACGGAGAACAGAGGACCAGACGGAGAACAGAGGATCAGACGGACGGAGAACAGAGGACCAGACGGACGGAGAACAGAGGACCAGACGGAGAACAGAGGATCAGACGGAGAACAGAGGACCAGACGGAGAACAGAGGATCAGACGGACGGAGAACAGAGGACCAGACGGACGGAGAACAGAGGATCAGATGGAGAACAGAGGATCAGACGGACGGAGAACAGAGGACCAGACGGACGGAGAACAGAGGACCAGACGGAGAACAGAGGATCAGACGGAGAACAGAGGATCAGACGGACGGAGAACAGAGGATCAGACGGAGAACAGAGGATCAGACGGAGAACAGAGGATCAGACGGAGAACAGAGGATCAGACGGAGAACAGAGGATCAGACGGAGAACAGAGGATCAGACGGACGGAGAACAGAGGACCAGACGGAGAACAGAGGATCAGACGGAGAACAGAGGATCAGACGGACGGAGAACAGAGGACCAGACGGAGAACAGAGGATCAGACGGAGAACCGAGGACCAGACGGAGAACAGAGGATCAGACGGACGGAGAACAGAGGACCAGACGGACGGAGAACAGAGGATCAGATGGAGAACAGAGGACCAGACGGACGGAGAACAGAGGACCAGACGGAGAACAGAGGATCAGACGGAGAACAGAGGATCAGACGGACGGAGAACAGAGGATCAGACGGAGAACAGAGGATCAGACGGACGGAGAACAGAGGATCAGACGGAGAACAGAGGATCAGACGGAGAACAGAGGATCAGACGGAGAACAGAGGATCAGACGGAGAACAGAGGATCAGACGGAGAACAGAGGATCAGACGGAGAACAGAGGATCAGACGGACGGAGAACAGAGGATCAGACGGACGGAGAACAGAGGACCAGACGGAGAACAGAGGATCAGACGGAGAACAGAGGATCAGACGGAGAACAGAGGATCAGACGGAGAACAGAGGATCAGACGGAGAATAGAGGATCAGACGGAGAACAGAGGATCAGACGGACGGAGAACAGAGGATCAGACGGAGAACAGAGGATCAGACGGAGAACAGAGGATCAGACGGAGAACAGAGGATCAGACGGAGAACAGAGGATCAGACGGAGAACAGAGGATCAGACGGACGGAGAACAGAGGACCAGACGGACGGAGAACAGAGGATCAGACGGAGAACAGAGGATCAGACGGAGAACAGAGGATCAGACGGAGAACAGAGGATCAGACGGAGAACAGAGGATCAGACGGACGGAGAACAGAGGATCAGACGGACGGAGAACAGAGGACCAGACGGAGAACAGAGGATCAGACGGAGAACAGAGGATCAGACGGAGAACAGAGGATGAGACGGAGAACAGAGGATCAGACGGAGAACAGAGGATCAGACGGACGGAGAACAGAGGACCAGACGGACGGAGAACAGAGGACCAGACGGAGAACAGAGGACCAGACGGAGAACAGAGGATCAGACGGACGGAGAACAGAGGACCAGACGGACGGAGAACAGAGGACCAGACGGACGGAGAACAGAGGACCAGACGGAGAACAGAGGATCAGACGGAGAACAGAGGATCAGACGGACGGAGAACAGAGGATCAGACGGAGAACAGAGGATCAGACGGAGAACAGAGGATCAGACGGAGAACAGAGGATCAGACGGAGAACAGAGGATCAGACGGAGAACAGAGGATCAGACGGACGGAGAACAGAGGACCAGACGGAGAACAGAGGATCAGACGGAGAACAGAGGATCAGACGGAGAACAGAGGATCAGACGGAGAACAGAGGATCAGACGGAGAACAGAGGACCAGACGGAGAACAGAGGATCAGACGGAGAACAGAGGATCAGACGGAGAACAGAGGATCACACAGAGAACAGAGGATCAGACGGACGGAGAACAGAGGACCAGACGGAGAACAGAGGATCAGACGGAGAACAGAGGATCAGACGGAGAACAGAGGACCAGACGGAGAACAGAGGATCAGACGGAGAACAGAGGATCAGACGGAGAACAGAGGATCAGACGGAGAACAGAGGATCGGACGGAGAACAGAGGATCGGACGGAGAACAGAGGATCGGACGGAGAACAGAGGATCGGACGGAGAACAGAGGATCAGACGGACGGAGAACAGAGGACCAGACGGAGAACAGAGGATCAGACGGAGAACAGAGGACCAGACGGAGAACAGAGGATCAGACGGACGGAGAACAGAGGATCAGACGGACGGAAAACAGAGGACCAGACGGACGGAGAACAGAGGATCAGATGGAGAACAGAGGATCAGACGGACGGAGAACAGAGGACCAGACGGACGGAGAACAGAGGACCAGACGGAGAACAGAGGATCAGACGGAGAACAGAGGATCAGACGGACGGAGAACAGAGGATCAGACGGAGAACAGAGGATCAGACGGACGGAGAACAGAGGACCAGACGGAGAACAGAGGATCAGACGGAGAACAGAGGATCAGACGGAGAACAGAGGACCAGACGGAGAACAGAGGATCAGACGGAGAACAGAGGATCAGACGGAGAACAGAGGATCAGACGGAGAACAGAGGATCAGACGGAGAACAGAGGATCAGACGGAGAACAGAGGATCAGACGGACGGAGAACAGAGGATCAGACGGAGAACAGAGGATCAGACGGACGGAGAACAGAGGACCAGACGGAGAACAGAGGATCAGACAGAGAACAGAGGATCAGACGGAGAACAGAGGATCAGACGGAGAACAGAGGATCAGACGGAGAACAGAGGATCAGACGGACGGAGAACAGAGGACCAGACGGACGGAGAACAGAGGATCAGACGGAGAACAGAGGATCAGACGGAGAACAGAGGATCAGACGGAGAACAGAGGATCAGACGGAGAACAGAGGATCAGACGGAGAACAGAGGATCAGACGGAGAACAGAGGATCAGACGGACGGAGAACAGAGGATCAGACGGAGAACAGAGGATCAGACGGACAGAGAACAGAGGATCAGACAGAGAACAGAGGATCAGACGGAGAACAGAGGATCAGACGGACGGAGAACAGAGGATCAGACGGAGAACAGAGGATCAGACGGAGAACAGAGGATCAGACGGACAGAGAACAGAGGATCAGACAGAGAACAGAGGATCAGACGGAGAACAGAGGATCAGACGGACGGAGAACAGAGGACCAGACGGAGAACAGAGGATCAGACGGAGAACAGAGGATCAGACGGAGAACAGAGGATCAGACGGAGAACAGAGGACCAGAAGGAGAACAGAGGATCAGACGGAGAACAGAGGATCAGACGGAGAACAGAGGATCAGACGGAGAACAGAGGATCAGACGGACAGAGAACAGAGGACCAGACGGAGAACAGAGGATCAGACAGAGAACAGAGGATCAGACAGAGAACAGAGGATCAGACAGAGAACAGAGGATCAGACGGAGAACAGAGGATCAGACAGAGAACAGAGGATCAGACGGAGAACAGAGGATCAGACGGACGGAGAACAGAGGACCAGACGGAGAACAGAGGATCAGACGGAGAACAGAGGATCAGACGGAGAACAGAGGATCAGACGGAGAACAGAGGATCAGACGGAGAACAGAGGATCAGACGGAGAACAGAGGACCAGACGGAGAACAGAGGATCAGACGGACGGAGAACAGAGGATCAGACGGACGGAGAACAGAGGACCAGACGGAGAACAGAGGACCAGACGGAGAACAGAGGACCAGACGGAGAACAGAGGATCAGACGGAGAACAGAGGATCAGATGGAGAACAGAGGATCAGACGGACGGAGAACAGAGGACCAGACGGACGGAGAACAGAGGACCAGACGGAGAACAGAGGATCAGACGGAGAACAGAGGATCAGACAGAGAACAGAGGACCAGACGGAGAACAGAGGATCAGACGGAGAACAGAGGATCAGACGGAGAACAGAGGATCAGACGGAGAACAGAGGACCAGACGGAGAACAGAGGATCAGACGGAGAACAGAGGATCAGACGGAGAACAGAGGATCAGACGGAGAACAGAGGATCGGACAGAGAACAGAGGATCAGACGGAGAACAGAGGATCAGACAGAGAACAGAGGATCAGACGGAGAACAGAGGATCAGACGGACGGAGAACAGAGGACCAGACGGAGAACAGAGGATCAGACGGAGAACAGAGGATCAGACGGAGAACAGAGGATCAGACGGAGAACAGAGGATCAGACGGAGAACAGAGGATCAGACGGAGAACAGAGGACCAGACGGAGAACAGAGGATCAGACGGACGGAGAACAGAGGATCAGACGGACGGAGAACAGAGGACCAGACGGAGAACAGAGGACCAGACGGAGAACAGAGGACCAGACGGACGGAGAACAGAGGATCAGATGGAGAACAGAGGATCAGACGGAGAACAGAGGATCAGACAGAGAACAGAGGATCAGACAGAGAACAGAGGATCAGACGGAGAACAGAGGATCAGACGGACGGAGAACAGAGGATCAGACGGAGAACAGAGGATCAGACGGAGAACAGAGGATCAGACGGACAGAGAACAGAGGATCAGACAGAGAACAGAGGATCAGACGGAGAACAGAGGATCAGACGGACGGAGAACAGAGGACCAGACGGAGAACAGAGGATCAGACAGAGAACAGAGGATCAGACGGAGAACAGAGGATCAGACGGAGAACAGAGGACCAGACGGAGAACAGAGGATCAGACGGAGAACAGAGGATCAGACGGAGAACAGAGGATCAGACGGAGAACAGAGGATCAGACGGACGGAGAACAGAGGACCAGACGGAGAACAGAGGATCAGACAGAGAACAGAGGATCAGACAGAGAACAGAGGATCAGACAGAGAACAGAGGATCAGACGGAGAACAGAGGATCAGACAGAGAACAGAGGATCAGACGGAGAACAGAGGATCAGACGGACGGAGAACAGAGGACCAGACGGAGAACAGAGGATCAGACAGAGAACAGAGGATCAGACGGAGAACAGAGGATCAGACAGAGAACAGAGGATCAGACGGAGAACAGAGGATCAGACGGAGAACAGAGGACCAGACGGAGAACAGAGGATCAGACGGACGGAGAACAGAGGATCAGACGGACGGAGAACAGAGGACCAGACGGAGAACAGAGGACCAGACGGAGAACAGAGGACCAGACGGAGAACAGAGGATCAGACGGAGAACAGAGGATCAGATGGAGAACAGAGGATCAGACGGACGGAGAACAGAGGACCAGACGGAGAACAGAGGATCAGACGGAGAACAGAGGATCAGACGGAGAACAGAGGACCAGACGGAGAACAGAGGATCAGACGGAGAACAGAGGATCAGACGGAGAACAGAGGATCAGACGGAGAACAGAGGACCAGACGGAGAACAGAGGATCAGACGGAGAACAGAGGATCAGACGGAGAACAGAGGATCAGACGGAGAACAGAGGATCGGACGGAGAACAGAGGATCAGACGGAGAACAGAGGATCAGACAGAGAACAGAGGATCAGACGGAGAACAGAGGATCAGACGGAGAACAGAGGATCAGACGGACGGAGAACAGAGGACCAGACGGAGAACAGAGGATCAGACAGAGAACAGAGGATCAGACGGAGAACAGAGGATCAGACAGAGAACAGAGGATCAGACGGAGAACAGAGGATCAGACAGAGAACAGAGGATCAGACGGAGAACAGAGGATCAGACGGAGAACAGAGGATCAGACGGACGGAGAACAGAGGACCAGACGGAGAACAGAGGATCAGACAGAGAACAGAGGATCAGACGGAGAACAGAGGATCAGACAGAGAACAGAGGATCAGACGGAGAACAGAGGATCAGACGGAGAACAGAGGATCAGACGGAGAACAGAGGACCAGACGGAGAACAGAGGATCAGACGGACGGAGAACAGAGGATCAGACGGACGGAGAACAGAGGACCAGACGGAGAACAGAGGACCAGACGGAGAACAGAGGACCAGACGGACGGAGAACAGAGGATCAGATGGAGAACAGAGGATCAGACGGACGGAGAACAGAGGACCAGACGGACGGAGAACAGAGGACCAGACGGAGAACAGAGGATCAGACGGAGAACAGAGGACCAGACGGACGGAGAACAGAGGATCAGATGGAGAACAGAGGATCAGACGGACGGAGAACAGAGGACCAGACGGACGGAGAACAGAGGACCAGACGGACGGAGAACAGAGGACCAGACAGAGAACAGAGGATCAGACGGAGAACAGAGGATCAGACGGAGAACAGAGGATCAGACAGAGAACAGAGGATCAGACAGAGAACAGAGGATCAGACAGAGAACAGAGGATCAGACGGAGAACAGAGGATCAGACGGAGAACAGAGGATCAGACGGAGAACAGAGGATCAGACGGAGAACAGAGGATCAGACGGAGAACAGAGGATCAGACGGACGGAGAACAGAGGACCAGACGGAGAACAGAGGATCAGACAGAGAACAGAGGATCAGACGGAGAACAGAGGATCAGACGGAGAACAGAGGATCAGACAGAGAACAGAGGATCAGACGGAGAACAGAGGATCAGACAGAGAACAGAGGATCAGACAGAGAACAGAGGATCAGACAGAGAACAGAGGATCAGACGGAGAACAGAGGATCAGACGGAGAACAGAGGATCAGACGGACGGAGAACAGAGGATCAGACGGAGAACAGAGGATCAGACAGACGGAGAACAGAGGACCAGACGGACGGAGAACAGAGGATCAGACGGACGGAGAACAGAGGATCAGACGGAGAACAGAGGATCAGACGGAGAACAGAGGATCAGACGGAGAACAGAGGATCAGACAGAGAACAGAGGATCAGACAGAGAACAGAGGATCAGACGGAGAACAGAGGATCAGACAGAGAACAGAGGATCAGACGGAGAACAGAGGATCAGACGGACGGAGAACAGAGGACCAGACGGAGAACAGAGGATCAGACAGAGAACAGAGGATCAGACGGAGAACAGAGGATCAGACAGAGAACAGAGGATCAGACGGAGAACAGAGGATCAGACGGAGAACAGAGGACCAGACGGAGAACAGAGGATCAGACGGACGGAGAACAGAGGATCAGACGGACGGAGAACAGAGGACCAGACGGAGAACAGAGGACCAGACGGAGAACAGAGGACCAGACGGAGAACAGAGGATCAGACGGAGAACAGAGGATCAGATGGAGAACAGAGGATCAGACGGACGGAGAACAGAGGACCAGACGGACGGAGAACAGAGGACCAGACGGAGAACAGAGGATCAGACGGAGAACAGAGGATCAGACAGAGAACAGAGGACCAGACGGAGAACAGAGGATCAGACGGAGAACAGAGGATCAGACGGAGAACAGAGGATCAGACGGAGAACAGAGGACCAGACGGAGAACAGAGGATCAGACGGAGAACAGAGGATCAGACGGAGAACAGAGGATCAGACGGAGAACAGAGGATCGGACAGAGAACAGAGGATCAGACGGAGAACAGAGGATCAGACAGAGAACAGAGGATCAGACGGAGAACAGAGGATCAGACGGACGGAGAACAGAGGACCAGACGGAGAACAGAGGATCAGACAGAGAACAGAGGATCAGACGGAGAACAGAGGATCAGACAGAGAACAGAGGATCAGACGGAGAACAGAGGATCAGACGGAGAACAGAGGACCAGACGGAGAACAGAGGATCAGACGGACGGAGAACAGAGGATCAGACGGACGGAGAACAGAGGACCAGACGGAGAACAGAGGACCAGACGGAGAACAGAGGACCAGACGGACGGAGAACAGAGGATCAGATGGAGAACAGAGGATCAGACGGACGGAGAACAGAGGACCAGACGGACGGAGAACAGAGGACCAGACGGAGAACAGAGGATCAG
Source organism: Gobio gobio (assembly GCF_949357685.1). NCBI lineage: Eukaryota > Metazoa > Chordata > Actinopteri > Cypriniformes > Gobionidae > Gobio > Gobio gobio. The sequence continues at coordinate 15,402,345 of NC_137116.1, forward strand.
ACGGAGAACAGAGGACCAGACGGACGGAGAACAGAGGATCAGATGGAGAACAGAGGATCAGACGGACGGAGAACAGAGGACCAGACGGACGGAGAACAGAGGACCAGACGGACGGAGAACAGAGGACCAGACAGAGAACAGAGGATCAGACGGAGAACAGAGGATCAGACGGAGAACAGAGGATCAGACAGAGAACAGAGGATCAGACAGAGAACAGAGGATCAGACAGAGAACAGAGGATCAGACGGAGAACAGAGGATCAGACGGAGAACAGAGGATCAGACGGAGAACAGAGGATCAGACGGAGAACAGAGGATCAGACGGAGAACAGAGGATCAGACGGAGAACAGAGGATCAGACGGACGGAGAACAGAGGATCAGACGGAGAACAGAGGATCAGACGGACGGAGAACAGAGGACCAGACGGAGAACAGAGGATCAGACAGAGAACAGAGGATCAGACGGAGAACAGAGGATCAGACGGAGAACAGAGGATCAGACGGAGAACAGAGGATCGGACAGAGAACAGAGGATCAGACGGAGAACAGAGGATCAGACAGAGAACAGAGGATCAGACGGAGAACAGAGGATC
>NC_137116.1:15407936-15460436 GCF_949357685.1 Gobio gobio
GTTTTGAAAAGTGAATCACTAAAGGAATCATTTGAGAATCGCTGTCAAAACAGGTAAAAATAAATGCATATTATAAGAAAACTAAAGTCATTTTTGTCATTGCATGCATGCAAAACTGTTGTTGGGGACTTCTAAAACAATATTTGGAACATTTTAAATGCCATGATAGGTGCTCTTTAAGCTTTTTATTTCATAACAAGTTATGAACATACTGTTGGAATAATGACACAGACACAGCCTGGCTACACTATCTCATCTTGACAGCGTTTGTACAATAGGCTTCACTGCGCCTGACAGAAGAATACATTTTTCTGAGGTGATTCTTACACTTTACAACAAATAATAAATAGCTTTTATAAAACTGTATAAGTCCTGGTGGCCGTTGAGAGTTGCCATGGCAAAGGGGAATATTCAAGCTGCTGGAGACGCGTCGACATTTCTCTCTGCTTCTCGTAAGTTATATAAAATAGTAACTTACTGCATGTCCGCCCACAGAAAAATAAATAAATATAAAAAATACCAACACAGAACTATTGAACTTATTCTAATCAAAGTAATGTTACCTTCTCTGTCGATATCATGGTACGCTAGTAGAGGTCAGCCGCTGAACAGGAAACACAATACCGGAAAGCGGAAGTAGGTCAGCACCCATTGGTTGCTGGAGAAACAGGCGGATAGACCCGAGGAGAAGCTCGAAGGCAATCTTTTACTGTCTATGAGGCAATCGGAGGGACGTGGAGGCATAAACGCAGATAGAGATGTCGCAAATCCTGCTTCATTCATCAAAAGTTGCTCCTGCTCAATCTTTCTGTCTCTACAAGATTCGGTGATTCAGAATTCACTTTGCACAACTACTAGAAGACTTACAGCTGTCAGACAGGCTGATCACGTCACATCTACGTCATCAAGCTCAGTCTGAGGCTGCAGTACATCAGCCATCAGGAAGTGATGCTTCTACCTGACTTCAATTTTCCCCGTTGAAGTCTATTGGGGTCCCTAGGCGTTTCTCAATGTCAAGGAAGGATCCTCGGAAGCCAGAATTTCGAGGATGCTACGTCATCGACGTCCGTCGAAGGGCTGTTCCAATGTCAAGGATCCTCGGAATTTCAACCAAGGTCTGAGTCCTTCGTTCGAAAAATATGCCATATACAGGAAAGGATGCTTACGAGTAGACTTAGCGTTCTCAAATCACCCACAATCCTATGCGCGCAGCTTTGCTATCTTATTCAAAAAATACAAAATATCGGAGTCGGAGCGTTAACGGGGAAATATGCTTTCAAGTGTAAGTATTTACGTTACCAAACATTTGTTATAACCATAGTAAATATAAGTAAAGTTTAACGTTTAAATGCCAGTACAAATTACTACCATATTGATATTATACAAATGACGTTATTGATGGCTAACGGACCTTTTCACTGACGTAATGAGGCTGACGTGCACTTGCAAGCCTGTTCCATTTACTTGTTCTCCGACTGCTAAAGAGGAGCCTTGCCTAGCCTCTGAAGGAAGTGACTTGGAAGGACCAGTCCTGCAGAGGAAGGATCCTTGACATTGAGAAACACCTACTGTGTCCATTTCTTTTACTGTCTATGAATCAACTGACAAACAATATAACAGTCAGAAATCTCAGGAAATTTTGTGATCTGCCTCCCACAGAATGATTAACTCAGCGAGGAGAACCACTTCAGAGCTGCTGGACCTCATCACGATGTCTGGACACAGGGCAGATCTCCATGGTCCTCTCAGACTGCAGTCCTGGGTCAAGCGGGCAGATCTCCATGGTCCTCTCAAACTACAGTCCTGGGTCAAGCGGGCAGATCTCCAAGGTCCTCTCAGACTGCAGTCCTGGGTCAAGCGGGCAGATCTCCATGGTCCTCTCAAACTACAGTCCTGGGTCAAGCGGGCAGATCTCCATGGTCCTCTCAAACTACAGTCCTGGGTCAAGCGGGCAGATCTCCATGGTCCTCTCAGACTGCAGTCCTGGGTCAAGCGGGCAGATCTCCATGGTCCTCTCAGACTGCAGTCCTGGGTCAAACGGGCAGATCTCCATGGTCCTCTCAGACTGCAGTCCTGGGTCAAGCGGGCAGATCTCCGTGGTCCTCTCTGACTACAGTCCTGGGTCAAGCGGGCAGATCTCCATGGTCCTCTCAGACTGCAGTCCTGGGTCAAGCGGGCAGATCTCCGTGGTCCTCTCAGACTGCAGTCCTGGGTCAAGCGGGCAGATCTCCGTGGTCCTCTCTGACTACAGTCCTGGGTCAAGCGGGCAGATCTCCGTGGTCCTCTCAGACTGCAGTCCTGGGTCAAGCGGGCAGATCTCCGTGGTCCTCTCAGACTGCAGTCCTGGGTCAAGCGGGCAGATCTCCATGGTCCTCTCTGACTACAGTCCTGGGTCAAGCGGGCAGATCTCCGTGGTCCTCTCTGACTGCAGTCCTGGGTCAAGCGGGCAGATCTCCATGGTCCTCTCAGACTGCAGTCCTGGGTCAAGCGGGCAGATCTCCATGGTCCTCTCTGACTACAGTCCTGGGTCAAGCGGGCAGATCTCCGTGGTCCTCTCTGACTGCAGTCCTGGGTCAAGCGGGCAGATCTCCATGGTCCTCTCTGACTACAGTCCTGGGTCAAGCGGGCAGATCTCCGTGGTCCTCTCAGACTGCAGTCCTGGGTCAAGCGGGCAGATCTCCGTGGTCCTCTCAGACTGCAGTCCTGGGTCAAGCGGGCAGATCTCCATGGTCCTCTCTGACTACAGTCCTGGGTCAAGTGGGCAGATCTCCGTGGTCCTCTCTGACTGCAGTCCTGGGTCAAGCGGGCAGATCTCCATGGTCCTCTCTGACTACAGTCCTGGGTCAAGCGGGCAGATCTCCGTGGTCCTCTCAGACTGCAGTCCTGGGTCAAGCGGGCAGATCTCCATGGTCCTCTCAGACTGCAGTCCTGGGTCAAGCGGGCAGATCTCCATGGTCCTCTCAGACTGCAGTCCTGGGTCAAGCGGGCAGATCTCCGTGGTCCTCTCTGACTACAGTCCTGGGTCAAGCGGGCAGATCTCCATGGTCCTCTCAGACTGCAGTCCTGGGTCAAGCGGGCAGATCTCCGTGGTCCTCTCAGACTGCAGTCCTGGGTCAAGCGGGCAGATCTCCATGGTCCTCTCTGACTACAGTCCTGGGTCAAGCGGGCAGATCTCCATGGTCCTCTCAGACTGCAGTCCTGGGTCAAGCGGGCAGATCTCCATGGTCCTCTCTGACTACAGTCCTGGGTCAAGCGGGCAGATCTCCGTGGTCCTCTCAGACTGCAGTCCTGGGTCAAGCGGGCAGATCTCCATGGTCCTCTCAGACTGCAGTCCTGGGTCAAGCGGGCAGATCTCCATGGTCCTCTCTGACTACAGTCCTGGGTCAAGCGGGCAGATCTCCATGGTCCTCTCAGACTGCAGTCCTGGGTCAAGCGGGCAGATCTCCGTGGTCCTCTCAGACTGCAGTCCTGGGTCAAGCGGGCAGATCTCCATGGTCCTCTCTGACTACAGTCCTGGGTCAAGCGGGCAGATCTCCGTGGTCCTCTCAGACTGCAGTCCTGGGTCAAGCGGGCAGATCTCCATGGTCCTCTCAGACTGCAGTCCTGGGTCAAGCGGGCAGATCTCCATGGTCCTCTCTGACTACAGTCCTGGGTCAAGCGGGCAGATCTCCATGGTCCTCTCAGACTGCAGTCCTGGGTCAAGCGGGCAGATCTCCATGGTCCTCTCAAACTACAGTCTTGAGTCAAGCGGGCAGATCTCCATGGTCCTCTCAGACTGCAGTCCTGGGTCAAGCGGGCAGATCTCAGTGGTCCTCTCAAACTACAGTCCTGGGTCAAGCGGGCAGATCTCAGTGGTCCTCTCAGACTGCAGTCCTGGGTCAAGCGGGCAGATCTCCATGGTCCTCTCTGACTACAGTCCTGGGTCAAGCGGGCAGATCTCCATGGTCCTCTCTGACTACAGTCCTGGGTCAAGCGGGCAGATCTCCATGGTCCTCTCAAACTACAGTCTTGGGTCAAGCGGGCAGATCTCCATGGTCCTCTCAAACTACAGTCTTGGGTCAAGCGGGCAGATCTCCATGGTCCTCTCAGACTGCAGTCCTGGGTCAAGCGGGCAGATCTCAGTGGTCCTCTCTGACTACAGTCCTGGGTCAAGCGGGCAGATCTCCGTGGTCCTCTCAGACTGCAGTCCTGGGTCAAGCGGGCAGATCTCCGTGGTCCTCTCTGACTACAGTCCTGGGTCAAGCGGGCAGATCTCCATGGTCCTCTCAAACTACAGTCTTGGGTCAAGCGGGCAGATCTCCATGGTCCTCTCAAACTACAGTCTTGGGTCAAGCGGGCAGATCTCCATGGTCCTCTCAGACTGCAGTCCTGGGTCAAGCGGGCAGATCTCAGTGGTCCTCTCTGACTACAGTCCTGGGTCAAGCGGGCAGATCTCCGTGGTCCTCTCAGACTGCAGTCCTGGGTCAAGCGGGCAGATCTCCGTGGTCCTCTCAGACTGCAGTCCTGGGTCAAGCGGGCAGATCTCCATGGTCCTCTCAGACTGCAGTCCTGGGTCAAGCGGGCAGATCTCCATGGTCCTCTCAAACTACAGTCTTGGGTCAAGCGGGCAGATCTCCATGGTCCTCTCAGACTGCAGTCCTGGGTCAAGCGGGCAGATCTCAGTGGTCCTCTCTGACTACAGTCCTGGGTCAAGCGGGCAGATCTCCGTGGTCCTCTCAGACTGCAGTCCTGGGTCAAGCGGGCAGATCTCCGTGGTCCTCTCAGACTGCAGTCCTGGGTCAAGCGGGCAGATCTCCATGGTCCTCTCTGACTACAGTCCTGGGTCAAGCGGGCAGATCTCCGTGGTCCTCTCAGACTGCAGTCCTGGGTCAAGCGGGCAGATCTCCATGGTCCTCTCAGACTGCAGTCCTGGGTCAAGCGGGCAGATCTCCATGGTCCTCTCTGACTACAGTCCTGGGTCAAGCGGGCAGATCTCCATCCATGGTCCTCTCAGACTGCAGTCCTGGGTCAAGCGGGCAGATCTCCATGGTCCTCTCAAACTACAGTCTTGGGTCAAGCGGGCAGATCTCCATGGTCCTCTCAGACTGCAGTCCTGGGTCAAGCGGGCAGATCTCAGTGGTCCTCTCAGACTGCAGTCCTGGGTCAAGCGGGCAGATCTCCATGGTCCTCTCAAACTACAGTCTTGGGTCAAGCGGGCAGATCTCCATGGTCCTCTCAGACTGCAGTCCTGGGTCAAGCGGGCAGATCTCAATGGTCCTCTCAAACTACAGTCCTGGGTCAAGCGGGCAGTTCCCCGTCTCCCTCACCCTTGAGCAAATGGGATGTCCTGGTCTGCTGGTGTGGAGTGCCCTCTGCTTCCTGCCCTGTCTCTCCAAGATCTCTGCCAGCTTCTGAAGGCCTGGTCATGCCTCCATCTGTAGCAGAGAGTGCCGGTTCTGCGGACAGGGAAGAGTGTTGTACGTCACCCTAATCAAGAAACAAAGCCTTGCCTGCGGGGTCTTCTAGAGGTCGGCCACGCTCTCCCCTAGCGTCCCTGAGCTACGTCCTTGACCTTTTGACGCTCATTCTCCATGTTTGACCAGCTCCTTCCTCTGTTTCCTGCTGACCAGAGCTTTGGGACTCCTCCATGCCCAAGGCCTGCCCTTCCTGCTTAAACAACATGACTATTGCCTGCTCAACCTCAGCGTTGGCATCCCTCGCTTCATCTCCATCTCCTGTTCGTAACCCATGGTGATTGACTGTAGAGGCAGGTGGAGCATGTTTCTTCTGAAGAGACTGGTATCAGACAGGCTTTGTGCAATCCCAGCCATTATCGGATGAACGAGTTGGCTTTTCCATCCATCCTGCTTACCGTAGATTCGGGATCAGCTTAAGCGGCCACATTATCCTCTGGTAAAGAGTGGTGTGGTAGCCCCAGGCCCTATATTTTCCCGCGAGCTGGCACTGTTGGATCCTCGACATGCCGTATGTCGCCCAAGCCTTCTGATGGTCGGGGAGATCTTCTCACCGCCAACAGTCACTTCTAGCTCCCTTCTTGAGAGAAAGGCCTCGGGACTTGGCAGGTTTGATCTTCATCCTTGCCCAGGACATTAGCTCATCCATTCTCTTGACGTACATGGGGCTGTTGGTAGAAGGCTGGTGATGTTGTCCATGACGCAGTCTGACTCCTCACACCACCTGCCTTGCCCCGATAAGGATACTGACCACCCCATGGCAATGCCCACCTCCAGCTGCTGCCATCCGGTTGTGAACTCCTGAAGGGAGAAGGCCATTCGCAGGTCCTTGAAATAATTTGAGACCAGACTCCTGATGCTGCCAGGCATGTGGAACAACTCAGTGGCGTAGTCGAGGAGCTGGTGGGGTACTGAACACGTGCATTCGCCACATCGAGCCACACAACGTGCAGGTCAGATCCTTCCCGCTTGGCCTGTTGAATCTGCTCCCAGATTACTGAACACAGCCTGGGAAGCTTCTGGCAGCTGGTGTCGACATGCCCATTCTCCAGTTGGTCATTCTTGCTAAGACGGAGAAGAAAATCTTGCAAGGCCAAGCTCCGGAATTGTCCAGATAATTTAGCAAATGTTTCTATTGATTCCCTTAATAACACATAGACTGATGCATCGCCTTCATCATCATCACCATCATCAGGGCCATTAAGTCTCTGCTTATTTACGATGCAAGGGTAAATAGAGAACTGGCTGAATAAGTAAAGCATTTTCTGTACGTAAGAAACACATCATATATATAAAGGGTTTGAGGAGCGGAGAAGAGTCTGGCATTTGTCTTAGCCTGTGTGTAGCGCTTCACTATAATGTGGGATTTTGGCCAAATGACAGAACAAAAACTTAAGCGAGCGATCACATAGCTACAGCTACAATAATCTCCATAAACTGTGCTGAGGAAAGCGTGATGTGATGACGGACTGCCTCAGACGGGAAGACACAACATTCACTGGACATCACGTAATAATATAACGACACAAGTACATGATCACATATACAGCCACAATATCACATGTGACATCACAGCTTTAATTATTGTTGTTTTTAAAAGTAGTGGTTTTGTTCATACGGGCGAGGGACCCAGAATTAGCTTTTTGTCACAATATGAGGTAAATCAGGCCCTAACCACCACCATCATCCTCATCATCATCACACCATCATCCTCATCCTGCTCATGCTACACCGGGCTCTGTCTGTTCCTGATGGTCTGTACCTGTGGAAGACGTGCATCAGCGGCACGGCTCCGGATCCAGACGGGCCGACCTCCTTCATGCGCTCCTCCCAGACTTCAGTGCGCTTCCACAGTCTGGAGGGGTCGCGGCTGACGTGGAGCTCCACCTGACGCAGATAAAGCACACGTGATTGGTCTGATAAGACGAGAACTGAGCTGAGCTGAATCATGAGCAGCTCAATCTGTCTCATAACTGATGAGGTTTGCATCATTAGCCGAGTTTCCATCCAAGGATTTATTTGTGAAAAAGGTTTAACGCATCAATGTTTAGTGATGTAGCTGATGGAAATTACAATTATTGATCTTTTTTTGCCAATGTCGACACAATCTATTTGTTTTTACAACCACTAGTATATTCTATGTTGACATTTTACACACATTTGGTGTGCGAAAGATGTGATATAATTTGCGATATACGTGATATTATGAATGGAAAGGACTTGAGGGCAGATTTTTTTAGTGATAGCAACGTTATTTAGGGATGATGTCATTACCCACACCAATTTATCAGTGAAATGCCAATTGGATGGAAACAGGCCATCTTTTTGTTTTGTTTTAACGAATTCACTTAGTCAAAAATAAAACCGTGGAAAAGTGTATGTAAACTGTTGATCCTGTTCTCCCTGTGGAGCAGTTTGAAGCGATCTGTGCGGGAGCAAACCTTCTCCTTGAGTCTGTCCAGCGTCCTCTGCCGCTCCCAGCGCTCCTCCTCCTGGCTCTGCTTCTCCTGTAATTTTTCCTCCAGACGAAGGGAATCCTGAGGACAGAAAGAGTAACGGGTAACTGCGCCAGGGCCCGCTGTATTGGGCAAGGAGCACAGATCTCAGCTCACCCGCTCCTGAAAGCGTTTGATGCCCTGGGCCGCCCGCCGCTGCCGCTCCTCTTGCTCCGCCCGCCGCTGCGCCTCCTCCTCCAGCAGACGAAGCTCCTCTTCCTCCTTCTTCTGCCGCACGTGAGCCTCCACCGTCAGTTTGACCTCCAGCTGTCGCCGCTGCTCTTCTTTGGCTCTTCTTCTCTGCAGGATGTGTTCTCTCAGGCGCTGCTCTTGCTCTTGCTCTTGCTCTTGTTTCCTGCGGCTCCTCCAGGCCTCCAGCCGCTCGGACGCCTCCCTGCGCTGCTCCTGCTTCAGCCGCTGCGCCTCGTGGTCCTGCGGCTCTTTCCTCTCTCCGTCTGCCTCCTGCTGCTCTCTCTGCAGCTCACGCTCACTCCGCTTGGCCTCTCTCCATCTGTGCACGGCCTGGAGGACCAACACACACAACGTTAACACTAGCCAGGCATAACCCCTGAGGTCAGTGTGTGTGTCAGTGATCGTCCCCTGAGGTCAGTGTGTGTGTCAGTGATCGTCCCCTGAGGTCAGTGTGTGTGTCAGTGATCGCCCCCTGAGGTCAGTGTGTGTGTGTCAGTGATCTCCCCCTGAGGTCAGTGTGTGTGTGTCAGTGATCGCCCCCTGAGGTCAGTGTGTGTGTCAGTGATCGTCCCCTGAGGTCAGTGTGTGTGTCAGTGATCGTCCCCTGAGGTCAGTGTGTGTGTCAGTGATCGCCCCCTGAGGTCAGTGTGTGTGTCAGTGATCGTCCCCTGAGGTCAGTGTGTGTGTGTCAGTGATCGCCCCCTGAGGTCAGTGTGTGTGTCAGTGATCTCCCCCTGAGGTCAGTGTGTGTGTGTCAGTGATCGCCCCCTGAGGTCAGTGTGTGTGTGTGTCAGTGATCTCCCCCTGAGGTCAGTGTGTGTGTCAGTGATCGTCCCCTGAGGTCAGTGTGTGTGTGTCAGTGATCGCCCCCTGAGGTCAGTGTGTGTGTGTCAGTGATCTCCCCCTGAGGTCAGTGTGTGTGTGTGTGTGTGTGTGTGTGTCAGTGATCTCCCCCTGAGGTCAGTGTGTGTGTGTGTGTGTGTGTGTGTGTGTGTGTGTCAGTGATCTCCCCCTGAGGTCAGTGTGTGTGTGTGTCAGTGATCGCCCCCTGAGGTCAGTGTGTGTGTGTGTCAGTGATCGCCCCCTGAGGTCAGTGTGTGTGTCAGTGATCGTCCCCTGAGGTCAGTGTGTGTGTCAGTGATCGTCCCCTGAGGTCAGTGTGTGTGTGTGTGTCAGTGATCTCCCCCTGAGGTCAGTGTGTGTGTGTCAGTGATCTCCCCCTGAGGTCAGTGTGTGTGTCAGTGATCGTCCCCTGAGGTCAGTGTGTGTGTCAGTGATCGTCCCCTGAGGTCAGTGTGTGTGTCAGTGATCTCCCCCTGAGGTCAGTGTGTGTGTCAGTGATCTCCCCCTGAGGTCAGTGTGTGTGTCAGTGATCTCCCCCTGAGGTCAGTGTGTGTGTCAGTGATCGTCCCCTGAGGTCAGTGTGTGTGTCAGTGATCTCCCCCTGAGGTCAGTGTGTGTGTCAGTGATCGTCCCCTGAGGTCAGTGTGTGTGTGTCAGTGATCGCCCCCTGAGGTCAGTGTGTGTGTCAGTGATCTCCCCCTGAGGTCAGTGTGTGTGTGTCAGTGATCTCCCCCTGAGGTCAGTGTGTGTGTGTCAGTGATCTCCCCCTGAGGTCAGTGTGTGTGTCAGTGATCGTCCCCTGAGGTCAGTGTGTGTGTCAGTGATCGCCCCCTGAGGTCAGTGTGTGTGTCAGTGATCGTCCCCTGAGGTCAGTGTGTGTGTCAGTGATCGCCCCCTGAGGTCAGTGTGTGTGTCAGTGATCTCCCCCTGAGGTCAGTGTGTGTGTCAGTGATCGTCCCCTGAGGTCAGTGTGTGTGTCAGTGATCTCCCCCTGAGGTCAGTGTGTGTGTCAGTGATCGTCCCCTGAGGTCAGTGTGTGTGTCAGTGATCTCCCCCTGAGGTCAGTGTGTGTGTGTCAGTGATCTCCCCCTGAGGTCAGTGTGTGTGTCTGTCAGTGATCGCCCCCTGAGGTCAGTGTGTGTGTCAGTGATCGTCCCCTGAGGTCAGTGTGTGTGTGTCAGTGATCGTCCCCTGAGGTCAGTGTGTGTGTCAGTGATCTCCCCCTGAGGTCAGTGTGTGTGTGTCAGTGATCGCCCCCTGAGGTCAGTGTGTGTGTGTCAGTGATCGCCCCCTGAGGTCAGTGTGTGTGTCAGTGATCGCCCCCTGAGGTCAGTGTGTGTGTCAGTGATCGTCCCCTGAGGTCAGTGTGTGTGTGTCAGTGATCGTCCCCTGAGGTCAGTGTGTGTGTGTCAGTGATCGCCCCCTGAGGTCAGTGTGTGTGTGTCAGTGATCGCCCCCTGAGGTCAGTGTGTGTGTGTGTCAGTGATCGCCCCCTGAGGTCAGTGTGTGTGTCAGTGATCTCCCCCTGAGGTCAGTGTGTGTGTCAGTGATCGTCCCCTGAGGTCAGTGTGTGTGTCAGTGATCTCCCCCTGAGGTCAGTGTGTGTGTGTCAGTGATCTCCCCCTGAGGTCAGTGTGTGTGTGTCAGTGATCGCCCCCTGAGGTCAGTGTGTGTGTCAGTGATCGTCCCCTGAGGTCAGTGTGTGTGTCAGTGATCGCCCCCTGAGGTCAGTGTGTGTGTCAGTGATCGCCCCCTGAGGTCAGTGTGTGTGTGTCAGTGATCGCCCCCTGAGGTCAGTGTGTGTGTGTCAGTGATCGCCCCCTGAGGTCAGTGTGTGTGTCAGTGATCGCCCCCTGAGGTCAGTGTGTGTGTGTCAGTGATCGCCCCCTGAGGTCAGTGTGTGTGTGTCAGTAATCTCCCCCTGAGGTCAGTGTGTGTGTCAGTGATCGCCCCCTGAGGTCAGTGTGTGTGTGTGTCAGTGATCGCCCCCTGAGGTCAGTGTGTGTGTCAGTGATCGCCCCCTGAGGTCAGTGTGTGTGTGTCAGTGATCGCCCCCTGAGGTCAGTGTGTGTGTCAGTGATCTCCCCCTGAGGTCAGTGTGTGTGTCAGTGATCGCCCCCTGAGGTCAGTGTGTGTGTCAGTGATCTCCCCCTGAGGTCAGTGTGTGTGTCAGTGATCTCCCCCTGAGGTCAGTGTGTGTGTCAGTGATCGCCCCCTGAGGTCAGTGTGTGTGTCAGTGATCTCCCCCTGAGGTCAGTGTGTGTGTCAGTGATCGCCCCCTGAGGTCAGTGTGTGTGTGTCAGTGATCGCCCCCTGAGGTCAGTGTGTGTGTGTCAGTGATCGTCCCCTGAGGTCAGTGTGTGTGTGTCAGTGATCTCCCCCTGAGGTCAGTGTGTGTGTGTCAGTGATCGCCCCCTGAGGTCAGTGTGTGTGTGTGTCAGTGATCGCCCCCTGAGGTCAGTGTGTGTGTGTGTCAGTGATCGCCCCCTGAGGTCAGTGTGTGTGTGTGTGTGTCAGTGATCGCCCCCTGAGGTCAGTGTGTGTGTGTGTCAGTGATCGCCCCCTGAGGTCAGTGTGTGTGTGTGTCAGTGATCGCCCCCTGAGGTCAGTGTGTGTGTGTGTCAGTGATCGCCCCCTGAGGTCAGTGTGTGTGTGTGTCAGTGATCGCCCCCTGAGGTCAGTGTGTGTGTCAGTGATCTCCCCCTGAGGTCAGTGTGTGTGTCAGTGATCTCCCCCTGAGGTCAGTGTGTGTGTCAGTGATCGTCCCCTGAGGTCAGTGTGTGTGTGTCAGTGATCGTCCCCTGAGGTCAGTGTGTGTGTCAGTGATCTCCCCCTGAGGTCAGTGTGTGTGTGTCAGTGATCGTCCCCTGAGGTCAGTGTGTGTGTCAGTGATCTCCCCCTGAGGTCAGTGTGTGTGTCAGTGATCTCCCCCTGAGGTCAGTGTGTGTGTCAGTGATCGTCCCCTGAGGTCAGTGTGTGTGTCAGTGATCTCCCCCTGAGGTCAGTGTGTGTGTCAGTGATCGTCCCCTGAGGTCAGTGTGTGTGTGTCAGTGATCGTCCCCTGAGGTCAGTGTGTGTGTCAGTGATCGCCCCCTGAGGTCAGTGTGTGTGTGTCAGTGATCGCCCCCTGAGGTCAGTGTGTGTGTCAGTGATCTCCCCCTGAGGTCAGTGTGTGTGTCAGTGATCTCCCCCTGAGGTCAGTGTGTGTGTCAGTGATCTCCCCCTGAGGTCAGTGTGTGTGTCAGTGATCTCCCCCTGAGGTCAGTGTGTGTGTCAGTGATCTCCCCCTGAGGTCAGTGTGTGTGTCAGTGATCGTCCCCTGAGGTCAGTGTGTGTGTGTCAGTGATCGTCCCCTGAGGTCAGTGTGTGTGTCAGTGATCTCCCCCTGAGGTCAGTGTGTGTGTCAGTGATCTCCCCCTGAGGTCAGTGTGTGTGTCAGTGATCGTCCCCTGAGGTCAGTGTGTGTGTGTCAGTGATCGTCCCCTGAGGTCAGTGTGTGTGTCAGTGATCGCCCCCTGAGGTCAGTGTGTGTGTGTGTCAGTGATCGCCCCCTGAGGTCAGTGTGTGTGTCAGTGATCTCCCCCTGAGGTCAGTGTGTGTGTCAGTGATCGCCCCCTGAGGTCAGTGTGTGTGTGTCAGTGATCGCCCCCTGAGGTCAGTGTGTGTGTGTCAGTGATCGCCCCCTGAGGTCAGTGTGTGTGTCAGTGATCTCCCCCTGAGGTCAGTGTGTGTGTCAGTGATCGCCCCCTGAGGTCAGTGTGTGTGTCAGTGATCTCCCCCTGAGGTCAGTGTGTGTGTCAGTGATCTCCCCCTGAGGTCAGTGTGTGTGTGTGTCAGTGATCTCCCCCTGAGGTCAGTGTGTGTGTGTGTCAGTGATCTCCCCCTGAGGTCAGTGTGTGTGTGTCAGTGATCGCCCCCTGAGGTCAGTGTGTGTGTCAGTGATCTCCCCCTGAGGTCAGTGTGTGTGTCAGTGATCTCCCCCTGAGGTCAGTGTGTGTGTGTGTCAGTGATCGCCCCCTGAGGTCAGTGTGTGTGTGTGTCAGTGATCGCCCCCTGAGGTCAGTGTGTGTGTGTCAGTGATCGCCCCCTGAGGTCAGTGTGTGTGTGTCAGTGATCGTCCCCTGAGGTCAGTGTGTGTGTGTCAGTGATCGTCCCCTGAGGTCAGTGTGTGTGTGTCAGTGATCGTCCCCTGAGGTCAGTGTGTGTGTCAGTGATCTCCCCCTGAGGTCAGTGTGTGTGTCAGTGATCTCCCCCTGAGGTCAGTGTGTGTGTGTGTCAGTGATCTCCCCCTGAGGTCAGTGTGTGTGTGTGTCAGTGATCTCCCCCTGAGGTCAGTGTGTGTGTGTCAGTGATCGCCCCCTGAGGTCAGTGTGTGTGTCAGTGATCTCCCCCTGAGGTCAGTGTGTGTGTCAGTGATCTCCCCCTGAGGTCAGTGTGTGTGTGTGTCAGTGATCGCCCCCTGAGGTCAGTGTGTGTGTGTGTCAGTGATCGCCCCCTGAGGTCAGTGTGTGTGTGTCAGTGATCGCCCCCTGAGGTCAGTGTGTGTGTGTCAGTGATCGTCCCCTGAGGTCAGTGTGTGTGTGTCAGTGATCGTCCCCTGAGGTCAGTGTGTGTGTCAGTGATCGTCCCCTGAGGTCAGTGTGTGTGTGTCAGTGATCGCCCCCTGAGGTCAGTGTGTGTGTGTCAGTGATCGCCCCCTGAGGTCAGTGTGTGTGTCAGTGATCTCCCCCTGAGGTCAGTGTGTGTGTGTGTCAGTGATCGCCCCCTGAGGTCAGTGTGTGTGTGTGTCAGTGATCGCCCCCTGAGGTCAGTGTGTGTGTGTGTCAGTGATCGCCCCCTGAGGTCAGTGTGTGTGTGTGTCAGTGATCGCCCCCTGAGGTCAGTGTGTGTGTGTGTCAGTGATCGCCCCCTGAGGTCAGTGTGTGTGTGTGTCAGTGATCGCCCCCTGAGGTCAGTGTGTGTGTGTGTCAGTGATCGCCCCCTGAGGTCAGTGTGTGTGTGTGTCAGTGATCGCCCCCTGAGGTCAGTGTGTGTGTGTGTCAGTGATCGCCCCCTGAGGTCAGTGTGTGTGTGTGTCAGTGATCGCCCCCTGAGGTCAGTGTGTGTGTGTCAGTGATCTCCCCCTGAGGTCAGTGTGTGTGTGTGTGTGTGTGTGTGTGTGTGTGTGTGTGTGTGTGTGTGTGTGTCGCACCTCCCTCTTCTTCTCCTGCAGGCGCTGCAGCTCCAGGAACCAGTGCTCGTGCAGCTCCAGCTCTTCCTCAGTCCTGCCGGGTAAATAAAGCCGCGCCTCGCGTCTGAACGAGGGCTTCCCGCTGTGCTTCCTCCACACTCTGAGGAAGCTCTGGTGGTCAAACTGGTCCCAGTCGCCCCACTGGCCGCCCGTGCGCTGGAGGAAGATCTCGAGCGCCTTCACCTCCGCTGGAAGATTCCCGCCGCTCCGCCGGTCTGAGCGAGCGCTGGGGAGACGGACGTCTGCTCTCACAGGCAGACTCCAGGCCTCCATCTTCCTCTCCAGGGCACAGATCTCCTGCCAGAAGATCCTCTCGTCTTTCAGCAGCTGCTCGAAACTGCAGAGGTGTGTGTGTGTGTGTGTGTGTGTGTGTGTGTGTGTGTGTGTGTGTGTGTGTGTGTGTGTGTGTGTGTGTGTGAGAGAGAAGGGGTTTGGTTTCCTTGCCACTGTTGCCTCTGGCTTGGCGTGCTCAGTTGGAGACACTAAATTATCAACTAAATATCCAAATAAATCTAAATATTAGGGCTGGGCAAATTAACGCGTTAACGCGGGCGATTAATTTTTTCAGCTTAACGCATTCAAAATATTTAACGCAAATAACACAGCGTCCGTTTTTATATCCATTTTTGCTTAGCGTTACATGATCATCACGCTCTTATTCATGTAAATGCTTCCAAGTGCGACAAGACACAAGAGAACGCGCTGTATGTCCTGTGTGTGTGTGTGTGTGTGTGTGTGTGTGTGTGTGTCAGTGTCCTGTCTGTGTGGATGCGTCTCATGTCAGCTAATCAAGGGACACTCTCACACACACACACACACACTCGACGCACAGACAGACTCGCGTCAGTCTGTGTTCACTTAAATTAAAAGTTGTTTTTTTAAAGCGTAATAAATGCTGAAATTGGGAGCTTTCAGTGATACTGTAATGTGACATCATTAATGTTTAATAGACACTTTAGTATCAGTGATACTGGCCTTCAGTCATAAAAACATGACAATACAACACATATTTAAAATATGCTGTCTTTAAATTGTTTATACATTTATTTGGAGAGTAACTGAAATTATTACACTATTAAAATCGCGATTAATTACAGAAAAAAATGTGATTAATTAGTAAATTTTTTTTAATTGATGCCCAGCACTAATAATTATAAAACTAAATTAACATATAAACTAAATGACTGATGTAAAGCCCACACTGAGCTGATGACATCACGTCTTCTCCAGAGCGGCGGAATCAAATTATGCTGCATTATTTTCCTGTTTAACTCTGTAAAGCTGCTCTGAAACTATCTGCATTGTTAAAAGCGCTATATAAATAAAGTTGACTTGACTTGAGAGAAGGAATCTACACACACACACACACACACACAGAAGCTCGTCTCGTACCTTTGATGCTGTGTGTCTTTGAACACGCTGATGGACTGCTCAATGTCTGTCATGGTGTCTCTTAGCTTGTCAAGCACTGGAAGTCAAGAGGAACACACACACACACACACACACGCACACACACACACACACACACACACACACACACACACGCGTCACACACAGCAGGTGTGAGGGAAAGCGTCTGAAGGTGGAGTCTCACCCTCTGGAGACGGCCGGACGTCCATGAGCTGCTGCTGGAACCTGAACACGCCGTTCCTGAGCTTCTGCAGCTGCTGCTGGACGGACAACACTGACAGAACAGAGGAAATCAAGACATATTAAAACATCATTAACAGATTCATAATCAATCATAAATATGACGACTCTGTGTCATCATAATTCACCTTTTCATCTAATAAATAGGAATTAATAAGTCATAATTTTACAACTCATAATCATTTTTAATATGTCATCATTTCAACTTTTCATGTCATTATTATGCTTGGTATGTCATAATTTCAACTTTTCATCTAATAAATATGAATTAGTAAGTCATAATTTTAACTTCACAACTATAATTATGTTTAATATGTCATCATTTCAACTTTTCATGTCATTATTATGCTTGGTATGTCATAATTTCAACTTTTCATCTAATAAATATGAATTAGTAAGTCATAATTTTAACTTCACAACTATAATTATGTTTAATATGTCATCATTTCAACTTTTCATGTCATTATTATGCTTGGTATGTCATAATTTCAACTTTTCATCTAATAAATATGAATTAGTAAGTCATAATTTTAACTTCACAACTATAATTATGTTTAATATGTCATCATTTCAACTTTTCATGTCATTATTATGCTTGGTATGTCATAATTTCAACTTTTCATCTAATAAATATGAATTAGTAAGTCATAATTTTAACTTCACAACTATAATTATGTTTAATATGTCATCATTTCAACTTTTCATGTCATTATTATGCTTGGTATGTCATAATTTCAACTTTTCATCTAATAAATATGAATTAGTAAGTCATAATTTTAACTTCACAACTATAATTATGTTTAATATGTCATCATTTCAACTTTTCATGTCATTATTATGCTTGGTATGTCATAATTTCAACTTTTCATCTAATAAATATGAATTAGTAAGTCATAATTTCGACTGCACAACTATAATTATGTTTAATATGTCATCATTTCAACTTTCCATGCCATTATTATGCTTGGTATGTCATAATTTCAACTTTTCATCTAATAAATATGAATTAGTAAGTCATAATTTTAACTTCACAACTATAATTATGTTTAATATGTCATCATTTCAACTTTTCATGCCATTATTATGCTTGGTATGTCAGAATTTCAACTTTTCATCTAATAAATATGAATTAGTAAGTCATAATTTTAACTTCACAACTATAATTATGTTTAATATGTCATAATTTCAACTTTTCATGTCATTATTATGCTTGGTATGTCATAATTTCAACTTTTCATCTAATAAATATGAATTAATAAGTCATAATTTTAACTTCACAACTATAATTATGTTTAATATGTCATCATTTCAACTTTTCATGCCATTATTATGCTTGGTATGTCATAATTTCAACTTTTCATCTAATAAATATGAATTAGTAAGTCATAATTTTAACTTCACAACTATAATTATGTTTAATATGTCATCATTTCAACTTTTCATGTCATTATTATGCTTGGTATGTCATAATTTCAACTTTTCATCTAATAAATATGAATTAGTAAGTCATAATTTTAACTTCACAACTATAATTATGTTTAATATGTCATCATTTCAACTTTTCATGTCATTATTATGCTTGGTATGTCATAATTTCAACTTTTCATCTAATAAATATGAATTAGTAAGTCATAATTTTAACTTCACAACTATAATTATGTTTAATATGTCATCATTTCAACTTTCCATGCCATTATTATGCTTGGTATGTCATAATTTCAACTTTTCATCTAATAAATATGAATTAGTAAGTCATAATTTTAACTTCACAACTATAATTATGTTTAATATGTCATCATTTCAACTTTTCATGTCATTATTATGCTTGGTATGTCATAATTTCAACTTTTCATCTAATAAATATGAATTAGTAAGTCATAATTTTAACTTCACAACTATAATTATGTTTAATATGTCATCATTTCAACTTTTCATGTCATTATTATGCTTGGTATGTCATAATTTCAACTTTTCATCTAATAAATATGAATTAGTAAGTCATAATTTCGACTGCACAACTATAATTATGTTTAATATGTCATCATTTCAACTTTTCATGTCATTATTATGCTTGGTATGTCATAATTTCAACTTTTCATCTAATAAATATGAATTAGTAAGTCATAATTTTAACTTCACAACTATAATTATGTTTAATATGTCATCATTTCAACTTTTCATGTCATTATTATGCTTGGTATGTCATAATTTCAACTTTTCATCTAATAAATATGAATTAGTAAGTCATAATTTTAACTTCACAACTATAATTATGTTTAATATGTCATCATTTCAACTTTTCATGTCATTATTATGCTTGGTATGTCATAATTTCAACTTTTCATCTAATAAATATGAATTAGTAAGTCATAATTTTAACTTCACAACTATAATTATGTTTAATATGTCATCATTTCAACTTTTCATGTCATTATTATGCTTGGTATGTCAGAATTTCAACTTTTCATCTAATAAATATGAATTAGTAAGTCATAATTTCGACTGCACAACTATAATTATGTTTAATATGTCATCATTTCAACTTTTCATGCCATTATTATGCTTGGTATGTCATTATTTCAACTTTTGAGGTAATTATTAATCTTAGTATGTCATAATTTCGCCCTTTTAGTGTCATTTTTATGCTTATGTCATAATTTTGACTTTTTATGTAATTTACTCTAGCGTATATTTGTTTATTGTGGCAGAAATGGGCTGACTGTAAATAAAGTCGTTAGTGAGGCGGGAAGCCTCGGGTCACGTGTGTGTGTGTGTGTGTGTGTGTGTGTGTGTGAGACGGGGATTTACTGTCAGTGCGCATGCGCAGATTCATCTGATCGCTGAGCTCGTGAATCTCGCCGAAAGTCTCTCTGAGGTCCTGCCGTCTGATCGCCTCGCGCTCCTCTTTACACCGCCTGTGTGTGTGAGAGTGTGTGTGTGTGTGTGTGTGTGTGTGAAGAGAATTATAATAAACCACAGGCACACGAGAGTCTCTGATTAACTGTATAAACATGAATTAACTCACAATCTTCGGAGACTTTCCGCCTCCCGTAGAAAGTCCGAGGCAGACATTCGGTCAAACGCGATCGAACCGAGAGAGGATCAATGTGAGCGGCCGAATGCTATAATCAATAAGCACAAGCTCCACATATAATCATAATCATAGAGATATCGCGCTCAAATCCTGTCAGTCATCAGTGAATGAACGGCTGTGTTTGAACTGTTGCCATGGCAACGACTCTTTACCCCGTCTGCCCCAACGGCCTTAAAGGGACAGGCCACCAAAAAATGAAAATTCTGTTCTCATTTACTCGCCCTCGTGTTGTTCTTTAATGGATTGAGCCTCCAGGGCTCGTTTGCCACGTATATTATATATTAGAGATAATATAATAAATCTCAATGGTTTGGGTTGATTATATTTGACTGAGTAAAGATTTAGTTGGTCGTGTTTTAGGCCCGTTTGTTAAAAATGTCAAATATCAGCGTCACATGGGCCGGCCTGAATGAGTGATGGCAGATTAAAAACAATCACTACATCATGATCATGCCATGGGATCGCGCCACACACGCCACAGGTCACGCACACGGAACACGGAACACGGAACACGCTTCAGCTCTACCTGAGGACACGGATGAGGTCTGTAATGTAGGGCAGATTCTGAGCTACTCAAGGTTATTTAAAGACAAAAGTAGGCTGAGCGTCACATGTGGATCCCGAAAGACACTCAGAGACGAGCGGAGCGATCCGGAGATAACAACACCGTCATCTTCATTCAGATTAACAACACCGTCATCTTCATTCAGATTAACAACACCGTCATCTTCATTCAGATTAACAACACCGTCATCTTCATTCAGATTAACAACACCGTCATCTTCATTCAGATTAACAACACCGTCATCTTCATTCAGATTAACAACACCGTCATCTTCATTCAGATTAACAACACCGTCATCTTCATTCAGATTAACAACACCGTCATCTTCATTCAGATTAACAACACCGTCATCTTCATTCAGATTTATGAAAACCCGTCATGTATAAAACACACAGGCCGGTTCCACAGACAGGGCTTAGAATAAACCAGGTTTAGTTCAATTCAGACATGAAGCAGCTTTAAAGCATTAGTTCAGCCAAAACTGTAAATTGTGTCATTATTGACTGAGCCTCATGTGGTTGGACACCCGTCAGACCTCCGTTCATCTTCAGACACAAATGAAGATATTTTAGTGTAAATCTGATGCTCTGAAAGGCCTCCATTGGCTCAACTTTACACTCTCAAGACCCTTAAAAGACACTAAAGACTAAAGTTACAAAGTCCATCTCACTACAGCGGCTCTACAATAACTTTATGAAGACGAGAATAGTTTCTGTGCGCAAAAAAACCCTAAATAACGACTTATATAGTGATGACGATTTCAAAACACGGCCTCATGAAGCTTCAGAGCGTTATGAATCAGTGAGTCGATTCAGCGGTTCAGAGCGTTATGAATCAGTGAGTCGATTCAGCAGTTTGGAGCGTTATGAATCAGTGAGTCGATTCAGCTGTTCAGAGCGTTATGAATCAGTGAGTCGATTCAGCGGTTTGGAGCGTTATGAATCAGTGAGTCGATTCAGCTGTTCAGAGCGTTATGAATCAGTGAGTCGATTCAGCTGTTCAGAGCGTTATGAATCAGTGAGTCGATTCAGCGGTTCGGAGCGTTATGAATCAGTGAGTCGATTCAGCTGTTCAGAGCGTTATGAATCAGTGAGTCGATTCAGCAGTTTGGAGCGTTATGAATCAGTGAGTCGATTCAGTGGTTTGGAGCGTTATGAATCAGTGAGTCTTATGATCTGGATCGCGTGTCAAACCACCAAACTGATGAAATACATGATTTTGGTGATCCAAACCGCTGAATCAACTCACTGATTCATAACGCTCTGAACCGCTGAATCGACTCACTGATTCATAACGCTCTGAACCGCTGATTCGACTCACTGATTCATTACGCTCTGAACCGCTGATTCGACTCACTGATTCATAACGCTCTGAACCGCTGAATCGACTCACTGATTCATAACGCTCTGAACCGCTGAATCGATTCACTGATTCATAACGCTCCGAACCACTGAATCAACTCACTGATTCATAACGCTCTGAACCGCTGATTCGACTCACTGATTCATAACGCTCTGAACCGCTGAATCGATTCACTGATTCATAACGCTCCGAACCGCTGAATCAACTCACTGATTCATAACGCTCTGAACCGCTGAATCGACTCACTGATTCATAACGCTCTGAACCGCTGAATCGACTCACTGATTCATAACGCTCTGAACCGCTGAATCGACTCACTGATTCATAACGCTCTGAACCGCTGAATCGACTCACTGATTCATAACGCTTCGAAGCTTCATGAGGCCGTGTTTTGAAATCGTCATCACTATATAAGTCGTTATTTAGGGGTTTTTTGCGCACAGAAACTATTCTCGTCTTCATAAAGTTATTGTAGAGCCGCTGTAGTGAGATGGACTTTGTAACTTTAGTCTTTAGTGTCTTTTGAGTTCAATTTACAGTTTTGGCTGAACTAATGCTTTAAGGGCCGTTTGTTGCCTGTTCAACTAGAGCATACACTAGAAAATTACATTTACATAAACGCTCATAAATCATCAACGGTTTGGATCAGACAGAAGTTTGATCTCTTTTTAAAGACGACACTGCCAGATTATTGCTGAAATGTCAATTTCGATTTTTCATCTCATAAATATGATTTAGTATGTACATTTCAATTTTAAATCTCATAAATATGCTTAGTATGTCATAATATGGACTTAATATCTCAGAAATATGATTTAGTATGTCATAATTTGGATTTTAAATCTCAAATATGATTTAGTATGTCATAATTTAGACTTCAAATCTCATAAATATGATTTAGAATGTCATAATGTGGACTTTAAATCTCATAAATATGATTTAGAATGTCATAATGTGGACTTTTAATCTCAGAAATATGATTTAGTATGTCATAATGTGGACTTTAAATCTCATAAATATGATTTAGAATGTCATAATGTGGACTTTTAATCTCAGAAATATGATTTAGTATGTCATAATGTGGACTTTAAATCTCATAAATATGATTTAGTATGTCATAATTTAGACTTTAAATCTCATAAATATGATTTAGTATGTCATAATTTAGACTTTAAATCTCATAAATATGATTTAGTATGTCATAATTTAGACTTTAAATCTCATTATTATGCTCGTGTCGTCATAATTTTGACTTGTGTAATGAACTAAAGCACATATTGTACACACAGATCTGACAGATGATTATGGGATGTGTTTGTGTGTTAGGATTGAACACCAGAGATAAACGGTGGAGGGTTTCATCATCAGTGGTCGACCGGCTCCATCATTCTGATCAAAGATTACAGATATGAAAATAAATGCGGTTTCACTGTGGCTTTCAGGAGATCTCAAAGCAGCCTAAAGAAACAGCAGCCAATCAGCCGTCAGAGAACCCCAGTCAGGTGACCGGGCGTGAGCTCTGACATCATCACCACCGATGTTTGAGAAACACACACACGCTCGAGTGCAACAGAGGTTTATTATCAGTTATGCTCTAAGGACATCCACAAGCTTGATGCTATCGTAATATGAATATCAAATTCCACTGCAATAAAGTGCAAGTCCTCTGACTGTACAGGGTTCGTCTATAGTGTATTATTGTGCCTGGAGAAGAATCAAAGCCCTTGAGTTCAAACTGCACACGTGTAAAGTTGAACTGAAACTACACAGAGCTGGAGATCCGCTCATGCCATCGGGCCAATGGGGGGTCAGGGGTCAAAGGTTACGAAGAGACACATCCTCCAGTTCATGATGGAGGAGAGATGAGTAACAAAAACAGGCATTCACAGGAACACGAGGCACAACCCAGTCCCGATATTACAGCTGTGCATAGGAAGAATAAAAGCACTTATGGTATCTGCAAACATTAAGCACATCAGCATCGCTAGGGCTGGCAAAAGCTCCGAAACTTTAGGCATGTGGCGCTTTGAGCGCTCTGATTGGCCGCTGTGTTCATGCGCTCAACAGATGCTTCTGTGATTGGCTGCAGTGATCAGGGAGCGTTTGAAAGCACCGGCCCGCTGATCGAACGCTCCCTGATCACTGTAGCCAATCACAGGCGCATCTGTTGAGCGCATGAACACAGCGGCCAATCAGAGCGCTCAAAGATTCCGGTACCAAAAGTCAGTGCTTTTGACAACTCTAATCATCGTAATGCTCGTTTATGCTGGAGGGAAGCGATGACAGCATTCCAGTCCACTGGGGAGACGGAACCGGCGGGGGGGCGGGGCAACCGGGTCTGGCGGGGGGGGGGGGGGCGGGGCAACCGGGTCCGGCGGGGGGGCGGGGCAACCGGGTCCGGCGGGAGGGGGCGGGGCAACCGGGTCCGGCGGGTCCTACCGTCTTTGCATAGAGAGAGTTAGAGAAAGCAAACCCGTCGACAAGCGGCAAGAAACACAGAACAAACTCAACAGGAATCCGAGCAAAGATGGTAGGACTCTGTGAAGCGCTGCATGCCAATGAGCCGGGCCGGAGCCAGACCGGAGCCGAGCCGGAGCCAGACCCGGAGTCAGACCTGGAGCCAGACCCAAGCCGGAGCCAGACCCGGAGTCAGACCTGGAGCCAGACCCAAGCCGGAGCCAGACCCGGAGTCAGACCTGGAGCCAGACCCAAGCCGGAGCCAGACCCGGAGTCAGACCTGGAGCCAGACCCAAGCCGGAGCCAGACCCAAGCCGGAGCCAGACCCGGAGTCAGACCTGGAGCCAGACCCAAGCCGGAGCCAGACCCAAGCCGGAGCCAGACCCGGAGTCAGACCTGGAGCCAGACCCAAGCCGGAGCCACAGCCAAGCCGGAGCCAGACCCGGAGTCAGACCTGGAGCCAGACCCAAGCCGGAGCCAGACCCAAGCCGGAGCCAGACCCGGAGTCAGACCTGGAGCCAGACCCAAGCCGGAGCCAGACCCAAGCCGGAGCCAGACCCAAGCCGGAGCCAGAGCCGAGCCGGAACCAGACCCCGAGCCGGAGCCAGACCCCGAGCCGGAGCCAGACCCAAGCCGGAGTTAGAGCCAGACCCGAAGCCGGAGCCAGACTCAAGCCGGAGCCAGACCTGGAGCAAGACCCAAGCCGGAGCTGGAGCCAGACCCAAGCCGGAGCCAGACCCAAGCCGGAGCCAGACCCCGAGCCAGACCCAAGCCGGAGCCAGACCCAAGCCGGAGTCGGAGCCAGACCCGGAGCCAGACCCAAGCCGGACCCGGACCGGAGCCAGACCCGAGCCGGAGCCAGACCCGAGCCGGAGCCAGACCGGAGCAGAGTCACTATCTGTGCAGCAGCACGAAGGCCTCCAGCCGCTCGGGGATGTGCCCGCGGTACGCCAGGCTGTGTTTGATGATGGCGCGGGCCGCCAGACACTGCAGCGTGGTGTGGTTGATGGGCTGGATCAGGTTCTTGGCCATCTCCTTCTGGTCCAGCAGGTCGCAGGCCGTCTGCTTGAAGGAGTTGGTGCTGTCGAAGTGGGTTCCGCAGGAGATGAGCAGGTTCATGATGTCGGGGTGGTTGTTGGACGCCGCCACGTGCAGAGCGCTGTTATCGTCCTGGTCCCGGCAGTTCACATCGGCGCCGCACTCCAGCAGAACCGCCGCCACCTGCAGCGACGGGAACTTGCAGACGGGGTAGCGGCCCACACAGGTGGTGTTCCGGTCCACAGCCAGGTGCAGCGGACTGAACCCGTTCTTCCCACACGCCTGCAGCTTCAGGAACCTGGAGGATCACACATTTACACATCCTTACATCTAGGTTACAATGTCAGAGAATATAACTGAAAACATTATCTATATGTGTGTTAAATAAACTTGAGGAAATTCTAAGGAGATTACGTCAGGCTGTTGAGACATTTAGTCTTTTGTCTTTATGCACTTCCTGACTATTTACCATGACAAGTTTAGAGCAGTACTGCGTGAGTGATTGGATTATGCGTTTGAATGGCACTGATTGAATTACGGCTGATGAGACAGGAATGTTTGGGGTGTGTCTCTATTTTCCTGTCTCCTCCCCTGCTGTATAACCCCTCCCCCTGCTGTATAACCCCTCCCCCTGCTGTATAACCCCTCCCCCTGCTGTATAACCCCTCCCCCTGAAATGTAGATAAAATACAAGGTTCAACTGGCTTTAGTCAGACTTGGAACCTCAGCGGAAAGACAGCACGTTTTTTCTCAATAAAGAATCCTGCTGAAAAACCTGTCCAAGTTCTCCAGGGGCTGTACCATGATGGTAGTTTAACAAACTCAGGGTTACAGGATTAGTTTAGAGTTGACAAAACCAAACCAATCTATTCAGGCTTTGATCCTGAGTTTAGGATTTTGACTGTGACATCAGCAGTGAACAGCCAATCAGACGCTGTGGATCAGTGAAACTGATATCTCGCGAGAGAAGCAGCGAAATTGATTTCTCTCTTCTGCAGAATATTACATGATTGGAAATATTAAAAATGTACACAGGAAGAAGAAGAGCTGTCAGTGCAAGTAAAAGTTGTGAAGTTAGTTTAGTTGATATATAGAGAGAATTGAACATTTAAACTCACATGTAGTCATTGTTATAGCTTTATTTATTGATTTTAAAGCTTATTTGTATGACCTTTATATAGGCTATTTATATTAATTTTAACTATGTGCCTATTAATGATTGATTAGCTAAAATTATACATGTGCAATTGATTAAGGGTATAATAATTACTTAAATGATATCCAAGTCATTCAAAAGTATTATTATAATAAATAAGCATTGTTAAAAGCCAGACACTTTAGTCTTTAAAAACCATTTGCTATGTAGTGACCTTTAATGTGGAGTAGAATCAGGGGGCGTGGCTTCTTTGCATCAGAGGCGTGTCACTTTGCTCACAGCTGATTGGTCTAATTTCAGTTTGAGATGTCTTATCCAGAACATAACCTGTCTTGGAGCAGGTTAGCCGTGGAGAGTAAGTTACAATGGAGATGAACACGACTAAAGCCAAACCACTTTAATGGTACCGAAAACCCAGGATTGGCACAAACTAAGCTTAAACATATCTGGCTAACCAGCTAAACCGGCTTCATGGTACCGGCCCCAGATCTCTGCTTAAAGAAACCCCAGAAGTTCACCTGTAGATGGTCTCCTTCTTGAAGTGGTCCTGCTCCAGCGTGCACACCACCTTCTCCAGCAGGCAGATGAGGTGCAGGATGATGGACAGAACCTTGCTGAGCTGGGCCGGGTCCGGGCCGGGCCTCTTGACGGCGCGCTCGATCTCCAGCACGCTCTTGCTGAGGATGTCCATGAGCTGCTCGAAGGACACCGAGGTGCCCAGAAGGCCCTTGGCCCGGTCCTGGAGCATGAAGGAGAAGAGCTCCGCGAAGGAGAGCAGGCTGCTGGCCGTCATGGGGCTGAGCGGGTCCAGGTTGTTCTGCTGCATGTCCAGCGCGTACTTCCACAGCTTAATGCAGCGCTCGAAGTTCCCCGAATCGGCGTACACCGCCCCTCGGTACCGGATGTAGTAGGACGTGTCGGGGTGAGACGGGCCGAGGATGCGTTCGCGGATCAGCAGCGCCTGCATCCGCATATCGTCCGGGTCGGCGATCAGGCTGTCCAGCTCCTCCAGGCTATTGACCTCTCGGGTGTAGTCGTAGGCCAGAACCAGCTGCTTGGGCTCCTCCTTGGGGAGCGGGCGGCTCGGGTCGCTGACCCGCGAGTCCATGGCCCTCTTCCAGTACTTCAGCGCCCCCAGCAGGTCCCGCTTCTTGTCCACGAAGGTGGCGCCGAGCAGCTCCAGGGCGTTGATGCGCTCGGCCCGGCCCGCTTGCGGATGCTGGGTCAGGAAGTCCACGATGTTGGTGTGGCCCGTCACGCTGGCCGAGAGCAGCGGCGTCATCCCGTACCCGTCCTTCTCCATGCTGGCGCCGTACTTCAGGAGCATCCGCATGATCTCCAGGCTCCCGGATTCTGCGCAATCGTGTAACGCCGTGTTGCCTGGAACACACACAGGAAAGGGTTAACCGTGGCATTTACCAATCATTTTCGTCTACGACCTTTTTTCACTGACGAAAACGAGACGATAACTAAATAAAAACTAGTGTTGGATGACAAAAACTGTGACAAATCAACTTCGTCAACAAGTAAAAACGAGAGGAGCGCACACACACAGGAAAGGGTTCAAATTTTGATTTAGTTTTAGTCTAGTTTTAGTCGACTATTTTTTATATTTTTATTTTTATCTTATTTCCTATTTTTATCTTAACTTGATTTATTTATAATTCTACTTATGTTAATACTTTTTATTCTAATTTTATTCTATTTCTATTTAATTTCTTGTAACTGTTATTTGCACTGTCCATGGAGCGGACCTGTTTACATTTCACTGCCAGTTGTATATTGTGTATATAACTGTGTATGTGACAAATAAAACTCTTGAATCTTGAATCTTGAATCTTGACTAAATCTACTGTAGATTTAGTCTCCTAAAATCTAATGAGTTTAGTTAAATTGTAATACATTTAAAGGGTTAGTTCAGCCAAAACTGTAAATTGTGTGATTAATGACTGAGCCTCATGTGGTTGGACACCCGTCAGACCTCCGTTCATCTTCAGACACAAATGAAGATATTTTAGTGTAAATCTGATGCTCTGAAAGGCCTCCATTGGCTCAACTTTACACTCTCAAGACCCTTAAAAGACACTAAAGACTAAAGTTACAAAGTCCATCTCACTACAGCGGCTCTACAATAACTTTATGAAGAGATGAGAATAGTTTCTGTGCGCAAAAAAACCCTAAATAACGACTTATATAGTGATGACGATTTCAAAACACGGCCTCATGAAGCTTCGAAGCGTTATGAATCAGTGAGTCGATTCAGCGGTTCAGAGCATTATGGATCAGTGAGTCGATTCAGCGGTTCAGAGCGTTATGAATCAGTGAGTCGATTCAGCGGTTCAGAGCCTTATGAATCAGTGAGTCGATTCAGCGGTTCAGAGCGTTATGAATCAGTGAGTTGATTCAGCAGTTCAGAGCGTTATGAATCAGTGAGTCGATTCAGCGGTTCAGAGCGTTATGAATCAGTGAGTCGATTCAGCGGTTCGGAGCGTTATGAATCAGTGAGTCGATTCAGCGGTTCAGAGCGTTATGAATCAGTGAGTCGATTCAGCGGTTCAGAGCGTTATGAATCAGTGAGTCGATTCAGCGGTTCAGAGCGTTATGAATCAGTGAGTCGATTCAGCGGTTCAGAGCGTTATGAATCAGTGAGTCGATTCAGCGGTTCAGAGCGTTATGAATCAGTGAGTCGATTCAGCGGTTCAGAGCGTTATGAATCAGTCGAATGAGCTGTTTGGATCGCCAAATTTCAGCAGTTTGGCAGTTTGACACGCGATCCGAATCATGAATAAGTTCTTAGAAGCGCAACAGCGCCGTGTTTTCCAGAGGTTAGATCAGTTCAGATCAAATGTGTTCATCTGCTCTCAGATCATCAGTTCTGACCCATCTCTGCCCTAATCCACCCTCACTAACCTCACTATTCTGCTCTCGCTTTATCTGTTGACGAAGTTGATTTTCTTCATAGTTTTTGTCATCCAACACTAGTTTTTATTTAGTTATCGTCTCGTTTTCGTCAGTAAAAAAAGGTCGTTGACGAAAATTATGACGAAAATTATTCGTCAACGAAATTAACACTGACACACAGGAAAGGGTTAACCGTGACATTTACGAATAATTTTCGTCAACGCCCTTTTTCTTTGATGAAAACGAGACGATAACTAAATGGCATTTTAGTCAAAAGACTATGACTAAAACTAAATCAAAATATGCTGCACTGTGTAAAGGCCTTTACAGGCAGGGCTCTGAACCGGTTCAAGGAGCGAAAACTAAAACGAAAACCGGAAACGAACGAAATTAAGAGGAACAAAAACGAAAACAAAATCAATTTGAATGGTTCTGAACAGAAACGTTAATTTGAAATGAGCATTAACCGGTTAATAAGGTTATGTTATCGTTCTCTTTAATATTGTAATTTGGCAGTGGCCAATCAGGAATAGAGTAGCTCAGCATGTGATGTGAGTGAAATGTCATCTGTGAATCTACCGTAACACAAGTCAGTGTGAGCGCATTTACACGCCTCAAGCACATTTCTCTCCCGCTGAGCTCATCAATGAAAGCGCAGGTATTGGAGGACATTATTTTCATACGTTTAAATAAGCAGAACAGACTTTAAGCTCAAATAGTCTGATTTAGGCTAGTTTGTGGATTCTGTTTAAGCCTGTCCAAGTAGGCTATAGCATCTATCAAACATTCCTATAGTCTTTCAGATGGCCAATACAGCTCAATGTTTTCTATATAGACGGCTGATATTTCGCATTAAATGGTGTTATATTGCATGAAATGATCAAGCTTTATTAGCTGACTGAGTTTGATTATGGGATGCAAGGACGTGTTGCAGTGTTTGCTTTGAAATTAGCAGCATTAAAAGAGCAATGGTTATCCAGTTTATTGATCTTATTCATGCAATTTTTAAAACAAGTCGTGTTGAACAAAAGTGATGTACAGAGAATGTTCTCCCTCTTCTGAAAAGATTCGGCATATAGAGCCACTTTCAGCTCATTAAAACAGGCCAATATTTGTCCCGCTGTTTATGCTGTAATTAATGCATGTGTTTCTGTTGTGCTTTTAAAAATGTTATGAAATAAATATTCAAGTTTAATTACCATGCGTTATATTATTATTGAGTGAAAATGAGTCTATTTATACATATTTGTTTGTTTGGCTAAATTAAATTAAAATAACGTTATTAAACGGTATTTTTTCAAATCAAACCGTTTTCGGAACAGTAATGTTTAATGAGGAACGCAAAAACGGAAACGTTATAATATCGATTGTGCTCGGAGTGAACCCATTGATATTTTTTTCCGTTTTTAAGTCCTTCTTTGCACACTGAGTCCGAAATTTTCGCATGCGTTTTTTCGTATTAGTTAACCCGAAAAATTCCAAGACCTTGCACAGTCCGATGCGTATTAATGAATGAGTTACGAAAAAAAAAAAAAAGCGAAACAATACAAAATGCCGTCTTAAAGTATTGAGGATGATTTTTTTGTCCTCTCTCTTCTTAAAAAGAGAAAATGAAAGAGGAAATAATGTGTCCATCATCCACTCGTGTGATCGCGTAGAGGAAGAGTTCAGCTCCTCATCAAGAGCGCGCACGCACACACACACACACACACACACACACACACACACACACACACACACACACACACACGGTTTACAGGGGCTTGGTGTGCTATAATTATAGCTGTGATATAATAATATTAGTAGTATTTTTGATACAGTAATATTTGTAGGCTATATATAATTGTAGGTATCCGAGCAGTTTTAGGTTGGGCATCTGTCGATGGAAAAACAGATGCGAAAAACGCAGAAAATCGAACCTGTTCCGAATTTTTTTTGACGGATGAAAGTTTCGGAGGCAGTGTGAAAGCGTGACTGACATAACGTGAGGTCGAATGTATTTTTTGACGTGCGAAAATTTCGCATGCGAATATCGGACTCGAATGTTTGAGCGCAGAATCTCGGGTCATGTGATCTTCAGCTCAGCCGGTGGGAGCGAATCGGGATACAGGGTTCTTGCAGGTTTCAGGAAGTCAAATTTAAGACATTTTAAGACCATAAAGATTAAGACCTATACGACACATTACCAAAATAATTTGAATCAAAGAAGAAAAAAACATTTTATTTCAATGAATTCAGTCATTGAAAAAGCATAAATTAATGTACAGATAAAGCAATGACATTAGTAGCCCTCCACAGCCAACAACGAGCCAAATGCCCAAACATTATGGCTAAAACTTGCCCTCAAATAGAACAGATTACAAAACAGCGTATTAATAGCCTAATAGAGATTGAACAGGCTACTCCAAACTGCCATTATTCTGGTTAAAATTTGTTTTTGTTGTTTTTTTTACAAATGAAAAGTGTATGCATATAACATTTGATATATTAATGAGACTAATAATAATCAGTATATTCAATAAATGCAAATATTTAACAAAATTTGAAATATTACCATTACAATAACATTTTCATTATTTAAAAAAAATAAAGAGTATTTAAGAATAAATATAACAATATAATATTTATATTTTACAGAAAACTGCTGGGTTACCTGTTAATATGCAGACAGCATATGACTAAATATCATTAGAAAGGTCTAAGGATTTATTGTAAAAATTAAAAAATAAATGAAATTCTGTGCTTTTTATCTGTGATATAAATTTCTTAAAGTCTATGTATTTAATATGAAATAGAGCCTCTTATGCATCAAAAACTGTGGATTGTCATATAAGTTTATTTATTTCTATCAAATGTTCTAAATTGTTACACTGTTTATTTAAGTTTAAGTTATGTTGTAATATTTTCCTCTATTATTTTGATGTTTATTATCATCATTAATATTATTATTAATGTTCATGTATAATTATTTATGTTCATATATGTATTATCATTTATGTTCATATATTCCTAGCTTTGGCAATATTGTATGATTTACATTCATGCCAATAAAGCAATTTTGAATTTGAATATTATTTTTCATATTGGTTACCCAAACGTTTCCTTCATACTGAAGCCAGAGTTTCTGGAAATTAACGAGGATAAAAACTTTTTTTTTTAGACCTAACTAAATGAAATTTAAGACCTCGGATGAAAATCTAGCCCGCAAACTAACGCGGATATGATGTCATCAACAGGCCACGCCCCCACACGTCCCGGTTCCTCAGGTTCAAGAGCATCTCACCATTTACACACAGGCGGAAACATTTGGGATATTGTAAGTACTCTGAACAAAATATATAACACTGGCCTAGAGGCGTTTGGATATTTTACATAGTGCACCTTTAAAGAAAAACCTGTTTTAATATTTAACTTATTTTCATTTTAATATATTCATATATGCATTTCATTCAGCACACTTTCATGGTTCAGCACTGTTTTACTCATTTATATCCAGTATCCGTTTTAAAAACGATCTGTATTAATCGGCTATTGGCAAGTACAGTCCTAGTCATGGGTTAGATCAGTCTAAATGACTAAAGTAGTGCGCTTATGTCCTTTTAAAACATTTTAAATCCTGCATTACCAAAGGTTTTCTATTAATTTGGGAATGTTTGTACCTGCTAAGGTGCCCTAAACTCAGTTTTCTCATATTGTAATATTGATGTGTGTGTAATGAGTGTGTTTTATTGGTTGTAGTCTCTCCACAGTAAGCCTGTATGAACTCTGGTGTGGAGTTTTTCTACAATATTCCCGTAATTTACTGCGAAAGGGGAAGTGTAGAAATGATCATTCTTTCTAAATGTGACGTAAACTTTCCTGAGACTACAAATACCCAGAAACCGACGCGAGTCCTCTTCCTTCTGTGACATTACGGTCAATCCACTTCACTTCTGTGTGTGTGATGTGAACTCTGGACACACACTAATGCATGATGATCAATGTATGACTTATTACTGTAAAACATCGACGCTTGTGTTCTGGGCATCGAAACTAATCTCACAATCTGATTTAATATTAACATTCATTTTTGGTGGTGTAAATATATTTATTCTGAAGCAAAATTCTCAGCTTTTACATACTTAAATCTGCATATTTGTGATATTTACCACAGGGCGTTATTTACTTTATAAAGGCCATTTTTTAACCTTATTAAATGTAGGCATTATCTTTCATGTCAAATTCTTACATTTGATCAACAAATTCAGTTATAATAGGGATGTTCCCAATCAAATTGCAGAATTACAACTACAATGTTATGAGATTGATGTTGTTAACGTTTGAATATACAAATAAGAAAAAATGCAGTGATATTTTAAACATGAAACTAAACCACCAATAGGGGCAGGAAGTGACCGTTTAAATGAGTGAGTCATTGAGTCGTTCATTCAAACGATTCATTCAAACGCTGAATCATTCAGTAACAAACACCGCTCTGAGTGTGGCGGCTTTCGTCAGTGAAATAGAACAAAAGTCAATGTTGTTTGTGTCTAAAATGTAAGTATATTAACTAGGCTACTTGTTTATTGTACCATTTGCAATCGTGATGATTTTCAGCAAAACCGCTCCCTCAGTCGACTTGTGTTATTAACAATATCATAAAGTAAAGCCTATAACGTTAAATTAAACCCTAACTCTTTCAAACGTGTTTGCGGTTCATTAGTTTTGATTTCTCCACGAATGTCTCTCTCAGGCAGACTGTGTTACCACAAATATACATCCCTTATCAATCGCTGTTTACATTAAATGTAATAAAATCAGAATCATTCTCGCGTTTCTGCTTATTTTATTAACTTTTAAGACACTTGTCCTGGACAAAGATCATGTCTTGTCCTACGACAGCGCGAGAGACGTCTATGGTCTCACTCCAGTCAATGGGAAATTAGCCATTTCCAATTATTATTATTATTATTATTAACCCTTAATCGGCCCTCAGGGTTTACGTTTGAGGCCCTTGTGCTCAGATGGACCCCAAACGTTTACAGAGCGATTGCATAAGGAAATATACATTTTTTACATGGAAAACTATATATCATTTTCTTTATTTACTTCTCAACTATACATTTATGCTGTGCTTTTGTGGGTATTTGGTAGTTTTTTACCTATTTACTGCACAAATACTTAACTATGGCATAAATTGGCTCATTAAAAAGTATTTTTTTATGAAAAAAAAATCACTTGAATGATGATCTTAAATAAATATAAATAGTTTTTGGACATTGCTCTGTGTGTTAGGGATAGAATACCGCCATCTGTAGGTTTGGCGGTATCTCAGGAGAGAGAGAGAGAGAGAGAGAGAGAGAGAGAGAGAGAGAGAGAGAGAGAGAGAGAGAGAGAGAGAGAGAGAGAGAGAGAGAGAGAGAGAGAGAGAGAGAGAGAGAGAGAGAGAGAGAGATTTGAGTTGATTTTTGTTGATTTTATTTGCCAGTTTCTATAAAAATGCTCTCTGTTGCAGTCACACACACGTGTGTGTGTGTGTGCGCGTGTGTGTGTGTATGAGACAGAAAGTTCGTTCAACTTTGTGTTTATGCTCTAGGACCAGATCTTGATATAAATGTAGACATTTTCAGATTTATACTGGATTTAGTTGATTTTTTTTTACAAAGTGCATTTTTTACATTTTCCCATTCATTGCCAAAATAAAGAACATGCTCCAGACACCTGTGTTTGTGTGTTTGTGTGTGTGTGTGAGTGTGTGAGTGAGTGAACATGCTTGTTCCATATAGCATTTGTGCTCTAGTATTAGTACTTCATTTATGTATGAAAATCGTTCAGATTTATGCCAGTTTATTTGATTTTATTTGCCAATTTCAATCAAAATACTCTCTGTTGTAGTCACACACACGTGTGTGTGTGTATGAGATAGAAAGTTTGTTCTACTTTGTGTTTATGCTCTAGGACCAGACCTTGATATAAATGTAGAAATTTTCAGATTTATACTGGATTTAGTAAAAAAAAATTTGACAAAAAAAGTGGGAAAAAAAATGTTTCCCATTCATTTTCAATGTGTGGTCAATCTGACTCTGAGGGACTTAAACAGTACATTTTTTTTTACACACCTTTAGAACAACCAAATCAAGCCCAGATTTTTTGTGCATGTTTAGATTATTTAGGAAAAGTCACAGAGTCTCATGGCTAGGGTTGGGAACCGAGAACCGGTTCTGGTGCAATGTGTGTGCGAAGCGCTGGAAGCGGATCCTTTAATAGCGAGTGACAGCCAGTGTTGCCAAGTCCGTGGTTTTCCCGCTTTCCTGTTTTCCACTGTTGCCGTGGGCTGTGTTTCATGTCCGCGGGTTGAAGCGACCCCAATTATGGGATATTTAGCCCCGGAAATGTGAATTTTACCGGAGAAGCCTCCCTGAAACGCGATTGGGCTTGTTTTGGGCTAGTTTTGAGTAGCAATTGTGCGGGTTTTTTGTGAAAACCTGGCAACCCTGGCTCAGCTCCTCATGAATATTAATGAGGTTGCCTGCCGCAGTTCAGCCTGAAGCCCTCGCGCTACACATTTACGGGTTTGCGTCAGATATTTTCTCGTTGACCACCAGCATGGCGAAGAGAAAGTCACAAGTATGGATTAATTCCCAAAGAATGAAAGATAATGAAGCGTAATGTAATGTAATGTAATGTAATGTAATGTAATGTAATGTAATGTAATGTAATGTAATGTAATGTAATGTAATGTAATGTAATGATGCCGCACCTTTGATGCTCTTGCGGTTGACGTCGGCCCCTTTCTCCAGCAGGAACTGGGCGATGTCGCGGTGCCCTTTATAGCAGGAGATCATGAGGCAGGTGTGCCCGTGCCGGTTCGCCACCTCCAGGTCCGCCCTGTGCTCCACCAGGTACCGCACGATCTCCAGGTGCCCGTCGAAGCAGGCGGCGCGCAGCGGGGTGGAGTTGGTGAGGGTGGTGTTGTTGACGGAGGCCCCGTGGCCCAGCAGCGACTGCACCACCTTCAGGTGCCCGGCGGCTGAAGCGGCCCAGAGGGGCGGAGCTCCCTCGATGACCTCGCCGTCGAAGTTGACGGATCCGCCCACCTCCACCGGGGCGCAGCAGCGCTCCAGCAGGAACTCCACCAGCTCCAGGTGGCCGTAGCGCGCCGCCATCAGCAGAGGCGTAGCTCCGCCCGTCCGCTCCGCCATCAGCTGCAGCACCTCGTGATCGCTCTTGTGCTCCAACAGCTTCTGCAGGAGCCGCAGTTTGCCGTCTCTGGCGGCGTTGAAGACAGCGGTTTTTAAATCCATGGCATAGGGTTATCCTGCACACACACACACAACACACACCATTACACACATCACACACACACACACCACAGCATTACACATATCACACACACAACATCAGACACAACACACACAACACACACCATTACACACATCACACACACAACATCAGACACATCACACACAACACCACAGCATTACACACATCACACATCACACACACCACAGCATTACACATATCACACACACAACATCAGACACAACACACACAACACACACCATTACACACATCACACACACAACATCAGACACAACACACACAACACCACAGCATTACACACATCACACATCACACACAACACCACAGCATCACACACACACACACACACACACACACACACACACACCAGGGCTCCAGAGTGCGACTAAATGGTCGCATTTTGCGACTAAAATTTGAGCGTGTGCGACTGAATTTTGCATCCAGTGGCACGTGTGCGACCAGTAAATTTGCCTGCTGTCGGTACTGGAGAAATTAAGAAAATACACTTACTAATTATAATTGATAGACGTTATCTCATTCTATCTTTGCCAGCCGTTTCTATATGAGATAATATTAAACCATTTGTCCGTGATTAATTTTTGCCATTCGCAATCCAGAAGAGAGAGAGTGAGCTACAGCAACACACACACAGTCAGCTTAATGAGGGACGATGAACTACACAACAGTTTAGTCTGCTTAAACTTTAGGGATGTGCTGTGATATTAATCTAATTTTATTTTCGATTTCGGCTTCCAAGAATTATAAAAAGATGGTATGAGGTAAAACTCTTCCTATAGCCGTGTTCTGTCGATCATTCTTCTCTTCATTTCTCCCTAATCTAGCCTGGATGGCAGCCGAACTTAGCCCCGCCCACAGCATCTTTACTCGGGCAGTTCGGTCTGGACTTGATCCGTAGAGGAGTAATTATGCTCGAACAGAAACTGTTTGGACCAATGAAATCATGAGGGCGGGCTTTAGACGATGATGGACAGATGATCAACAGTAACGTCATCATCCACATCAAAGGCGCTTGGGTTGAGTTTGTTCTAATCCTAAACCGAGAACTTGTTCGTATATGCATTCACCTTTACTATTTCTCTCAGAAATGATGATGGTGTTGGTCAGTACTCTGTGTTTACTTAAATTATTTTTTTACAACACAAATAGCCGGTGTCAAAATGACCGGATTGGAGAGTAGTTACTTTAACAGTTTATATCTTAAATGGGCGTAAATAGTTTGGAGAAATAGGAGAATATGATATTATTAGTTCTACATTCGATCGGTCTTAAAGGGGCAGCGTCTGATAAATCTGCTGATGATTGAGACATTAATGCGAATCAAACAAAAGGCAAAGAGAAAATATTCACACCTCTTGAATTAATAACTTTAGCTTTTATAAGCATTAATCTATCAATTTATACAGTGAAAACTATGCAGTGTTATTTTACATTTCATTACTTTATTAGATTTTTTTGTAGGTTTGTTCTTTACTGTAATATTAATGTTAGCAGATCTTCTGAATGCTGCACTGGTCCACTTACACACAGATGCTTTACATTTCTGTTCAAACTTTGCGGTTTCTTTTGCTATAGATATTTTACTTTTCAGATTATAAAGCCATGTTAATTATGTTCTTAATTATGTTTGTTTTTAATATAAAAATAAATCAATAAAGTATAATAAAAAGAACCGGTAAGAATACTGTTAAAGTACCGGATCGATAAGCAGTATCGGTAAGAGTAGTAACACCATTAAAACCTTACGATTCCGATACCGATTCCTATCAGTAATACAGCGGACATTAGCAGATTGGGTGAGCATGTTGATTTACTGTGTGCGGCCCTACAATTTTCAGCTGGGGGCCACTGAGCCCTGCACACACACACACACACACACACACACACACTCACACACAACACCACAGCATTACACACATCACACACACACGCACAACACACACACACACACACACACACACACAACACAGCATTACACACATCACACACACACGCACAACACACACACACACACACACACCACACACACACACACACACACACACAACACCACCGCATTACACACACACACACACACACACACAACACCACCGCATTACACACATCACACACAACACCACCGCATTACACACATCACACACAACACCACCGCATTACACACATCACACACACACACACACACACAACACCACAGCATTACACACATCACACACACACGCACAACACACACACACACACACACACACACACACACACACACACACACACACACACACACAACACCACAGCATTACACACATCACACACAACACCACCGCATTACACACATCACACACACACACACACACTCACACACAACACCACAGCATTACACACATCACACACACACACACACACACACACACACACACAACACAGCATTACACACATCACACACACACACACACACACACACACACAACACAGCATTACACACATCACACACACACACACACACACTCACACACAACACCACAGCATTACACACATCACACACACACGCACAACACACACACACACACACACACACACACACACACCACACACACACACACAACACCACACACACACACACACAACACCACAGCATTACACACATCACACACAACACCACCGCATTACACACATCACACACACACACACACACACTCACACCACAGCATTACACACATCACACACACACGCACAACACACACACACACACACACACACACACACACACACACACACACACACACACACACACACACACACAGCATTACACACATCACACACACACGCACAACACACACACACACACACACCACAGCATTACACACATCACACACAACACCACAGCATTACACACATCACACACACACACACACACACACACATCACACACAACACCACAGCATTACACACAACACACACATCACACACAACACCACAGCATTACACACACACACACACACACACACACACACACACCACACACATCACACACACACACACACACATCACACACAACACCACAGCATTACACACATCACACACACACACACACACACACACACACTCTCTCTCTCACACACACACAACACACACACACACACACAACACCACAGCATTACACACATCACACACAACACCACAGCATTACACACATCACACACACACACACACACACACTCTCTCTCTCTCACACACACACACTCTCTCTCTCTCACACACACACACTCTCTCTCTCTCTCTCTCACACACACACACACAACACACACACACACACACAACAGCATTACACACATCACACACACACTCTCTCTCTCACACACACACACACACACAACACCACAGCATTACACACATCACACACACACACACACACACACTCTCTCTCTCTCACACACACACACTCTCTCTCTCTCACACACACACACTCTCTCTCTCTCTCTCTCACACACACACACAACACACACACACACACACAACACCATAGCATTACACACATCACACACACACTCTCTCTCTCACACACACTCACACACACCCACAAACACACACACACTCACACACACACACAAACACTCTCTCACACACAAACACTCACTCACACACACACACACACACACACACACACACACACACACACATTTGTATCAGACCAAAAGCTGATAATTGACAGCCGGGACTGTAGTATTAAAGGCACAGTGTGTAATTACTCGACTCAGAGGCGTGTCTTGACTCGTGAGTGGGCGGAGCTTTTATTCTGCCGCAAGCGCTTCCGCTTCTTCCGCTCATGTGTGTGTGTGTGTGTGTGTGTCTGATCCTCTCACACACGTGAGTGTGTTAAAGTGATGTTGTAATGTTGTCTGGGCGCTGCTATGAGACACTTGTTCACACTGCAGTGAGCGAGATCATATGAGGCGGGAAAACATGGCATTCTGGGTAAATCAACAACAGCAGATTTACTCAATCAGACTAACTGTGTTGAGCTGGAGAACAATGAGGAGCTTCTGTCCATCAATGATCCAAACAGTGGCTAATAAAACACAGCAGATATTAAAGCGCCGCTGGTGTTGCCATGGTTACCACACAATAACACCGATGAGGTCACTGATGGGCGACACACACACACACACACACACACACACACACACACACACACACACACACACACACACACACACACACACACGGGCCGTGTCCTGGGGAAAATCACTGATATAAACATTCACATTTGGGATAAAGTCAACACAATAAATATAACACTGATATAGAGGATATCAATCCAGAAATCTTACATATTGTGCCTTTAAATAAGTATGTAATGACACTTCATTTCGACATTAGGGTTAGACAGCATTACAGCTCATTTTACAGTTATTGAACAGAACTGAATCAACAAGTCTAATCCAGATCATGTTGCAAAATCCGTCAATTATGAAACCAGTTTGATTCAGCCATTACAACGAACAAACTGAGCTGAATATCTACATTAATTACTTTCATATTTTCCTGTTTATTACTGTGAATCTGTACTGTAAGAAGCGTTATAGATATAAAGCCAATAAATCATGAAATATTGATTGGCGTGTAAATGTTTTCATCACGTGACGCGTCTATAAGCACTTACTATACAATGACGATGAATTATAGAGTTTAGTGTGATTATACACACCAATATCTGACCAATCACCACCGGATATTCCAGAGGGCCACTATTAAGCCTGATATATGGAGTGTTTGTGTCATATTCGCGGTGTTTTGCCTCAGTAAATCGCTCGTATGGTCGTGTTTTCGCGGTTCTCGGAGGCCGCGGCTCTTACCGCTCGCGCTGGTCCTTCACCGCCTCGATCGTGTCCGTTAACGGCCCGTTTGCTCGGTGTGGTCAGACACACAGACCGTGACGGTACTTTTGCTCATGTCGAGTCCAAATAATACAGAAAGATAAAAATAGAGTCGCTGCGGCTCTTCCTCCCCCGCTTCCTGTAACATCGAGCGAGATCCTCCTCATCAAACACACGCGACGGTCAGCGAGGCTTCGTGAGCTTCATGAAACAAACACGGCGCTGATTTAATGTCCATTTCTGCCTGTAATCTCAGTTCTGTCTTCAAAACTCGACGAATGTTGCCCCACTGCTGATTTTCCCCGTCTGTAACTGAAGGTCCCGCCCCACTGTGAGTGATTGACAGCCACGCGGTCCAATCACCGTCTCGTTCTCCATTTAAAGGTAAACGAAAACAGTCACGACGCGAGAGCGAGGGCTGTTAATAACGCGGACGCGCGCTTCGCGTCTCCGACGGGTTTATTAAACAGTGTTTTACTGATTAATGAAGCCGTGAGAGACTAAGCCACAGAAATGAAGAGGTGTCAGATAATCTTCCTCAGATTTGCCTGTTCGCTGCGGTGAGCGTTTCCTCACAGCGCCCGCTAGCGGCCACACGAGGAACTGAGGAGATCTCTGGAATAGTGTTGTATTGTTGACATTTCAGCATTCTCCCCTAAAAGTGACCGCGCAGACCAAACCGTGAGTCCATAAGAACTTTGAGGGATGTTTGTAATCACAGCGCCTACAACGACACGCCTCGGCCTGATGGTGGCGCTACAGCGCTCAAAAGTACCAAATGGTACGAAACTCCCAAACCGTTGTGCGTACGCTCAAGTGTCTTATATCGTTGGAATCCTTGGCTCAAGACGGACAAAATATCTCGTATTTGCTCCTCATTCTGGAGAAATTTTGGGGTATTTTGGATTTTTTCGAAAAACCTACTTTTGCGAACTAGTCCTAGGTTTTTCGCCCGATCGGAACCAAACCATTGCAGAAAGATTCTCTGGAGTCTGATTGCCATTAGCTATAAAAAAAAAGTCTAAATTTATATTCACGGACGCTAAGGGGCGCCAAAACATATGATTTAGGCGGAACGTTTTTTTATAGAATGGCTATAACTCGTGAACGGAAATATATATTTTCACCAAACTTGGTACACATGTGTATGGATTCAATCTTTGGTTATATGAAAAATATTGCAGCGATTGGCCACTTGGTGGCGCTATAACAGGAAAAAAAACATGAAAATGACTATAACCACCCGACCGCTAGTCCAATTGACTTGAAAATTGGCATGCACTGTCTTTGTCCAAGATACCATGATAGTCTATGGCCCTGTCCCAAATGGCACTTCATGTGCACTTTTGGTCTTGTGGACTCGTGTCCGTTAAGTCCACGAGACCGTAGACTGTCCCATTTGTCTTTTTAGGTCTCAGAAGGGTCTCTTAGAGGTCGATATGTGCCCTCGATGCGCACTTCAGCCGAGTGTTTAGTGGCTTGAGAATGCAAACTTTGAAATAGTTTTGAAATGATACCATTATCATCTTTGTGTAAACCAGCTGGAGTTTGTTTATTAAGCGAGCAGGGCATCCACCCAGTAGAGCATTACAATAATGGCCCTGTCCCAAATGGCCCCCTAAACCCTCACGGTCTTCCTCTGAGTCTGCACCTTCACGACCACAAGACCGAAAGTGCACATGAAGTGCCATTTGGGACAGGGCCATTGTATCTCAAAAAACATGGCCGCCATTGGCCAATGAAGTTTGAGCACCTATTAGACGAGGTTAACGATTGGAACTAAATTCCAATTCGCCGCGCACAAATACAACAGCCGGGTCACTAGTAGGTGGTGACGGCTGTCAATCAAAATGTGAAGCAGTGGTTCGTTCCATGCCGTCCCTGTCAGATAAAATAGAACTTATATAACTTAATAAGACTGTCAATGAACTAATTTCATGTTTTATTTGCTCATTATTTATTTTGTTGGAGTTTAGTTGGACTTGTTTCTGAATCTGCATGACTCTGCCGCCTTTGGCCTCAGTGATGTTGAATTTAAATAAAGATTATACAACAGTTATAAGAGTGTTGGTAAACATGCCCCACACAAACTAAAGGCGTTTTCACACCTGAGAGTCGGCACCAGTGTCCAAACCCAAGTTCATGTTCTGAGACATTTTATACATTTAGTTTTGTAATGATGTGAGTGCACTAAAGAACTGCACATGCATATCGCCGCCACTATTGATCAGTCGCATTGCTGGACTATTTTCTTTTCGTTACGTTTAAAAGTGGACATTTCAAGCTT
Organism: Gobio gobio; assembly: GCF_949357685.1. Classification (NCBI taxonomy): domain Eukaryota; kingdom Metazoa; phylum Chordata; class Actinopteri; order Cypriniformes; family Gobionidae; genus Gobio; species Gobio gobio. The sequence goes on from NC_137116.1 coordinate 15,450,848, forward strand.
TATATTCACATATTTCTCATGTTTGTGAGGCAGTATCTGCTGAGTTTGGGTTTATTTGAGACGCTCCAGTTCATGTGTAAAGCATGTGATCGCTCCCGCCATTATGGTCTGCTATTGACCATTTGCTTCTTATTTATTAAATCCAGGCAATTATCTGATTAAAATGAAGATACAATTAATACAAAACGAAATTCACATTAAAGAAAGGCTTTCTACGCAAAATCATACAAAATTTCTTTCAAAATAATTTCTGACCTTCTGACATATTGCGCATCTTTTCACTTTTCATAATCAATGTAGCCGAGATTGAATTTAAAAATAACATTATAATATTTAAATATAAACAGGAACTTCCTGTAAATGGTCTGAAAGTCCGAACCGTACAGAAAATGCTTTAACACTAGAAACGAACCAAACCTTTGTTCAGTTTGATCCGGATCGAGACTCCCTCTTTTCTCAGGACCAGATTTCGTGTTTGGGCCGGCCCGTGGTCAGGGGAGGTTTCACACCGGCCATTTTGATCTGGACCAAACTGAAAAGTACGAAAATCCGGACCAGCTAGGTGTGAAAGCGCCCTAAGTAATCGTCCCACATCTGGTTTGTTTGATGGTAGTGTTACACTGCTGTAATCACGTGGCGTTTCACACACACACACACACACACACACACACACACACACACACACACACACACACACACACACACACACACACACACACACACACACACACACACACAATATTCATATCACTTGATAGATCTCCTCATTCTGAACAACTTTGCCTCAAGCACCACAGCTGTCAATCAAAGCGTTCATTAAATATTCACAATTATGTTAAAACCTACTTTTGTGAACTAGTCCTGGGTTCTTCGCTCAAGCGTAATAAAACCAATGCAGTGCAACTCTCTGGCCTCTCTAGATCAATTATTATTAAACAAATTAACTTTTGCATTTGGATGGCTATAGTAGGCTCATTTATAGAGGGGGCGTGGCCAAGAATATGAAACGCCTATAACTCCTAAACTAGGGTGCGTCTCAATCAGCTCTGATCAGGACATAACTCAATGGGCTGATCCCTGATCAGTGCCCTGACTGCTGAGATAAACCCAAAAACTCTGTTGAAGATATGTGAACATGTGACTCTAAAGACATTTCTGGAGATCAGACCATAGGTGGCGCTATAACTGTTAAAAGCTTTAATAACCATATATTTCCTGTGGTAACTCGCCTGTAAATGGTCTTTTCCTTCTATGATTATAGTAGTTACAAAACATAATGTGCTTAAAGCATCAAACCGCTATAGTTTCCTTTACTTCTTTTATGTTTAATGCTCTGGAAATATCGTATGCAAACAAGCATGCCAGATAAGCTCTTTAAAACTGAAAAAATGAGAGATTTATGATGTTTGTGTGCCATTTTGGAAACTGTTAAAGCTCAACTACAGGAAGAAAATGTTGCTTTCTGTCAGGTTGAAAGAATATGAAGTTTAATACAGTAATGATCCAGTATGAGTGAGATCTGAGTGAATGGACACACCTGAAAGGAATAAATCAAGCCATTTCCAGCTCTTTAACCTCTTGAGAAGGACGCGGGTTTGATGAAGAAGAGGCCGAGACGTTCCTCCACACATTTATTAGCCCATTCAAACACGCTAAAGAAATCAATGCACCACTATTCGAAAGAAACCGCTGATATAAAACACACCACAAACATTAGCAAGGATGCCCGTTTATACAACATAAAGCAAATAAAGCATTCAATAGTGGCTCTCTGAGGACTGAACTGATGATGATGATGATGATGATGATGATGATCTATAATGTTCACATACACGTCATGTGTAAAGTCAACACACCCACAAAATAAATTAGATTTCGGCGAATGCTCTGCGGGATGAAGCGGGCGGGGTTTACGAGCCCACGCGGGTGGTGGTGGTTTTCTTGTCGGAGAAGAAGCTGCGGAGCAGGAGCACCTGACTGATGCTGACCACCAGCAGGATGAAGGCCTCTCCGATGGACCAGAAGGCCACCCGCGTGTTCAGGTCTTCGGCTCGGCTGCGGCCCTGAGCCTCTCGCAGCCGGAAGTGCGTCTGGTAGTCGATGACGGACTTCAGCGCCTCGTGAATGGACACGCAGGCCGACTCCATCTGAAACACACACACACACACACACACACACACTCACACATCAGTTCAGCTGAAACACAGGAGTAGACGCTCCATCTGAAAGCACTGCGAGTTTCAGCAACACATGTCAAACATCTTCACAAACTAGTGATGTGAAGCGTTCATAAACCTGTCCAATCAAATACAACGTTTAAAGCATTAGTTCAGCCAAAACTGTAGATTGTGTCATTATTGACTGAGCCTCATGTGGTTGGACACCCGTCAGACCTCCGTTCATCTTCAGACACAAATGAAGATATTTTAGTGTAAATCTGATGCTCTGAAAGGCCTCCATTGGCTCAACTTTACACTCTCAAGACCCTTAAAAGACACTAAAGACTAAAGTTACAAAGTCCATCTCACTACAGCGGCTCTACAATAACTTTATGAAGACGAGAATAGTTTCTGTGCGCAAAAAAACCCTAAATAACGACTTATATAGTGATGACGATTTCAAAACACGGCATCATGAAGCTTCGAAGCGTTATGAATCAGTGAGTCGACTCAGCGGTTTGGAGCGTTATGAATCAGTGAGTCGATTCAGCGGTTCAGAGAGTTATGAATCAGTGAGACGATTTAGTGGTTTGGAGCGTTATGAATCAGTGAGTCGATTCAGCGGTTTGGAGCGTTATGAATCAGTGAGTCAATTCAGCGGTTCAGAGCGTTATGAATCAGTGAGTCGATTCAGTGGTTTGGAGCGTTATGAATCAGTGAGTCGATTCAGCGGTTTGGAGCGTTATGAATCAGTGAGTCGATTCAGTTGTTCGGAGCGTTATGAATCAGTGAGTCGATTCAGCGGTTCAGAGCGTTATGAATCAGTGAGTCGATTCAGTGGTTTGGAGTCGATTCAGCAGTTTGGAGCGTTATGAATCAGTGAGTCGATTCAGCGGTTTGGAGCGTTATGAATCAGTGAGCGGAATGATGATTCGGATCGCGTGTCAAACCGCCAAACTGCTGAAATTTGGCGATTCAAACCACTGAATCGACTCACTGATTCATAACGCTCTGAACCGCTGAATCGACTCACTGATTCATAACGCTTCGAAGCTTCATGAGGCCGTGTTTTGAAATCGTCATCACTATATAAGTCGTTATTTAGGGTTTTTTTGCGCACAGAAACTATTCTCGTCTTCATAAAGTTATTGTAGAGCCGCTGTAGTGAGATGGACTTTGTAACTTTAGTCTTTAGTGTCTTTTAAGGGTCTTGAGAGTGTAAAGTTGAGCCAATGGAGGCCTTTCAGAGCATCAGATTTACACTAAAATATCTTCATTTGTGTCTGAAGATGAACGGAGGTCTGACGGGTGTCCAACCACATGAGGCTCAGTCATTAATCACACAATTTACAGTTTTGGCTGAACTAACGCTTTAACTTATCATATCTTAAGACCCAAGATAGAACATTTGTGTAATCCGGCCCTGGTCTGCTCAGTGTCCGCTCGCTGTGATTGGCCGCTCGCTGTGATTGGCCGCTCGCTGTGATTGGCCGCTCGCTGTGATTGGCCGACTGACCTGCGTGAGCGCCGTGACCCGGTTCTCATTGGGGAAGAGCGGCGGGTCGTCTCCCACTTGGAAGTCGAAGTAGACGGTTTTATGTGTGAAGGTGGAGAACTCGTTGCTGAAGCAGAACTTGAAGGTGCCGTTCCTGGAGGCGGTGAAGGTGAAGCTGTCGTACTGCTTCTTCATCTCCTTATAGAGCACCGTCCCATCAGGGTCCTCCAGACGACAGTCTACGTCATAATGACCCCCGGTGACCACCTGCACACACACACACACACACACACACACACACACACACACACACACACACACACACACACACACACACACACACACACACACACACACACACACACACACACACACACACACACACACACGCACACGCACACGCACACGCACACACACATTACAAAAATATGTAGGTAAAAATGGGACACAATTACATTATAATATAGTCATAATTTAAGTAAATTAATAAAAAAAAAAAAACATTTTTGAAATTCAAAAAAGCGATTAGTGGTTCAGAATGACTTCTTAAAGGGACAGTTCACCCAAAAAAATGTAAATTCTGTCATTATTTACTCACCCTCCAGTTGTTCCAGACATGTCTTAGTTATGTTATGACGATGACTGTGGAAGTCTTTGGTGCTCCAGAGCAGCTTCTTTTGTGTTCAGAACAAATACACTCATACAGGTTTGGACATCATGAGGGAGAGTAAATGATGACAGAACTTTCATTTTTGGGTGAACTGTCCCTTTAAAGTGCACTAAATAGGCTACTAAAGTGTTCTTTAGAAATAAATTAAAGGATTAGTTCACTTTTAAATAAACTTTTGCTGATAGTTTCCTCAGCCCATGTCATCAGAGATGTCCATGTCTTTCCTTCTACACACACTCCATCCCTACACACACTCCATCCCTACACACACATCATCCCTACACACACTCCATCCCTACACACACTCCAACCCTACACACACTCCATCCCTACACACACTCCATCCCTACACACACTCCATCCCTACACACACTCCATCCCTACACACACATCATCCCTACACACACTCCATCCCTACACACACTCCATCCCTACACACACTCCATCCCTACACACACTCCATCCCTACACACACTCCATCCCTACACACACTCCATCCCTACACACACTCCATCCCTACACACACTCCATCCCTACACACACTCCAACCCTACACACACTCCATCCCTACACACACATCATCCCTACACACACTCCATCCCTACACACACTCCATCCCTACACACACATCATCCCTACACACACTCCATCCCTACACACACTCCATCCCTACACACACTCCATCCCTACACACACTCCAACCCTACACACACTCCATCCCTACACACACTCCATCCCTACACACACATCATCCCTACACACACTCCATCCCTACACACACTCCATCCCTACACACACTCCATCCCTACACACACTCCATCCCTACACACACTCCATCCCTACACACACTCCATCCCTACACACACTCCATCCCTACACACACTCCAACCCTACACACACTCCATCCCTACACACACTCCATCCCTACACACACATCATCCCTACACACACTCCATCCCTACACACACTCCAACCCTACACACACTCCATCCCTACACACACTCCATCCCTACACACACTCCATCCCTACACACACATCATCCCTACACACACTCCATCCCTACACACACTCCATCCCTACACACACTCCATCCCTACACACACTCCATCCCTACACACACTCCATCCCTACACACACTCCATCCCTACACACACTCCATCCCTACACACACTCCATCCCTACACACACTCCAACCCTACACACACTCCATCCCTACACACACTCCATCCCTACACACACTCCATCCCTACACACACTCCATCCCTACACACACTCCATCCCTACACACACTCCATCCCTACACACACTCCAACCCTACACACACTCCATCCCTACACACACATCATCCCTACACACACTCCATCCCTACACACACTCCATCCCTACACACACTCCATCCCTACACACACTCCATCCCTACACACACTCCAACCCTACACACACTCCATCCCTACACACACATCATCCCTACACACACTCCATCCCTACACACACATCATCCCTACACACACTCCATCCCTACACACACTCCATCCCTACACACACTCCATCCCTACACACACTCCATCCCTACACACACATCATCCCTACACACACTCCATCCCTACACACACTCCATCCCTACACACACTCCATCCCTACACACACTCCATCCCTACACACACTCCATCCCTACACACACTCCATCCCTACACACACTCCATCCCTACACACACTCCAACCCTACACACACTCCATCCCTACACACACTCCATCCCTACACACACATCATCCCTACACACACTCCATCCCTACACACACTCCAACCCTACACACACTCCATCCCTACACACACTCCATCCCTACACACACTCCATCCCTACACACACTCCATCCCTACACACACTCCATCCCTACACACACTCCATCCCTACACACACTCCATCCCTACACACACTCCATCCCTACACACACTCCATCCCTACACACACTCCATCCCTACACACACTCCAACCCTACACACACTCCATCCCTACACACACTCCATCCCTACACACACTCCATCCCTACACACACTCCATCCCTACACACACTCCATCCCTACACACACTCCATCCCTACACACACTCCAACCCTACACACACTCCATCCCTACACACACATCATCCCTACACACACTCCATCCCTACACACACTCCATCCCTACACACACTCCATCCCTACACACACTCCATCCCTACACACACTCCAACCCTACACACACTCCATCCCTACACACACATCATCCCTACACACACTCCATCCCTACACACACATCATCCCTACACACACTCCATCCCTACACACACTCCATCCCTACACACACTCCATCCCTACACACACTCCATCCCTACACACACTCCATCCCTACACACACTCCATCCCTACACACACTCCATCCCTACACACACTCCATCCCTACACACACTCCAACCCTACACACACTCCATCCCTACACACACTCCATCCCTACACACACTCCATCCCTACACACACTCCATCCCTACACACACTCCATCCCTACACACACATCATCCCTACACACACTCCATCCCTACACACACTCCAACCCTACACACACTCCAACCCTACACACACTCCATCCCTACACACACTCCATCCCTACACACACATCATCCCTACACACACTCCATCCCTACACACACTCCATCCCTACACACACTCCATCCCTACACACACTCCATCCCTACACACACTCCATCCCTACACACACTCCATCCCTACACACACTCCATCCCTACACACACATCATCCCTACACACACTCATCATCCCTACACACACTCCATCCCTACACACACTCCATCCCTACACACACTCCATCCCTACACACACTCCATCCCTACACACACTCCATCCCTACACACACTCCATCCCTACACACACTCCATCCCTACACACACTCCAACCCTACACACACTCCATCCCTACACACACTCCATCCCTACACACACTCCATCCCTACACACACATCATCCCTACACACACTCCATCCCTACACACACTCCATCCCTACACACACTCCATCCCTACACACACTCCATCCCTACACACACTCCATCCCTACACACACTCCATCCCTACACACACATCAACACACACTCCATCCCTACACACACTCCATCCCTACACACACACTCCAACCCTACACACACTCCATCCCTACACACACTCCATCCCTACACACACACTCCAACCCTACACACACTCCATCCCTACACACACTCCATCCCTACACACACTCCATCCCTACACACACTCCATCCCTACACACACTCCATCCCTACACACACTCCATCCCTACACACACTCCATCCCTACACACACATCATCCCTACACACACTCCATCCCTACACACACTCCATCCCTACACACACTCCATCCCTACACACACTCCATCCCTACACACACTCCATCCCTACACACACTCCATCCCTACACACACTCCAACCCTACACACACTCCAACCCTACACACACTCCATCCCTACACACACTCCAACCCTACACACACTCCAACCCTACACACACTCCAACCCTACACACACTCCATCCCTACACACACTCCAACCCTACACACACTCCATCCCTACACACACTCCATCCCTACACACACATCATCCCTACACACACTCCATCCCTACACACACTCCATCCCTACACACACTCCATCCCTACACACACTCCAACCCTACACACACTCCATCCCTACACACACTCCATCCCTACACACACTCCATCCCTACACACACTCCAACCCTACACACACTCCATCCCTACACACACTCCATCCCTACACACACTCCATCCCTACACACACTCCATCCCTACACACACTCCATCCCTACACACACTCCATCCCTACACACACTCCAACCCTACACACACTCCATCCCTACACACACTCCATCCCTACACACACACTCCAACCCTACACACACTCCATCCCTACACACACTCCATCCCTACACACACACTCCAACCCTACACACACTCCATCCCTACACACACTCCATCCCTACACACACTCCATCCCTACACACACTCCATCCCTACACACACTCCATCCCTACACACACTCCATCCCTACACACACTCCATCCCTACACACACTCCATCCCTACACACACTCCATCCCTACACACACTCCAACCCTACACACACTCCATCCCTACACACACTCCATCCCTACACACACTCCATCCCTACACACACTCCAACCCTACACACACTCCATCCCTACACACACTCCATCCCTACACACACATCATCCCTACACACACTCCATCCCTACACACACTCCATCCCTACACACACTCCATCCCTACACACACTCCATCCCTACACACACTCCATCCCTACACACACTCCATCCCTACACACACTCCAACCCTACACACACTCCATCCCTACACACACTCCATCCCTACACACACTCCATCCCTACACACACTCCATCCCTACACACACTCCATCCCTACACACACTCCATCCCTACACACACTCCAACCCTACACACACTCCATCCCTACACACACTCCATCCCTACACACACACTCCAACCCTACACACACTCCATCCCTACACACACTCCATCCCTACACACACACTCCAACCCTACACACACTCCATCCCTACACACACTCCATCCCTACACACACTCCATCCCTACACACACTCCATCCCTACACACACTCCATCCCTACACACACTCCATCCCTACACACACTCCAACCCTACACACACTCCATCCCTACACACACTCCATCCCTACACACACTCCATCCCTACACACACTCCATCCCTACACACACTCCAACCCTACACACACTCCATCCCTACACACACTCCATCCCTACACACACTCCATCCCTACACACACTCCATCCCTACACACACTCCATCCCTACACACACTCCATCCCTACACACACTCCATCCCTACACACACTCCATCCCTACACACACTCCAACCCTACACACACTCCATCCCTACACACACTCCAACCCTACACACACTCCAACCCTACACACACTCCATCCCTACACACACTCCAACCCTACACACACTCCATCCCTACACACACTCCAACCCTACACACACTCCAACCCTACACACACTCCATCCCTACACACACTCCAACCCTACACACACTCCATCCCTACACACACTCCATCCCTACACACACACTCCAACCCTACACACACTCCATCCCTACACACACTC
>NC_137116.1:15467936-15470387 GCF_949357685.1 Gobio gobio
TTTTTCAGCGGTTCTTCAGTGGTTCTTCAATGGTTCTTCAGTGGTTCTTCAGTGGTTCTTCAGCGGTTCTTCAGTGGTTCTTCAACGGTTCTTCAGCGGTTCTTCAGCGGTTCTTCAACGTTTCTTCAGCGGTTCTTCAGCAGTTCTTCAGCGGTTCATCAACGGTTCTTCAACGGTTCTTCAACGGTTCTTCAGTGGTTCTTCAGTGGTTCTTCAGTGGTTCTTCAACGGTTCTTCAACGGTTCTTCAGTGGTTCTTCAGAGGTTCTTCAGCGGTTCTTCAGTGGTTCTTCAGTGGTTCTTCAGTGGTTCTTCAGTGGTTCTTCAGTGGTTCTTCAGTGGTTCTTCAGCGGTTCTTCAACGGTTCTTCAGTGGTTCTTCAGCGGTTCTTCAGCGGTTCTTCAGCGGTTCTTCAGCGGTTCTTCAGCGGTTCATCAACGGTTCTTCAACGGTTCTTCAACGGTTCTTCAGCGGTTCTTCAGAGGTTCTTCAGCGGTTCTTCAACGGTTCTTCAACGGTTCTTCAGCGGTTCTTCAACGGTTCTTCAGCGGTTCTTCAACGGTTCTTCAGCAGTTCTTCAGCGGTTCATCAACGGTTCTTCAACGGTTCTTCAACGGTTCTTCAGCGGTTCTTCAGAGGTTCTTCAGCGGTTCTTCAACGGTTCTTCAGCGGTTCTTCAGCAGTTCTTCAGCGGTTCTTCAACGGTTCTTCAGCGGTTCTTCAACGGTGCTTCAACGGTTCTTCAGCGGTTCTTCAACGGTTCTTCAGCGGTTCTTCAGCGGTTCTTCAGCGGTTCTTCAGCGGTTCTTCAGCGGTTCTTCAGTGGTTCTTCAGCGGTTCTTCAGCGTTTTTTCAGCGGTTCTTCAGTACACACAGACTCACACACACGCGCACACACACACACACACACACACACACGCGCACACACACACACACACACACACACACACACACACACACACACACACACACACAGACTCACACACACGCGCACACACACACACACACACACACACACACACACACGCGCACACACACACACACACTTCAGCGGTTCTTCAGTGGTTCTTCAGTGGTTCTTCAGTGGTTCTTCAGTGGTTCTTCAGTGGTTCTTCAGTGGTTCTTCAGCGGTTCTTCAACGGTTCTTCAGTGGTTCTTCAGTGGTTCTTCAGCGGTTCTTCAGCGGTTCTTCAGCGGTTCTTCAGCGGTTCTTCAGCGGTTCTTCAGCGGTTCATCAACGGTTCTTCAGCGGTTCTTCAACGGTTCTTCAGCGGTTCTTCAGAGGTTCTTCAGCGGTTCTTCAACGGTTCTTCAACGGTTCTTCAGCGGTTCTTCAACGGTTCTTCAGCGGTTCTTCAACGGTTCTTCAGCAGTTCTTCAGCGGTTCATCAACGGTTCTTCAACGGTTCTTCAACGGTTCTTCAACGGTTCTTCAGAGGTTCTTCAGCGGTTCTTCAACGGTTCTTCAGCGGTTCTTCAGCAGTTCTTCAGCGGTTCTTCAACGGTTCTTCAGCGGTTCTTCAACGGTGCTTCAACGGTTCTTCAGCGGTTCTTCAACGGTTCTTCAGCGGTTCTTCAGCGGTTCTTCAGCGGTTCTTCAGCGGTTCTTCAGCAGTTCTTCAGCGGTTCTTCAGTGGTTCTTCAGCGGTTCTTCAGCGTTTTTTTCAGCGGTTCTTCAGTGGTTCTTCAATGGTTCTTCAGTGGTTCTTCAGTGGTTCTTCAGCGGTTCTTCAGTGGTTCTTCAACGGTTCTTCAGCGGTTCTTCAGGGGTTCTTCAGCGGTTCTTCAACGGTTCTTCAGTGGTTCTTCAGCGGTTCTTCAACGGTTCTTCAACGGTTCTTCAGCGGTTCTTCAGCGGTTCTTCAGTGGTTCTTCAACAGTTCTTCAGCGGTTCTTCAGGGTTTCTTCAACGGTTCTTCAACGGTTCTTCAGTGGTTCTTCAGTGGTTCTTCAGCGGTTCTTCAGTGGTTCTTCAACGGTTCTTCAGCGGTTCTTCAGGGATTCTTCAGCGGTTCTTCAACGGTTCTTCAGTGGTTCTTCAGCGGTTCTTCAACGGTTCTTCAACGGTTCTTCAGTGGTTCTTCAGCGGTTCTTCAGCGGTTCTTCAGCGGTTCTTCAGTGGTTCTTCAACGGTTCTTCAGCGGTTCTTCAGCGGTTCTTCAGTGGTTCTTCAACGGTTCTTCAGCGGTTCTTCAGGGGTTCTTCAGTGGTTCTTCAACGGTTCTTCAGTGGTTCTTCAGCGGTTCTTCAACGGTTCTTCAACGGTTCTTCAGCGGTTCTTCAGCGGTTCTTCAGCGGTTCTTCAACGGTTCTTCAACGGTTCTTCAGCGGTTCTTCAGTGGTTCTTCAACGGTTCTTCAGCGGTTCTTCAGGGTTTCTTCAGTGGTTCTTCAACGGTTCTTCAGCGGTTCTTCAGGGTTTCTTCAGCGGTTCTTCAGCGGTTCTTTGACTA
>NC_137116.1:15470587-15490587 GCF_949357685.1 Gobio gobio
TCCCTCGGCTCCCACAGGAGCTTTGTTTCTCTGGCTAATTTTCTCCACTGCCAACCAGCAGTGCTGTTCCCTCGGCTCCCACAGGAGCTTTGTTTCTCTAGCTAATTTTCTCCCACTACAGCAGTGCTGTTCCCTCGGCTCCCACAGGAGCTTTGTTTCTCTAGCTAATTTTCTCCACTACAGCAGTGCTGTTCCCTCGGCTCCCACAGGAGCTTTGTTTCTCTGGCTAATTTTCTCCCACTACAGCAGTGCTGTTCCCTCGGCTCCCACAGGAGCTTTGTTTCTCTAGCTAATTTTCTCCAACTACAGCAGTGCTGTTCCCTCGGCTCCCACAGGAGCTTTGTTTCTCTGGCTAATTTTCTCCAACTACAGCAGTGCTGTTCCCTCGGCTCCCACAGGAGCTTTGTTTCTCTGGCTAATTTTCTCCCACTACAGCAGTGCTGTTTCCCTCGGCTCCCACAGGAGCTTTGTTTCTCTGGCTAATTTTCTCCACTACAGCAGTGCTGTTCCCTCGGCTCCCACAGGAGCTTTGTTTCTCTGGCTAATTTTCTCCTACTACAGCAGTGCTGTTCCCTCGGCTCCCACAGGAGCTTTGTTTCTCTGGCTAATTTTCTCCCACTACAGCAGTGCTGTTCCCTCGGCTCCCACAGGAGCTTTGTTTCTCTAGCTAATTTTCTCCCACTACAGCAGTGCTGTTCCCTCGGCTCCCACAGGAGCTTTGTTTCTCTGGCTAATTTTCTCCCACTACAGCAGTGCTGTTCCTCGGCTCCCACAGGAGCTTTGTTTCTCTAGCTAATTTTCTCCCACTACAGCAGTGCTGTTCCCTCGGCTCCCACAGGAGCTTTGTTTCTCTGGCTAATTTTCTCCCACTACAGCAGTGCTGTTCCCTCGGCTCCCACAGGAGCTTTGTTTCTCTAGCTAATTTTCTCCCTACTACAGCAGTGCTGTTCCCTCGGCTCCCACAGGAGCTTTGTTTCTCTGGCTAATTTTCTCCCACTACAGCAGTGCTGTTCCCTCGGCTCCCACAGGAGCTTTGTTTCTCTGGCTAATTTTCTCCCACTACAGCAGTGCTGTTCCCTCGGCTCCCACAGGAGCTTTGTTTCTCTGGCTAATTTTCTCCCACTACAGCAGTGCTGTTCCCTCGGCTCCCACAGGAGCTTTGTTTCTCTGGCTAATTTTCTCCTACTACAGCAGTGCTGTTCCCTCGGCTCCCACAGGAGCTTTGTTTCTCTGGCTAATTTTCTCCCACTACAGCAGTGCTGTTCCCTCGGCTCCCACAGGAGCTTTGTTTCTCTGGCTAATTTTCTCCTACTACAGCAGTGCTGTTCCCTCGGCTCCCACAGGAGCTTTGTTTCTCTGGCTAATTTTCTCCACTACAGCAGTGCTGTTCCCTCGGCTCCCACAGGAGCTTTGTTTCTCGGCTAATTTTCTCCTACTACAGCAGTGCTGTTCCCTCGGCTCCCACAGGAGCTTTGTTTCTCTGGCTAATTTTCTCCCTACTACAGCAGTGCTGTTCCCTCGGCTCCCACAGGAGCTTTGTTTCTCTGCTAATTTTCTCCTACTACAGCAGTGCTGTTCCCTCGGCTCCCACAGGAGCTTTGTTTCTCTGGCTAATTTTCTCCTACTACAGCAGTGCTGTTCCCTCGGCTCCCACAGGAGCTTTGTTTCTCCGGCTAATTTTCTCCTACTACAGCAGTGCTGTTCCCTCGGCTCCCACAGGAGCTTTGTTTCTCTGGCTAATTTTCTCCTACTACAGCAGTGCTGTTCCCTCGGCTCCCACAGGAGCTTTGTTTCTCCGGCTAATTTTCTCCTACTACAGCAGTGCTGTTCCCTCGGCTCCCACAGGAGCTTTGTTTCTCTGGCTAATTTTCTCCTACTACAGCAGTGCTGTTCCCTCGGCTCCCACAGGAGCTTTGTTTCTCTGGCTAATTTTCTCCTACTACAGCAGTGCTGTTCCCTCGGCTCCCACAGGAGCTTTGTTTCTCTGGCTAATTTTCTCCTACTACAGCAGTGCTGTTCCCTCGGCTCCCACAGGAGCTTTGTTTCTCTAGCTAATTTTCTCCTACTACAGCAGTGCTGTTCCCTCGGCTCCCACAGGAGCTTTGTTTCTCTGGCTAATTTTCTCCTACTACAGCAGTGCTGTTCCCTCGGCTCCCACAGGAGCTTTGTTTCTCTGGCTAATTTTCTCCTACTACAGCAGTGCTGTTCCCTCGGCTCCCACAGGAGCTTTGTTTCTCTGGCTAATTTTCTCCTACTACAGCAGTGCTGTTCCCTCGGCTCCCACAGGAGCTTTGTTTCTCTGGCTAATTTTCTCCTACTACAGCAGTGCTGTTCCCTCGGCTCCCACAGGAGCTTTGTTTCTCTAGCTAATTTTCTCCTACTACAGCAGTGCTGTTCCCTCGGCTCCCACAGGAGCTTTGTTTCTCTGGCTAATTTTCTCCTACTACAGCAGTGCTGTTCCCTCGGCTCCCACAGGAGCTTTGTTTCTCTGGCTAATTTTCTCCTACTACAGCAGTGCTGTTCCCTCGGCTCCACAGGAGCTTTGTTTCTCTGGCTAATTTTCTCCTACTACAGCAGTGCTGTTCCCTCGGCTCCCACAGGAGCTTTGTTTCTCTGGCTAATTTTCTCCTACTACAGCAGTGCTGTTCCCTCGGCTCCCACAGGAGCTTTGTTTCTCTGGCTAATTTTCTCCTACTACAGCAGTGCTGTTCCCTCGGCTCCCACAGGAGCTTTGTTTCTCTGGCTAATTTTCTCCTACTACAGCAGTGCTGTTCCCTCGGCTCCCACAGGAGCTTTGTTTCTCTGGCTAATTTTCTCCTACTACAGCAGTGCTGTTCCCTCGGCTCCCACAGGAGCTTTGTTTCTCTGGCTAATTTTCTCCTACTACAGCAGTGCTGTTCCCTCGGCTCCCACAGGAGCTTTGTTTCTCTGGCTAATTTTCTCCTACTACAGCAGTGCTGTTCCCTCGGCTCCCACAGGAGCTTTGTTTCTCTGGCTAATTTTCTCCTACTACAGCAGTGCTGTTCCCTCGGCTCCCACAGGAGCTTTGTTTCTCTGGCTAATTTTCTCCTACTACAGCAGTGCTGTTCCCTCGGCTCCCACAGGAGCTTTGTTTCTCTGGCTAATTTTCTCCTACTACAGCAGTGCTGTTCCCTCGGCTCCCACAGGAGCTTTGTTTCTCTGGCTAATTTTCTCCTACTACAGCAGTGCTGTTCCCTCGGCTCCCACAGGAGCTTTGTTTCTCTGGCTAATTTTCTCCTACTACAGCAGTGCTGTTCCCTCGGCTCCCACAGGAGCTTTGTTTCTCTGGCTAATTTTCTCCTACTACAGCAGTGCTGTTCCCTCGGCTCCCACAGGAGCTTTGTTTCTCTGGCTAATTTTCTCCCACTACAGCAGTGCTGTTCCCTCGGCTCCCACAGGAGCTTTGTTTCTCTGGCTAATTTTCTCCTACTACAGCAGTGCTGTTCCCTCGGCTCCCACAGGAGCTTTGTTTCTCTGGCTAATTTTCTCCTACTACAGCAGTGCTGTTCCCTCGGCTCCCACAGGAGCTTTGTTTCTCTGGCTAATTTTCTCCTACTACAGCAGTGCTGTTCCTCGGCTCCCACAGGAGCTTTGTTTCTCTAGCTAATTTTCTCCTACTACAGCAGTGCTGTTCCCTCGGCTCCCACAGGAGCTTTGTTTCTCTGGCTAATTTTCTCCTACTACAGCAGTGCTGTTCCCTCGGCTCCCACAGGAGCTTTGTTTCTCTGGCTAATTTTCTCCTACTACAGCAGTGCTGTTCCCTCGGCTCCCACAGGAGCTTTGTTTCTCTAGCTAATTTTCTCCTACTACAGCAGTGCTGTTCCTCGGCTCCCACAGGAGCTTTGTTTCTCTAGCTAATTTTCTCCTACTACAGCAGTGCTGTTTCCTCGGCTCCCACAGGAGCTTTGTTTCTCTGGCTAATTTTCTCCTACTACAGCAGTGCTGTTCCCTCGGCTCCCACAGGAGCTTTGTTTCTCTGGCTAATTTTCTCCTACTACAGCAGTGCTGTTTCCTCGGCTCCCACAGGAGCTTTGTTTCTCTAGCTAATTTTCTCCTACTACAGCAGTGCTGTTCCCTCGGCTCCCACAGGAGCTTTGTTTCTCTGGCTAATTTTCTCCTACTACAGCAGTGCTGTTTCCCTCGGCTCCCACAGGAGCTTCGTTTCTCTAGCTAATTTTCTCCCACTACAGCAGTGCTGTTTCCTCGGCTCCCACAGGAGCTTTGTTTCTCTAGCTAATTTTCTCCTACTACAGCAGTGCTGTTCCCTCGGCTCCCACAGGAGCTTTGTTTCTCTGGCTAATTTTCTCCTACTACAGCAGTGCTGTTTCCTCGGCTCCCACAGGAGCTTCGTTTCTCTAGCTAATTTTCTCCCACTACAGCAGTGCTGTTCCCTCGGCTCCCACAGGAGCTTTGTTTCTCTAGCTAATTTTCTCCAACTACAGCAGTGCTGTTCCCTCTGCTCCCACAGGAGCTTTGTTTCTCTAGCTAATTTTCTCCTACTACAGCAGTGCTGTTTCCTCGGCTCCCACAGGAGCTTTGTTTCTCTGGCTAATTTTCTCCTACTACAGCAGTGCTGTTCCCTCGGCTCCCACAGGAGCTTCGTTTCTCTAGCTAATTTTCTCCCACTACAGCAGTGCTGTTTCCTCGGCTCCCACAGGAGCTTTGTTTCTCTAGCTAATTTTCTCCCACTACAGCAGTGCTGTTTCCTCGGCTCCCACAGGAGCTTTGTTTCTCTAGCTAATTTTCTCCCACTACAGCAGTGCTGTTTCCTCGGCTCCCACAGGAGCTTTGTTTCTCTAGCTAATTTTCTCCTACTACAGCAGTGCTGTTCCCTCGGCTCCCACAGGAGCTTCGTTTCTCTAGCTAATTTTCTCCTACTACAGCAGTGCTGTTCCCTCGGCTCCCACAGGAGCTTTGTTTCTCTAGCTAATTTTCTCCCACTACAGCAGTGCTGTTCCCTCTGCTCCCACAGGAGCTTTGTTTCTCTAGCTAATTTTCTCCTACTACAGCAGTGCTGTTCCCTCGGCTCCCACAGGAGCTTTGTTTCTCCGGCTAATTTTCTCCTACTACAGCAGTGCTGTTCCCTCGGCTCCCACAGGAGCTTTGTTTCTCTAGCTAATTTTCTCCTACTACAGCAGTGCTGTTCCCTCGGCTCCCACAGGAGCTTTGTTTCTCTAGCTAATTTTCTCCTACTACAGCAGTGCTGTTCCCTCGGCTCCCACAGGAGCTTTGTTTCTCCGGCTAATTTTCTCCTACTACAGCAGTGCTGTTCCCTCGGCTCCCACAGGAGCTTTGTTTCTCCGGCTAATTTTTTCCTACTACAGCAGTGCTGTTCCCTCGGCTCCCACAGGAGCTTTGTTTCTCCGGCTAATTTTCTCCTACTACAGCAGTGCTGTTCCCTCGGCTCCCACAGGAGCTTTGTTTCTCCGGCTAATTTTTTCCTACTACAGCAGTGCTGTTCCCTCGGCTCCCACAGGAGCTTTGTTTCTCCGGCTAATTTTCTCCTACTACAGCAGTGCTGTTTCCTCGGCTCCCACAGGAGCTTTGTTTCTCCGGCTAATTTTCTCCCACTACAGCAGTGCTGTTCCCTCGGCTCCCACAGGAGCTTTGTTTCTCCGGCTAATTTTTTCCTACTACAGCAGTGCTGTTCCCTCGGCTCCCACAGGAGCTTTGTTTCTCTAGCTAATTTTCTCCTACTACAGCAGTGCTGTTTCCTCGGCTCCCACAGGAGCTTTGTTTCTCCGGCTAATTTTCTCCTACTACAGCAGTGCTGTTCCCTCGGCTCCCACAGGAGCTTTGTTTCTCCGGCTAATTTTCTCCTACTACAGCAGTGCTGTTTCCTCGGCTCCCACAGGAGCTTTGTTTCTCCGGCTAATTTTCTCCCACTACAGCAGTGCTGTTCCCTCGGCTCCCACAGGAGCTTTGTTTCTCCGGCTAATTTTTTCCTACTACAGCAGTGCTGTTTCCTCGGCTCCCACAGGAGCTTTGTTTCTCCGGCTAATTTTCTCCCACTACAGCAGTGCTGTTCCCTCGGCTCCCACAGGAGCTTTGTTTCTCCGGCTAATTTTTTCCTACTACAGCAGTGCTGTTTCCTCGGCTCCCACAGGAGCTTTGTTTCTCCGGCTAATTTTCTCCTACTACAGCAGTGCTGTTCCCTCGGCTCCCACAGGAGCTTTGTTTCTCCGGCTAATTTTCTCCTACTACAGCAGTGCTGTTCCCTCGGCTCCCACAGGAGCTTTGTTTCTCTGGCTAATTTTCTCCCACTACAGCAGTGCTGTTCCCTCGGCTCCCACAGGAGCTTTGTTTCTCCGGCTAATTTTCTCCTACTACAGCAGTGCTGTTCCCTCGGCTCCCACAGGAGCTTTGTTTCTCTAGCTAATTTTCTCCTACTACAGCAGTGCTGTTCCCTCGGCTCCCACAGGAGCTTTGTTTCTCCGGCTAATTTTCTCCTACTACAGCAGTGCTGTTCCCTCGGCTCCCACAGGAGCTTTGTTTCTCTGGCTAATTTTCTCCTACTACAGCAGTGCTGTTCCCTCGGCTCCCACAGGAGCTTTGTTTCTCTGGCTAATTTTCTCCCACTACAGCAGTGCTGTTTCCTCGGCTCCCACAGGAGTTCAGTTTCTCTGGCTAATTTTCTCCCACTACAGCAGTGCTGTTTCCTCGGCTCCCACAGGAGTTCAGTTTCTCCGGCTAATTTTCTCCTACTACAGCAGTGCTGTTCCCTCTGCTCCCACAGGAGTTCAGTTTCTCTGGCTAATTTTCTCCCACTACAGCAGTGCTGTTTCCTCGGCTCCCACAGGAGTTCAGTTTCTCCGGCTAATTTTCTCCTACTACAGCAGTGCTGTTCCCTCGGCTCCCACAGGAGTTCAGTTTCTCTGGCTAATTTTCTCCCACTACAGCAGTGCTGTTCCCTCGGCTCCCACAGGAGTCCAGTTTCTCCGGCTATTTTTCTCCCACTACAGCAGTGCTGTTCCCTCTGCTCCCACAGGAGTTCAGTTTCTCCGGCTAATTTTCTCCTACTACAGCAGTGCTGTTCACTCTGCTCCCAAAGGAGCTCAGTTTCTCTGGCTAATTTTCTCCTACTACAGCAGTGCCATTTTCTCTGCTCTCACAGGAGCTCAGTTCCTCTGGCTAATTTTCTCCACTGCCAAAGCAGTGATGTTCTTTCCCAGAAACCTCAATCCTGCATGACGGCCTGGAGATGTTTAAAGCATTTCACTTCTCTTATAAACATACCGTTCCATGATTTTTCTCTCCTTTCAATCACCTCATTTATTTTCTACCTTAATACATCAAAGGTTACTTGAGCTGCATGCGTTTTCCACAATTGATGTACGGCGATTCCTCCCCCGAAATAAACAATTCACCAAACCCTCTCTGATCAAAGGGATTCAAAGATCCCAGCCCACCCGTCCCGACACCAGACAACCTATAACGCTGGTATCCTCAAAGAAACACCTCAAATCCGTTCTCCAACTATCAGGGGCTCAGCAAAGAACTTTTCAAGCCACTCCTTCCGTATTGGGGTAACAACCTCAGCAGCTCAAAAAGGCCTCTCCCAACAGCAGATCCAAGCTCTCGGGAGATGGTCTTCTGACGCTTTCCAAAGCTATATCAGGACCAATCGATTCCACATCAAAAAAGCCCACCAAACCCTTATTGACTAGTACACAGTGAGAATATCCCGATCAAACACTCATCTTTTCCTTCTTATGTTCTCAGGCTCCAGTAAGAAATGGAAAGTTTCCATGGACGCAGCACAGGGGGAAGTTCCTCACAGCTTGAAAGAGTGGAACATTTCCACGCCATATGAAAGAGTGGAAGTTCCACGCAGTACGTAAGAGAGGAAGTTCCTCGCAGTATGAAAGAGAGGAAGTTCCTCGCAGTATGAAAGAGAGGAAGTTCCTCGCAGTATGAAAGAGAGGAAGTTCCTCGCAGTATGAAAGAGAGGAAGTTCCACGCAGTATGAAAGAGTGGAAAGTTTCCACGCAGTATGAAAGAGAGGAAGTTCCTCGCAGTATGAAAGAGAGGAAGTTCCTCGCAGTATGAAAGAGAGGAAGTTCCTCGCAGTATGAAAGAGAGGAAGTTCCACGCAGTATGAAAGAGTGGAAAGTTTCCACGCAGTATGAAAGAGAGGAAGTTCCTCGCAGTATGAAAGAGAGGAAGTTCCTCGCAGTATGAAAGAGAGGAAGTTCCTCGCAGTACGAAAGAGTGGAAAGTTTCCACGCAGTATGAAAGAGAGGAAGTTCCTCGCAGTACGAAAGAGTGGAAAGTTTCCACGCAGTATGAAAGAGAGGAAGTTCCTCGCAGTATGAAAGAGTGGAAAGTTTCCACGCAGTATGAAAGAGAGGAAGTTCCTCGCAGTACGAAAGAGTGGAAAGTTTCCACGCAGTATGAAAGAGTGGAAAGTTTCCACGCAGTATGAAAGAGAGGAAAGTTTCCACGCAGTATGAAAGAGTGGAAAGTTTCCACGCAGTATGAAAGAGTGGAAAGTTTCCACGCAGTATGAAAGAGTGGAAAGTTTCCTCGCAGTATGAAAGAGTGGAAAGTTTCCACGCAGCATGAAAGAGAGGAAGTTCCTCGCAGTACGAAAGAGAGGAAGTTCCTCGCAGTATGAAAGAGAGGAAGTTCCTCGCAGTACGAAAGAGAGGAAGTTCCTCGCAGTATGAAAGAGTGGAAAGTTTCCACGCAGTATGAAAGAGAGGAAGTTCCTCGCAGTACGAAAGAGAGGAAGTTCCTCGCAGTACGAAAGAGTGGAAAGTTTCCACGCAGTATGAAAGAGAGGAAGTTCCTCGCAGTACGAAAGAGAGGAAGTTCCTCGCAGTATGAAAGAGAGGAAGTTCCTCGCAGTACGAAAGAGTGGAAAGTTTCCACGCAGTATGAAAGAGTGGAAGTTCCTCGCAGTACGAAAGAGAGGAAGTTCCTCGCAGTATGAAAGAGAGGAAGTTCCTCGCAGTACGAAAGAGTGGAAAGTTTCCACGCAGTATGAAAGAGTGGAAAGTTTCCACGCAGTATGAAAGAGAGGAAAGTTTCCACGCAGTATGAAAGAGTGGAAAGTTTCCACGCAGTATGAAAGAGTGGAAAGTTTCCACGCAGTATGAAAGAGTGGAAAGTTTCCTCGCAGTATGAAAGAGTGGAAAGTTTCCACGCAGCATGAAAGAGAGGAAGTTCCTCGCAGTACGAAAGAGAGGAAGTTCCTCGCAGTATGAAAGAGAGGAAGTTCCTCGCAGTACGAAAGAGAGGAAGTTCCTCGCAGTACGAAAGAGAGGAAGTTCCTCGCAGTATGAAAGAGTGGAAAGTTTCCACGCAGTATGAAAGAGAGGAAGTTCCTCGCAGTACGAAAGAGAGGAAGTTCCTCGCAGTATGAAAGAGAGGAAGTTCCTCGCAGTACGAAAGAGAGGAAGTTCCTCGCAGTATGAAAGAGTGGAAAGTTTCCACGCAGTATGAAAGAGAGGAAGTTCCTCGCAGTACGAAAGAGAGGAAGTTCCTCGCAGTATGAAAGAGAGGAAGTTCCTCGCAGTACGAAAGAGAGGAAGTTCCTCGCAGTATGAAAGAGTGGAAAGTTTCCACGCAGTATGAAAGAGAGGAAGTTCCTCGCAGCACGAAAGAGAGGAAGTTCCTCGCAGTATGAAAGAACGGAAAGTTTCCACGCAGTACGAAAGAGCGGCAAGTTTCCACGCAGTACAAAGACTTGATGTTTCCATGCAGAGTAAGAAGTTTCCACGCAGCAAGGAAGTGTTTAATAATGTTTTTAATATTGTTGCCTCTCCCATATTTCCCTTTTTCCGTTTTCTCTTGCAGGCAATCCCCCGGCACGATGCGCCACAACCACTCTCAGGGGCCTACCGGTTAAGCAACCAGGCCTTTCTCAAATGCCAGCCCGCCAAGCTCAGTTTTTTTGGGGGGGGGTATTTAGTCAGGCGGCTGTCCTATGCTTTAACATTTTTGGGGGGTACTCTGGGTTCGGGCCAAATTCCGAGCTCGAAGCCCTCCCCCGGACAGCACGCCAAATACGCAGTTAAACTTCTCTCCATAAATTATATGTAAGTGTGAACTCGTGAAATAATGTTTTATAAACATAGTTCGGGAGGAGCATGTCAGATAATTGACACAGGTGGAGAGCACTCAGCTAATCAACAGTAAGAGGTATATATACACGCAGCAGTCTTACCTCCATTCATTGACAGTTTCTAGCATCCCTCCACCACCCCTTCTCCACACTTTTATTTTATCAACCACTTTCATATACGGGGGTACTCTGGGTTCGGGCCAAATTCCGAGCTCGAAGCCCTCCCCCCGGACAGCACGCCAAATACGCAGTTAAACTTCTCTCCATAAATTATATGTAAGTGTGAACTCGTGAAACACACACACACACTGCCCCTGCCCCTAAACCTAACCCTCACAGGAGACATTCTGCATTATTACATTTTCATAAAAACTCATTCTGAATGATTTATAAGCTTTTGTGCCCGTGGGGACCTCAATTTAGGACACGAGTCCCCATGAGTCTGTCTACAGTCAGGTGAAGTCCCCACCAGGCTAGAAAAACATGTACACACACACACACACAAACACACACACACACACACACGCGCGCGCGCACGCACGCACGCACACATACACACTTCAACGGTTCTTCAGCGGTTCTTCAGCGGTTCTTCAGCGGTTCATCAACGGTTCTTCAACGGTTCTTCAGTGGTTCTTCAGTGGTTCTTCAGAGGTTCTTCAGAGGTTCTTCAGCGGTTCTTCAGCGGTTCTTTAACGGTTCTTCAGTGGTTCTTCAGTGGTTCTTCAGTGGTTCTTCAGCGGTTCTTCAACGGTTCTTCAGTGGTTCTTCAGTGGTTCTTCAGCGGTTCTTCAGTGGTTCTTCAGCGGTTCTTCAGCGGTTCTTCAGTGGTTCTTCAGAGGTTCTTCAGCGGTTCTTCAACGGTTCTTCAGTGGTTCTTCAGAGGTTCTTCAGCGGTTCTTCAGCGGTTCTTCAGAGGTTCTTCAGCGGTTCTTCAGCGGTTCTTCAACGGTTCTTCAGTGGTTCTTCAGAGGTTCTTCAGCGGTTCTTCAGCGGTTCTTCAGCGGTTCTTCAGTGGTTCTTCAGCGGTTCTTCAGCGGTTCTTCAGAGGTTCTTCAGCGGTTCTTCAGAGGTTCTTCAGCGGTTCTTCAGCGGTTCTTCAACGGTTCTTCAGAGGTTCTTCAGTGGTTCTTCAGTGGTTCTTCAGCGGTTCTTCAACGGTTCTTCAGTGGTTCTTCAGTGGTTCTTCAGCGGTTCTTCAGCGGTTCTTCAGCGGTTCTTCAGAGGTTCTTCAGCGGTTCTTCAACGGTTCTTCAGTGGTTCTTCAGAGGTTCTTCAGCGGTTCTTCAGCGGTTCTTCAGAGGTTCTTCAGCGGTTCTTCAGCGGTTCTTCAACGGTTCTTCAGTGGTTCTTCAGAGGTTCTTCAGCGGTTCTTCAGCGGTTCTTCAGCGGTTCTTCAGTGGTTCTTCAGCGGTTCTTCAGCGGTTCTTCAGAGGTTCTTCAGCGGTTCTTCAGCGGTTCTTCAGTGGTTCTTCAGAGGTTCTTCAGCGGTTCTTCAGCGGTTCTTCAGCGGTTCTTCAGTGGTTCTTCAGCGGTTCTTCAGCGGTTCTTCAGAGGTTCTTCAGCGGTTCTTCAGCGGTTCTTCAGTGGTTCTTCAGAGGTTCTTCAGCGGTTCTTCAGAGGTTCTTCAGCGGTTCTTCAACGGTTCTTCAGTGGTTCTTCAGAGGTTCTTCAGCGGTTCTTCAGCGGTTCTTCAGAGGTTCTTCAGCGGTTCTTCAGCGGTTCTTCAACGGTTCTTCAGTGGTTCTTCAGAGGTTCTTCAGCGGTTCTTCAGCGGTTCTTCAGCGGTTCTTCAGTGGTTCTTCAGCGGTTCTTCAGCGGTTCTTCAGAGGTTCTTCAGCGGTTCTTCAGCGGTTCTTCAGTGGTTCTTCAGAGGTTCTTCAGCGGTTCTTCAGCGGTTCTTCAACGGTTCTTCAGAGGTTCTTCAGCGGTTCTTCAGCGGTTCTTCAGTGGTTCTTCAGTGGTTCTTCAGAGGTTCTTCAGCGGTTCTTCAGCGGTTCTTCAGAGGTTCTTCAGAGGTTCTTCAGCGGTTCTTCAGCGGTTCTTCAACGGTTCTTCAGCGGTTCTTCAGAGGTTCTTCAGAGGTTCTTCAGCGGTTCTTCAGCGGTTCTTCAGTGGTTCTTCAGAGGTTCTTCAGCGGTTCTTCAGCGGTTCTTCAACGGTTCTTCAGTGGTTCTTCAGAGGTTCTTCAGCGGTTCTTCAGCGGTTCTTCAGAGGTTCTTCAGCGGTTCTTCAACGGTTCTTCAGTGGTTCTTCAGTGGTTCTTCAGCGGTTCTTCAGCGGTTCTTCAGCGGTTCTTCAGCGGTTCTTCAACGGTTCTTCAGCGGTTCTTCAACGGTTCTTCAACGGTTCTTCAGTGGTTCTTCAGAGGTTCTTCAGCGGTTCTTCAGCGGTTCTTCAGAGGTTCTTCAGCGGTTCTTCAACGGTTCTTCAGAGGTTCTTCAGCGGTTCTTCAGTGGTTCTTCAGCGGTTCTTCAGAGGTTCTTCAGCGGTTCTTCAGCGGTTCTTCAACGGTTCTTCAGAGGTTCTTCAGTGGTTCTTCAGCGGTTCTTCAGCGGTTCTTCAACGGTTCTTCAGAGGTTCTTCAGTGGTTCTTCAGTGGTTCTTCAGCGGTTCTTCAACGGTTCTTCAGTGGTTCTTCAGTGGTTCTTCAGCGGTTCTTCAGCGGTTCTTCAGCGGTTCTTCAGCGGTTCTTCAGAGGTTCTTCAGCGGTTCTTCAACGGTTCTTCAGTGGTTCTTCAGAGGTTCTTCAGCGGTTCTTCAGCGGTTCTTCAGAGGTTCTTCAGCGGTTCTTCAGCGGTTCTTCAACGGTTCTTCAGCGGTTCTTCAGCGGTTCTTCAGAGGTTCTTCAGCGGTTCTTCAGCGGTTCTTCAACGGTTCTTCAGTGGTTCTTCAGAGGTTCTTCAGCGGTTCTTCAGCGGTTCTTCAGTGGTTCTTCAGCGGTTCTTCAGCGGTTCTTCAGAGGTTCTTCAGCGGTTCTTCAGCGGTTCTTCAGTGGTTCTTCAGAGGTTCTTCAGCGGTTCTTCAGAGGTTCTTCAGCGGTTCTTCAACGGTTCTTCAGTGGTTCTTCAGAGGTTCTTCAGCGGTTCTTCAGCGGTTCTTCAGAGGTTCTTCAGCGGTTCTTCAGCGGTTCTTCAACGGTTCTTCAGTGGTTCTTCAGAGGTTCTTCAGCGGTTCTTCAGCGGTTCTTCAGCGGTTCTTCAGTGGTTCTTCAGCGGTTCTTCAGCGGTTCTTCAGAGGTTCTTCAGCGGTTCTTCAGCGGTTCTTCAGTGGTTCTTCAGAGGTTCTTCAGCGGTTCTTCAGCGGTTCTTCAACGGTTCTTCAGAGGTTCTTCAGCGGTTCTTCAGCGGTTCTTCAGTGGTTCTTCAGTGGTTCTTCAGAGGTTCTTCAGCGGTTCTTCAGCGGTTCTTCAGAGGTTCTTCAGAGGTTCTTCAGCGGTTCTTCAGCGGTTCTTCAACGG
The DNA here is from genome assembly GCF_949357685.1 of Gobio gobio. Classification (NCBI taxonomy): domain Eukaryota; kingdom Metazoa; phylum Chordata; class Actinopteri; order Cypriniformes; family Gobionidae; genus Gobio; species Gobio gobio. The sequence continues at coordinate 15,484,138 of NC_137116.1, forward strand.
TTCTTCAGCGGTTCTTCAGAGGTTCTTCAGAGGTTCTTCAGCGGTTCTTCAGCGGTTCTTCAGTGGTTCTTCAGAGGTTCTTCAGCGGTTCTTCAGCGGTTCTTCAACGGTTCTTCAGTGGTTCTTCAGAGGTTCTTCAGCGGTTCTTCAGCGGTTCTTCAGAGGTTCTTCAGCGGTTCTTCAACGGTTCTTCAGTGGTTCTTCAGTGGTTCTTCAGCGGTTCTTCAGCGGTTCTTCAGCGGTTCTTCAGCGGTTCTTCAACGGTTCTTCAGCGGTTCTTCAACGGTTCTTCAACGGTTCTTCAGTGGTTCTTCAGAGGTTCTTCAGCGGTTCTTCAGCGGTTCTTCAGAGGTTCTTCAGCGGTTCTTCAACGGTTCTTCAGAGGTTCTTCAGCGGTTCTTCAGTGGTTCTTCAGTGGTTCTTCAGTGGTTCTTCAGAGGTTCTTCAGCGGTTCTTCAGCGGTTCTTCAGAGGTTCTTCAGCGGTTCTTCAGCGGTTCTTCAACGGTTCTTCAGTGGTTCTTCAGAGGTTCTTCAGAGGTTCTTCAGCGGTTCTTCAGCGGTTCTTCAGTGGTTCTTCAGAGGTTCTTCAGCGGTTCTTCAGCGGTTCTTCAACGGTTCTTCAGTGGTTCTTCAGAGGTTCTTCAGCGGTTCTTCAGAGGTTCTTCAGCGGTTCTTCAACGGTTCTTCAGTGGTTCTTCAGTGGTTCTTCAGCGGTTCTTCAGCGGTTCTTCAGCGGTTCTTCAGCGGTTCTTCAACGGTTCTTCAGCGGTTCTTCAACGGTTCTTCAACGGTTCTTCAGTGGTTCTTCAGAGGTTCTTCAGCGGTTCTTCAGCGGTTCTTCAGAGGTTCTTCAGCGGTTCTTCAACGGTTCTTCAGTGGTTCTTCAGTGGTTCTTCAGTGGTTCTTCAGCGGTTCTTCAGCGGTTCTTCAGCGGTTCTTCAACGGTTCTTCAGCGGTTCTTCAACGGTTCTTCAGTGGTTCTTCAGTGGTTCTTTAGTGGTTCTTCAGCGGTTCTTCAACGGTTCTTCAGTGGTTCTTCAGAGGTTCTTCAGCGGTTCTTCAGCGGTTCTTCAGCGGTTCTTCAGTGGTTCTTCAGAGGTTCTTCAGCGGTTCTTCAGCGGTTCTTCAACGGTTCTTCAGTGGTTCTTCAGCGGTTCTTCAACGGTTCTTCAGTGGTTCTTCAGCGGTTCTTCAGCGGTTCTTCAGCGGTTCTTCAATGGTTCTTCAACGGTTCTTCAGTGGTTCTTCAGAGGTTCTTCAGCGGTTCTTCAGTGGTTCTTCAGAGGTTCTTCAGCGGTTCTTCAACGGTTCTTCAGTGGTTCTTCAGAGGTTCTTCAGCGGTTCTTCAGCGGTTCTTCAACGGTTCTTCAGCGGTTCTTCAGCGGTTCTTCAGCGGTTCTTCAGCGGTTCTTCAGCGGTTCTTCAGCGGTTCTTCAGCGGTTCTTCAGCGGTTCTTCAGCGGTTCTTCAACGGTTCTTCAGTGGTTCTTCAGAGGTTCTTCAGCGGTTCTTCAGCGGTTCTTCAACGGTTCTTCAGAGGTTCTTCAGCGGTTCTTCAGCGGTTCTTCAGCGGTTCTTCAGCGGTTCTTCAGCGGTTCTTCAGCGGTTCTTCAGGGGTTCTTCAGCGGTTCTTCAGCGGTTCTTCAACGGTTCTTCAGCGGTTCTTCAGCGGTTCTTCAGCGGTTCTTCAGGGTTTCTTCAGGGTTTCTTCAACGGTTCTTCAGCGGTTCTTCAACGGTTCTTCAGCGGTTCTTCAGGGATTCTTCAGCGGTTCTTCAACGGTTCTTCAGTGGTTCTTCAGCGGTTCTTCAACGGTTCTTCAACGGTTCTTCAGCGGTTCTTCAGCGGTTCTTCAGCGGTTCTTCAACGGTTCTTCAGCGGTTCTTCAGCGGTTCTTCAGCGGTTCTTCAGCGGTTCTTCAGGGGTTCTTCAGTGGTTCTTCAGCGGTTCTTCAACGGTTCTTCAGCGGTTCTTCAGCGGTTCTTCAACGGTTCTTCAACGGTTCTTCAGCGGTTCTTCAGTGGTTCTTCAGCGTTTCTTCATTGGTTCTTCAACGGTTCTTCAGCGGTTCTTCAGCGGTTCTTCAGCGGTTCTTTGACTTAGGTGCTATATAGCACCTCTGAAGAACCGCTGAAGCACCAAAATTGGTGCTATATAGCACTAAAAAAGGTTCCCCTATGATTACGAGCCTTTTTTTTTTTAGTGTAACAGCAAACTAATTTTTCCTTACACAATTTTATTACACAAAGCATATGTACAATCATTGAGTATTCTTAACTCTTTTCAGTTTTAGTGCGTAATATTCATTTTGAACTTCCAGCAACTTAATTTGCAATTTGAGTTTTTGTCTTTTAAGCGACTCAATGTCGTCCTCAGTGGCTGCGCCCTGTGCAAATCCAGTGTGAGACAGAGGGAGACGTCCTGAGATGATACAGGAGAAGATGCATCTGATGTCCCGGCTCCAGAATTATCAAGTCAAGTCAAGTCAAGTCAACTTTATTTATATCGCGCTTTTCACAAAGTAGATTGTTTCAAAGCAGCTTTACAGTGTTAAACAGGAAAATAATGCAGCATAATTTTATTCAGCCGCATAGCCACTCCGGAAAAAACGCTGATGTCATCAGCCCATTTCAACCATCACACAACGACAGTGTGGGCTTTAGATCAATAATTCGATCAGTAATTTAGTTTAAAAGGTTAATTTAGTTTATTATTTAGATTTATTTCGATGTTTATTTGAGAAATTGAGTGTCCCCAACTGAGCACGCCAAGCCAGAGGCAACAGTGGCAAGGAAACCAAAACCCCATCAGGTGACCTAATGGAGAAAAATAAACCTTGGAGAAACCAGGCTCAGTCGGGGGGGCAGTTCTCCTCTGGCCAATTAACAAACAGCGTATTATTATTATTATTATTATTATTATTATTCTGGCAGTTTTACAGCTCAGAGGTCATAATAGATCAGAATATTCGAGGGACCGGGGGCAACATGCTGGAGACGGGTTTATTGAGGATGATGTTGATTAAATAATTATTAAAGTGCAATATTCGAATGATCGGAGGCAACATGCTGGAGACGGGTTTATTGAGGATGATGTTGATTAAATAATTATTAAAGTGCAATATTCGAATGATCGGAGGCAACATGCTGGAGACGGGTTTATTGAGGATGATGTTGATTAAATAATTATTAAAGTGCAATATTCGAATGATCGGAGGCAACACGCAGGAGACGGGTTTATTGAGATGCCGTGTCGATGAGGCAGTTTCAGGGGGAGTCTAATCACGTCTCTCAGACACTTCGGGGTCCTGTGTTGGTCTTCTCTGGGCGCAGGTCCACCATCTGATCTGGATACGGCCCGGATCCGGCTGACTGCAGTAAACCTCGGGATAAAACAGAGAGACTAACATTAGCGTAGATGCCATTCTTCTGATGATGTCACGAGTACATCAGGTGTTATGGGAAGTGTTCCCGGTTCCGGCTGACCTAGTTAATGCAGCCTAACAATCATTTCATTGAAAAAGTGTTTTATGTGTATGCCACAGTAAAGAGATGTGTTTTTAGTCTAGATTTAAACTGACAGAGTGTGTCTGCTTCCCGAACAATGTTAGGAAGAGTTCCAGAGTTTCGGAGCTAAATAGGAAAACGATCGACCGCCTGCAGTTGATTTGGATATTCTCGGTATGATCAACTGGCCAGAATTTTGAGACCGCAGTAGACGTGATGGAGTATAATGTGTTCAGAGCTCGCTCAAGTACTGGAGATAAACCATTTAGTGCTTTGTAAGTAATAAGCAAGATTTTAAAATTTATGCGATGTTTAATAGGCAGCCAGTGCAGTGTTGACAGAACTGGGCTAATATGGTCATACTTCCTGGTTCTAGTAAGAACTCGAGCTGCTGCGTTTTGGACCAGCTGGAGTTTATTTATTAAGCGAGCAGGGCAACCACCCAGTAGAGCATTACAATAATCTAACCTTGAGGTCATGAACGCATGAACTAACTGTTCAGCATTTTGCATTGAGAGCATGTGCCGTAATTTAGATATATTTTTAAGATGGTAGAAAGCAGTTTTACAGATGCTAGAAACGTGGCTTTCAAACGAAAGATTGGTATCAAAGAGCACACCCAGGTTCCTCACTGACCACGAGTGTGTGTGTGTGTGTGTGTGTGTGTGTGTGTGTGTGTGTGTGTGTGTGTGTGTGTGTGTGTGTGTGTGTGTGAGAGATTGGTATCAAAGAGCACACCCAGGTTCCTCACTGACCACGAGTGTGTGTGTGTGTGTGTGAGTGTGTGAGAGATTGGTATCAAAGAGCACACCCAGGTTCCTCACTGACCACGAGTGTGTGTGTGTGTGTGTGTGTGTGAGTGTGTGAGAGATTGGTATCAAAGAGCACACCCAGGTTCCTCACTGACCACGAGTGTGTGTGTGTGTGTGTGTGTGTGTGTGTGTGTGTGTGTGTGTGTGTGTGTGTGTGTGTGTGTGTGTGTGTGTGTGTGTGTGTGTGTGTGTGTGTGTGTGTGTGTGTGTGTGTGTGTGTGTGTGTGTGTGTGTGTGTGTGTGTGTGTGTGTGTGTGTGTGTGTGTGAGAGATTGGTATCAAAGAGCACACCCAGGTTCCTCACTGACGACGAGGACTTGACAGAACAGCATCAAGTGTTAGACAGTATTCCAGGTTACTACTTGTGGAGCTTTTTTGTCCAATAATTAAAAATTCATTTTTTTCTGTATTGAGTTGCAGGAAATTACCAGTCATCCAATGTTTTATATCAGCTATGCATTCCGTTAATCTTGTGAATTGGTAAGTTTCTTCAGGGCGTGAAGAAATATAGAGCTGAGTATCGTCAGCATAACAATGAAAACTAACGCCATGATCCTAATGATATCTCCCAGTGGTAGCATGTACAGGGTGAAGAGTAGCGGTCCTAGCACTGAGCCTTGCAGTACTCCATACTGAACTTGCGATCGGTGTGACATATCTTCATTTACTACTACAAACTGATAACGGTCGCATAGGTATGATTTAAACCATGATAATGCAATTCCACTTATACCTACATCATTTTCGAGTCTATTCAGAAGAATGTTGTGGTCGATAGTATCAAATGCAGCGCTAAGATCGAGTAACACTAATAGAGCGATACAGCCACGATCGGATGATAAGAGTAAATCATTTGTAACTCTGACGAGAGCAGTCTCAGTGCTATGATACGGTCTAAATCCTGACTGGAAATCCTCACAGATACCATTTCTTTCTAAAAAGGAACATAATTGTGAAGACACTGCCTTTTCAAGTATTTTTGACATTATCCACACTACATTCACATGCAGAAGAAATTAACAGTGCAAACATGTTTATTCAATTCCATGTGGTGATTGAAATACTATCAATTTATTAAAAAGGCACGTTACATGCATACATTATTACATGCATCATTTTCTTCGTACCATCTTTGTAACTCCTTCAATTTGAGAAGTGCAGGTCTGGGGCATCTGGAATGCCACTAATAGAGGGATTGGCCTTTCCAAGCATCTCCTCTACTATTCCACCAATCTCAGACAGAGGTTTACATGAACTCAGCTGCTGACCACATGAGACAATTTCATATCAAATGGTTTAATAAGCTAAAATAAAATGTACCAGTGGCTCGCATGCTTTCTTTATATGCTGCAATTTCCTTGTGTTGTTGCCAACACATTGTTCCACCTTTTCTCTCAGTCCTCTGCTGAACGTCTTGTCCGAGGAAATGCTGCATTTACTGTCAGTTCAATCTGTTGCCATGCGTTTTTTTTGTCCTTGCTTGTTAAAGTTGGCCTGAATTTTCCTCTTATCACGTCCTTCCATTTAATGACTGACTGCACTAGAAGAAGATTTTCTTCCTTGGACCAGTTTGGTTTTCTTTTTGCATCCATTTTGTAACAATTTGCAACTTTTGTCTTTCCTTTATATACAGCTGTGAGTGAAATTTTGAATTATGTGATTCATCATCAGCTTAATTACTTAAATAGCATCACATTTGTCCATTTCATTAATGTGTTGAAACTCAATTAAAATTGTGTGAAATAAATGCATGTACTTATTTGTAATTTTTTTGCACAAAGCAAAAACTAATTATTCTAAATAAATTTAAATATTGAAATAATTGTTATATCTTGATTAAATAATGAGTTAATTGTGTCAAGCTGCTGTGACTTCACCCTTGCAGGCTCACTATTGGCTGATTCAGAGGTTCAGGGCGGCCATTTTGGGTTCACATCATTGTAGTCCTTAGTTCACAGCACTTAAGAATCAGTCTTATACTTTACTGAAAGCTGCTTTTAGCTGCTTTATAAAAGTCGCCTACTCTTAGAAAAGTCCTACTCTTTACTAAGTATTTTTTGACACTTAAGTCAAAGCTTAAGACTATTCTTAAGAGGATTTCTTAGAAGTTTTATACATACGGGCCCTGCAAT
>NC_137116.1:15498087-15500587 GCF_949357685.1 Gobio gobio
GAGCGTTACTCTTGAGTGTTACTCTTGAGTGTTCTCTGAGTGTTCTCTGAGCGTTACTCTTGAGTGTTACTCTTGAGTGTTCTCTGAGTGTTACTCTTGAGTGTTCTCTGTGTGTTACTCTCGAGTGTTCTGAGTGTTACTCTTGAGTGTTCTCTGAGTGTTACTCTTGAGTGTTCTCTGAGCGTTACTCTTAAGTGTTCTCTGAGCGTTACTCTAGAGTGTTCTCTGAGTGTTCTCTGAGCGTTACTCTAGAGTGTTCTCTGAGTGTTACTCTTGAGTGTTCTCTGAGTGTTCTCTGAGCGTTACTCTTGAGTGTTACTCTTGAGTGTTCTCTGAGTGTTACTCTTGAGTGTTCTCTGTGTGTTACTCTCGAGTGTTCTGAGTGTTACTCTTGAGTGTTCTCTGAGTGTTACTCTTGAGTGTTCTCTGAGCGTTACTCTTAAGTGTTCTCTGAGCGTTACTCTAGAGTGTTCTCTGAGTGTTCTCTGAGCGTTACTCTAGAGTGTTCTCTGAGTGTTACTCTTGAGTGTTCTCTGAGTGTTACTCTTGAGTGTTCTCTGAGTGTTACTCTTGAGTGTTCTCTGAGTGTTACTCTTGAGTGTTCTCTGAGTGTTACTCTTAAGTGTTCTCTGAGTGTTACTCTTGAGTGTTCTCTGAGTGTTACTCTTGAGTGTTCTCTGAGCGTTACTCTAGAGTGTTCTCTGAGCGTTACTCTAGAGTGTTCTCTGAGTGTTACTCTTAAGTGTTCTCTGAGTGTTACTCTTGAGTGTTACTCTTGAGTGTTCTCTGAGTGTTACTCTTGAGTGTTCTCTGAGTGTTACTCTTAAGTGTTCTCTGAGTGTTACTCTTGAGTGTTCTCTGAGTGTTACTCTTAAGTGTTCTCTGAGTGTTACTCTTGAGTGTTCTCTGAGTGTTACTCTTGAGTGTTCTCTGAGTGTTCTCTGAGCGTTACTCTAGAGTGTTCTCTGAGTGTTCTCTGAGCGTTACTCTAGAGTGTTCTCTGAGTGTTACTCTTAAGTGTTCTCTGAGTGTTACTCTTGAGTGTTACTCTTGAGTGTTCTCTGAGTGTTCTCTGAGCGTTACTCTAGAGTGTTCTCTGAGTGTTACTCTTAAGTGTTCTCTGAGTGTTACTCTTGAGTGTTCTCTGAGTGTTACTCTTGAGTGTTCTCTGAGTGTTACTCTTAAGTGTTCTCTGAGTGTTACTCTTAAGTGTTCTCTGAGTGTTACTCTAGAGTGTTCTCTGAGTGTTACTCTTGAGTGTTCTCTGAGTGTTACACTTGAGTGTTCTCTGAGTGTTACTCTTAAGTGTTCTCTGAGTGTTACTCTTGAGTGTTCTCTGAGTGTTCTCTGAGCGTTACTCTAGAGTGTTCTCTGAGTGTTACTCTTAAGTGTTCTCTGAGTGTTACTCTTGAGTGTTACTCTTGAGTGTTCTCTGAGTGTTACTCTTGAGTGTTCTCTGAGTGTTACTCTTAAGTGTTCTCTGAGTGTTACTCTTGAGTGTTCTCTGAGTGTTACTCTTAAGTGTTCTCTGAGTGTTACTCTTGAGTGTTCTCTGAGTGTTACTCTTGAGTGTTCTCTGAGTGTTCTCTGAGCGTTACTCTAGAGTGTTCTCTGAGTGTTCTCTGAGCGTTACTCTAGAGTGTTCTCTGAGTGTTCTCTGAGCGTTACTCTAGAGTGTTCTCTGAGTGTTACTCTTAAGTGTTCTCTGAGTGTTACTCTTGAGTGTTACTCTTGAGTGTTCTCTGAGTGTTACTCTTGAGTGTTCTCTGAGTGTTACTCTTAAGTGTTCTCTGAGTGTTACTCTTGAGTGTTCTCTGAGTGTTACTCTTAAGTGTTCTCTGAGTGTTACTCTTGAGTGTTCTCTGAGTGTTACTCTTGAGTGTTCTCTGAGTGTCACTCTTGAGTGTTCTCTGAGTGTTACTCTTGAGTGTTCTCTGAGTGTTACTCTTGAGTGTTACTCTTGAGTGTTACTCTTGAGTGTTCTCTGAGTGTTACTCTTGAGTGTTACTCTTGAGTGTTCTCTGAGTGTTACTCTTGAGTGTTCTCTGAGTGTTACTCTTAAGTGTTCTCTGAGTGTTACTCTTGAGTGTTCTCTGAGTGTTACTCTTGAGTGTTCTCTGAGTGTTCTCTGAGCGTTACTCTAGAGTGTTCTCTGAGTGTTACTCTTAAGTGTTCTCTGAGTGTTACTCTTGAGTGTTACTCTTGAGTGTTCTCTGAGTGTTACTCTTGAGTGTTCTCTGAGTGTTACTCTTGAGTGTTCTCTGAGTGTTACTCTTGAGTGTTCTCTGAGTGTTACTCTTGAGTGTTCTCTGAGTGTTACTCTTGAGTGTTCTCTGAGTGTTACTCTTGAGTGTTCTCTGAGTGTTACTCTTGAGTGTTCTCTGAGCGTTACTCTTGAGTGTTCTCTGAGTGTTACTCTTGAGTGTTCTCCGAGCGTTACTCTTGAGTGTTCTCTGAGTGTTACTCTTGAGTGTTCTCTGAGTGTTACTCTTGAGTGTTC
>NC_137116.1:15508087-15510587 GCF_949357685.1 Gobio gobio
TTGAGAGAGTGAGTGTGAGAGTGTTTGAGAGAGTGAGTGTGAGAGTGTTTGAGAGAGTGAGTGTGAGAGTGTTTGAGAGAGTGAGTGTGAGAGTGTTTGAGCGAGTGTGTGTGAGAGTGTTTGAGAGAGTGTGAGAGTGTTTGAGAGAGTGAGTGTGAGAGTGTGTGTGTGAGAGCGTGTGAGAGAGCATGTGAGAGAGTGTAAGAGTGTTTGAGAGAGTGAGTGTGAGAGTGTGTGTGAGAGCGTGTGAGAGAGCATGTGAGAGAGTGTGAGTGTTTGAGAGAGTGAGTGTGAGAGTGTTTGAGAGAGTGAGTGTGAGAGTGTTTGAGAGAGTGTGTGTGAGAGTGTTTGAGAGAGGGAGTGTGAGAGTGTTTGAGAGAGTGTGTGTGAGAGTGTTTGAGAGAGTGAGTGTGAGAGTGTTTGAGAGAGTGAGTGTGAGAGTGTTTGAGAGAGTGAGTGTGAGAGTGTGTGTGAGAGCGTGTGTGAGAGCGTGTGAGAGAGCATGTGAGAGAGTGTGAGAGTGTTTGAGAGAGCGTGTGAGAGAGTGTGAGTGTGTGTGAGAGCGTGTGTGAGAGTGTTTGAGAGAGCGTGTGAGAGTGTGAGAGTGTGTGAGAGCGTGTGAGAGAGTGTTTGAGAGAGCGTGTGAGAGAGTGTGAGAGTGTGTGAGAGAGTGAGTGTGAGAGTGTTTGAGAGAGCGTGTGTGAGAGCGTGTGAGAAAGTGTGAGTGTGTGTGTGTGTGTGTGTGTGTGTGTGAGAGTGTGTGAGAGCGTGTGTGAGAGTGTGTGAGAGCGTGTGTGAGAGGGTGAGAGAGAGTGTGTGAGAGAGCGTGTGTGAGAGAGTGTGAGTGAGAGTGTGAGAGAGTGTGAGAGTGTGTGAGACCGTGTGAGAGAGTGTTTGAGAGAGTGTTTGAGAGAGCGTGTGTGAGAGAGTGTGAGTGTTTGAGAGAGTGAGTGTGAGAGTGTGTGTGTGTGAGAGTGTGTGAGAGTGTGTGAGAGCGTGAGTGTGTGAGAGAGTGTGTGAGTGTGTGAGAGCGTGTGTGAGAGCGTGAGAGTGTGAGTGTGTGAGAGAGTGTGTGAGAGTGTGTGAGAGTGTGTGAGAGCGTGTGAGAGAGTGTGTGAGAGCGTGAGTGTGTGAGAGAGTGTGTGAGTGTGTGTGAGAGCGTGTGTGAGAGTGTGAGAGCGTGTGTGAGAGCGTGAGAGTGTGAGTGTGTGAGAGAGTGTGTGTGTGTGTGTGTGTGTGTGTGTGTGTGAGAGTGTGTGTTACTCACATACGGTGTCCTCTCGCCATGTTTGCTCCAGAAGGTCATCTTGACGGTGTTGCGGTGTCCGGTGCGCTGGTCAAAGGTCTGGCAGGTCTGGAAGGGCGGAGAGTAGAGGTGGAGGCTCACCGCGCCCTCGGTGTGGCTGACGTTCTCCACGCGGTGCAGGCCCAGGGCGTCTGAACGGAGAGAGGTCAGAGGTCAGAGCGGTCAGAGGTCAGAGGTCAGAGCGGTCAGAGGTCAGAGCGGTCAGATCGAGCGCTGGGGGTTTACCCTCTGGGGTTCTTCGGGTCAAAAATGACCCCCATAGGAAATTAATGGGAAATTGGCAAAAATATGAAAATACAGAGGTTTTTTTTTGCATTTAATCTACAAATCAGCCAGGATGCAGAAAAAAAGACTCAACAGTGAAGATCTCTAAAACATCAAGAGTGCAAAACAGACAAAAAACTCACACACACACACACACACACACACACACACACACACACACACACACACACACACACACACACACACACACACACACACACACACACACACACACACACACACACACACACACACACACACACACACACACACACACACACACACACACACACACACAAACTTAATTAGCTTTTGGAATGGCATGCGTTCATTTGTGTGCGTGTGCTTCTGTGTGTATAAGTGTGTGTGTGAGTTTTTTTGTCTGTTTTGCACTCTTGATGTTAGAGATTCACCCCTTCACTGTTGAGTCTTTTTTTCTGCATCCTGGCTGATTTGTAGATTGTATGCCAATTTAACCATTCATTTCCTATGGGGTCATTTTTGACCCGAAGGTCCTGAGTGGGACTATTTATTTTTACGACCACTTAGACTTTTTCAAATCCTGTCCCCAATTTTTTTTTTTATTATATATATACAGTGAGGAAAATAAGTATTTGAACACCTGCTATTTTGCAAGTTCTCCCACTTAGAAATCGTGGAGGGGTCCAGAAAAATCCAGAAATCACAATGTATGATTTTTTAACTATTTATTTGTATGATACAGCTGCAAATAAGTATTTGAACACCTGTCTATCAGCTAGAATTCTGACCCTCAAAGACCTGTTAGTCTGCCTTTAAAATGTCCACCTCCACTCCATTGATTATCCTCAATCAGATGCTCCTGTTTGAGGTGGTTAGCTGCATAAAGACACCTGTCCATCCCATACAATCAGTAAGAGTCCAACTACTAACATGGCCAAGACCAAAGAG
>NC_137116.1:15523087-15535587 GCF_949357685.1 Gobio gobio
AACAAGCTAAACAAAACCCACAACCAAAAACCCAGACGCTTTTATAAGCTATTGACCCAAAAAACGAGCGTTTAAGGACAAAAAAGTGGATACAGGCCATTGAGACACTGAGAACTACACACACTAGAGGAGAACGTCATCAGAGACAGGAAATATCATATATAAAACTGACATTTGGATATTTGACTTAACAATGACAACATATTTACTGCACACACACACACACACTGAGACACACTGAGTGTCAGGATCACAAAATTGACCCATTCTTCAGCTGAAGCGTCACGTTTTACTGCCTTTTTCCACTTTTGTGTCCTTAATCTGGGTCGACAGATTATAAAAACTTATTTCTGTGTTTTTTAGCTTGTTTGCTGTACACTTTGTCACATATCAGCTTTTAGACATTGTTCTGTTTTTTTTTATAAGTCCGAAATGACAAAGCAGCTTCACACAATGCAGAGTCAATGGAGAGCGTTGGATTGTTTTTCCCCCCCGGTGTGGGCGTGGCCTAAATACGCTCTGTCTCTATACTACCGGGTTTCTACTGATACAAAGCCTAATGCTAAATCACTGAAGTAACCCTTAAAGTTCCTTCAAATTTGAGAGCATGCAGCCAACATTAATTTCTGCTGGAACATTCAGGCTGGAACATCTTTTCTACATAACAACCATTATTTTACTACTGCCACCTACCTCATTGTGCCTTCTAAGGCGGGCAATCAAGGACTGACATCTGTATGAGGTAACATTCTGAACTCCAAGGCTTTCCAAGTATTTACAGAATTCATCCCTCAAAGCTGTAACTAAGAATATGGCTCTTTGAAAAAGGGCTGATCTATCCGAGATATGAGTTGGTTCAGTGCAGCATCATATGGAGTGGTGGCAGTACTAGTCCTTTCCTGTGAACGAAGACGCTTTGGCAGGTAGTTGGTCAGTCATTCCTTGTGGTACCGGAAGACCTCAGAAATCATATCAGAACACTTGTTTCCATCAGGACCACAAATCTTGAGTAGTATCTCTTCATCTTCAAGTTTGTTTGCTTTTTCCCAAACTGCATTCTGTCTGTCATAAGTGGCGATCGAAATGAGGGATCGCATGCTCTACTGATCTGCCCGCATTGTCACCATGGAATAATTGAAAAGAGCTTGACTTCTAGCTTTTCAACTTTTTTCCTCTTCTGGTCAACAGTTTTACGATCTCCGCACAACATTGTGTGTGCCACAAAGTATTTCTCCCCAGAAAGTCACATTGAGGTTTCAGCCCATTGTCAAGTCTGTATTTATTTTTGCCGCGCGCACCCTCGCGCTCGTGCGGGCGCGTCGAGTATAAACAAGGCTTTACGGACGAACTGTTATTCATTCATGGCGTGCATCTCGATCATAGACTGATCAATGCTTGATCAGTGCCCTGACTACTGAACTAGGGAACTGATTGAGACGCACCCATGGCCTCAGAGCGCGCATTTACAGACGAGCTGTCATTCACGGTGTGTGCGCACTGGCACGTTTTCAGTTCAGAGCGGTCGTGTGCATGTTACTTTCGGTTAGATAGAATTAGTGATTTAAAAGCCTCCGCCGGTGATACCGGTATTACCGGTGTTGTCACACATCAATTAACCGGTGGGAAAATTTCCTCACCGTCACATCCCTAATCAGAACTAAATCTGCAAATGGGAAATATTGTTCATTCAGGTGAAAGAAATCATCTCGGGTTACGACTGTAACCCTTGTTCCCTGAAAAGGGAACGAGACACTGCATCTAACGACACTTTGGGGACGCTCCCTAGGCAAAGCGATAGAGCAGAGGCTCCATGCGTCTCGTTCCCTTCTCAGGGAACAAGGGTTACAGTTGTAACCCGAGACGTTCCCTTTCGAGGGAACTCGCACTCCATCTAACAACACTTGGGAACGAATACCCACTAGGCCAAACAAGAATCACGCCCACCCTAGTGTGAAGCTGGAACCCAGGCACACTTAGGACACAAGCACCCTAGGGCCAGGCGTCGCAGGGAGTTGCAGATTGTAGAATCTAATGAAGGCGTGCGGGATGGCCCACCGGCTCCCTCGCAGATCCTCCTGAAGCCAGACTCCAGAAAGGAGGGCCACAGAGGATGAGGATGAGCCCTCACGGCTATCAGTGAAGGCAAATTACGCTCCTGATAAGCCGTGGCTATAGCCTGGACAATCCACTTACTGATCGTCTGTTTTGACGCAGGCAGCCCTTTCTTGGGTGAGCCAAAGCACACCAACAACTGGTCTGACTTCCTCCACTGTGAAGACTTCTCCTGATAAACTCTTCTTTCCAGAACTCTGAGCAGGTGAAGTCTCCTTTCTTCTGCCGTCACGTGAGCTGGAGGATGGAACGCCTAAAGAACCACTGACCGCGCCACACTCGATGGCACCTTGGGCACAGAGCCCGGCCTCGGAAGTAAGATGGCCTTAACCCCGCCAGGGGCAAACTCCAGGCAAGTTGGCATAACCGACCCCGGTCCCCCAGCCTCCTCAGACAAACACAACTAACTCAGAGACGAGTGTGTGTGTGTGAGTGTGTGTGTGTGTGAGTGGGCGTCTGCGTGATCATGGATACTACTGCGGAGGAGACAAACACAACTAACTCAGAGACGAGTGTGTGTGTGTGTGTGTGTGTGTGAGTGTGTGTGTGAGTGGGCGTCTGCGTGATCATGGATACTACTGCGGAGGAGACAAACACAACTAACTCAGAGACGAGTGTGTGTGTGTGTGTGTGTGTGTGTGAGAGTGAGTGGGCGTCTGCGTGATCATGGATACTACTGCGGAGGAGACAAACACAACTAACTCAGAGACGAGTGTGTGTGTGTGTGTGTGTGTGTGTGTGCGCGTCTGCGTGATCATGGATACTACTGTAGAGGAGACAAACACAACTAACTCAGAGTGTGTGTGTGTGTGTGTGTGTGTGTGTGTGCGCGTCTGCGTGATCATGGATACTACTGTGGAGGAGACAAACACAACTAACTCAGAGACGAGTGTGTGTGTGTGTGTGTGTGTGTGTGTGTGTGTGTGTGTGTGTGTGCGCGTCTGCGTGATCATGGATACTACTGCGGAGGAGACAAACACAACTAACTCAGAGACGAGTATGTGTGTGTGTGTGTGTGTGCGCGTCTGCGTGATCATGGATACTACTGTGGAGGAGACAAACACAACTAACTCAGAGACGAGTGTGTGTGTGTGTGTGTGTGTGTGTGTGTGTGTGTGTGTGCGCGTCTGCGTGATCATGGATACTACTGTGGAGGAGACACACACAACTAACTCAGAGACGAGTATGTGTGTGTGTGTGTGTGAGCGTCTGCGTGATCATGGATACTACTGCGGAGGAGACAAACACAACTAACTCAGAGACGAGTGTGTGTGTGTGTGTGTGTGAGTGTGTGTGTGTGTGAGTGGGCGTCTGCGTGATCATGGATACTACTGCGGAGGAGACAAACACAACTAACTCAGAGACGAGTGTGTGTGTGTGTGTGTGTGTGCGCATCTGCGTGATCATGGATACTACTGCGGAGGAGACACACACAACTAACTCAGAGACGAGTGTGTGTGTGTGTGTGTGTGTGTGCGCGTCTGCGTGGGCGTCTGCATGATCATGGATACTACTGTAGAGGAGACACACACAACTAACTCAGAGACGAGTGTGTGTGTGTGTGTGTGTGTGTGCGCGTCTGCGTGATCATGGATACTACTGCGGAGGAGACACACACAACTAACTCAGAGACGAGTGTGTGTGTGTGTGTGTGTGTGTGTGTGTGTGAGAGCGTCTGCGTGATCATGGATACTACTGTAGAGGAGACACACACAACTAACTCAGAGACGAGTGTGTGTGTGTGTGTGTGTGTGTGTGAGCGTCTGCGTGATCATGGATACTACTGCGGAGGAGACACACACAACTAACTCAGAGACGAGTGTGTGTGTGTGTGTGTGTGTGTGTGTGTGTGAGCGTCTGCGTGATCATGGATACTACTGCGGAGGAGACACACACAACTAACTCAGAGACGAGTGTGTGTGTGTGTGTGTGTGTGTGAGTGTGTGAGCGTCTGCGTGATCATGGATACTACTGCGGAGGAGACAAACACAACTAACTCAGAGACGAGTGTGTGTGTGTGTGTGTGTGTGTGTGTGTGTGGTGGGCAGAATAGCAGGCTAAGCAGGTGGGCAAAGATAAACTCGCATATTTATGGCAGAATAGGAAATCTAGAGCAATCCAAATTATTCTCAACAACAGTACATACACAAATGCACCAGTCAGCGCAAACAATATACTATCTGTGCAGAACTACTACACTTTAAAGTGCGCGCCAGAGAGGCTTGAGGGCGTGGGTTAGGTTAGTATGTTAGTACAATCTAGCCAACTTAACGCTTCGCTGTTCACTGTCACTGAAGTGGATGAAGTGGTTAATGACCTCCACAATAATAAAGCAAGCGGGCTTGATGGCGTGACTTATGAAACGCTGAAAATTAACAAACAAATAGTGTGTCCAATTCTGACCAATTTATTTAACATCTGTCTGGAGAATGGTAAAGTTCCAGAATCATGGAATGGGCCCTGATCCACCGTATCCCCAAAAAGGACAATATTCCTGATGACCCGTCTACCTGGAGAGACATCTCATTACTGCCTACAGTCTATAAGGTGTTTATGAAGTGTGTGCTGGCACGAATACTTCCCTGGTTAGTAGAGACAGGAACACTTTCACCAAAACAAAAAGCTTATATCAATAGGCAGGGGATGAATGAACACGTCTTCTGTCTTAAAACGGGAATAGATGATTTTAAACACTCATCTGCTAAGTTCTTCACTGTCTTTTTGGATTTTCGTGATGCATTTGGCACACTGCCCCATGATGTCATGTCTCACGCATTAGAGGAAATAAGACTCCCACAGCTGTATGCGAACGTAATTAAAGATGTTTATAATAACTCTTACATCCAAGTCATATGCGGACGCGCCCTAACCGATCCTAGGCTGCCCATGGAGCGCCATCAACTTCATTCTGGCGATTAACTCCTGTGCCAGTGCGATCCCCAAACCCAGTGCAAGGCTACGCGGACGATGTGGAAATCTCCTCAAGAGATGAAAGTGTGATTACCAACATGCTCCTCCGCACAGATGAGTTCATAAGGTGGTCTGGTTTGGACATCAAACATACAAAATGTGCTGCATTTTATGAAAGACGCAGTAGAGGAAACAGATGGTATCAGGCAAAGTCTGACAAACCCCCTGCCTTCTCATTAATGCAGAAACCCATCCGACTGTATGAACGTCATCAAACCTATCCTTATCTGGGTCATGAATGTAATGTCGGCGGCGATTGGGAGGAACAGATCCCAGAGTTGCGTCACGAGTTCACCTGATCGATGCCGCCGCACTTCCCATAATGAGGAAAGTTGAGGCCATCAGGCTGATCGCAGCGGCTAAAATACAACATCTTTTCCCCAACGTACATATTCCACAACACACACTGTCAGCGATGAACAATGAAAGCTGGTGAGGAAATGGTTTTGTCTTAATAGTCGAACAACTCGGGACATTATCTTCCAGCCGCGCAGAGACGGAGGTCTCGGCGCCCCAAACATTGAATGGCTCTACACCGCTTCCAGAACAGGACATCTCCTAAACATGCTCAACAATGACGACACAACTGTTAGAGAACTATCACGGCAATCGCTGTTTCTACATCTACAGCGTCGCAAAACACCTGCTGCTTCCACAGAGTCCCAGTTTCTGGGGTTCAAACTAAAGCAGAACGGAAAGTTGGACATCAGAGCCGCCGGATTTGGAGTGCGCTCGGACTGGCTGGATTTAAATGATCTATGCTAGCGTACAGGAATACAGCTGTCCTGGCTGAGACCCGACAGGGAAGAAGCTGCTCTCAACAACAACATATTATAAAGGACTGTATGTGGCCAGGCATGACCGTCTGGTTGATCTGGTGGCAAAGGACCTGCAGAGGTTAAACTATGGACATGATATTCAGATGTACCAGCACAGCACTGGACAGGCTAACTGGCTTCATCAGAACACATCGGACAGTGACTATTTTAAAAACATTCCCAATACTCCTGATATTGTGATTGTAAAAGAGGTCATGAAATCTGTGTGTGTCTTTGAGGTGGGCTGTGTGTGTGTGTGTGTGTGTGTGTGTGTGTGTGTGTGTGTGTGTGTGTGTGTGTGTGTGTGTGTGTGTGTGAGTGTGTGTGTGTGTGTGTGTGTGTGTGTGAGTGTGTGTGAGTGAGTGTGTGTGTGTGTGTGTGTGTGTGTGTGTGTGTGTGTGTGAGTGTGTGAGTGTGTGTGTGTGTGTGTGTGTGAGTGTGTGTGTGTGTGTGTGTGTGTGAGTGTGTGAGCATCTGCGTGATCATGGATACTACTGCGGAGGAGACACACACAACTAACTAAGAGACGAGTGTGTGTGTGTGTGTGTGATGGGTAGGTTTAGGGGCAGGGGCAGTGTGTGTGAGTGTGTGTGTGTGTGTGTGTGTGTGTGTGTGTGTGTGTGTGATGGGTAGGTTTAGGGGCAGGGGCAGTGTGTGTGAGTGTGTGTGTGTGTGTGTGTGTGTGTGTGTGTGTGTGTGATGGGTAGGTTTAGGGGCAGGGGCAGTGAGTGTGTGTGTGATGGGTAGGTTTAGGGGCAGGGGCAGTGTGTGTGAGTGTGTGTGTGTGTGTGTGTGTGTGTGTGTGTGTGTGTGATGGGTAGGTTTAGGGGCAGGGGCAGTGAGTGTGTGTGTGATGGGTAGGTTTAGGGGCAGGGGCAGTGTGTGTGTGTGTGTGTGTGATGGGTAGGTTTAGGGGCTGTGTGTGTGTGTGTGTGTGATCATGGATGTTGCTTGCCCTGCTCGCGTAACGGGTTTGTTTGCCCATATAATCTTAAGAGGTTAAAGTTATCTGTCCACTGATGAGCGGCTTCACCTCGAGCTCTGAGGATATGATTATGTCAAGCCAGGTCATCTTTATTTCTACAGTGCTCTCACCCTCTCTCTCACACACACACACACACACACACACACACACACACACACACACACACACACACACACACACACACACACACACACACACACACACACACACACACACACACACACACACACACACACACACACACACCTCAGGTCATCTTTGATTTGATCTCTGGAGGAACAGTGATGTCATCAGCTCAGTTCTCATACAGGTGCTGGTCATATAATTAGAATATCATCAATTAGTTGATTTATTTAATTCAACAAGTGAAACTTGTATATTATATTCATTCATTACACACAGACTGATAGATTTCAAATGTTTATTTCTTTTAATCTTGATGATTATGACAACTGAGGAAAATCCCAAACTCAGTATCTCAGAAAATTAGAATATTACTTAGTTTTTTTTATTCGCTTTGGTACTATTTTCACAAGTAAGGTGTACATTTTCAAAACTCATAGTACAAAAATTGAAACTGATCACACTTGTAACACAGCTCGTCATTCTTTTAAAACCTGATGTAACGCTTTCCTTCAGTTGCTCATATCTTCAGTCCACATCATCACTGTTTCAAACACAAGATTATTGTAATATGTAATGAGAATATTTGGTTTAATCACCGAAACACAACAGTGTGATCTTCTGTCAGTTCAGTGCTTTAAACAATCACTTCATCCAACAGCAAACAATGCAAGATACATGTTTCAAATCTCCCTCATTGCTGAATTATCTACAGTATCTACAGTAACACAGACTATATAAGCCACATAAGAAAATACACTTGCATTACCTAACTTATGTCATTGAATCCATAATGTTTGTAATAGTATTCAGTGTTATCTGGTGTGATAAAGTTATGACACAGCCATGAGCTTCTGCTATATCAGAGTTTGCTGCCAGTAAATGTTCTCACTGTATATGACTGAATCTACTGTAGATGAGCTTTATCAGGGTGAGTTACAGTAATGTGGCTCTACCATGGTCATCTGTTTACAGTATCATACGCCACATACTGTAATGTAAAATTCTATATTTGATACCATCTGTCTCCCTTCTTCTGATTTCTGATCAGCCTGATGTTACACCGTCATTGACTATTTCCACTCCCTTAAGGCCTGTACACACCGGGACGAATATCGCGCGCGCTTATCGCCAGCGTTTTTCGTGCCGTTTTTCGGCGCGTCTTGAGTGTTCACACCCAAGCGATTTTCACTGGCGCTGCGAATTTAAATACATTTAAATAAATGTTAACTGAAATTAAAAATAAATAAATAAACAAACTTATTTAAAGCTTTAGCTTTACCTGATATGGCCTACTAACTAAAAGAAATACAAAGTTATAAAAACTATATAGATGTTTTTTAAAAAAAACAGACAAAAAAGTGAATTGAGCTCTTTCGTGTATTTTTAATGTCAAAAACAAAATGTCAAAATTAAATGGAGCTTAAATGCTTAATGTATTACAATTTAACTAAACTCATTAGATTTTAGGAGACTAAATCTACAGTAGATTTAGTCGACTAAAATCGTATAATATTTAGCCGACTAAAATCGTATGATATTTAGTCGACTAAAACTAGACTAAAGGCCTGTACACACCGGGACGAATATCGCGCGCGCTTATCGCCAGCGTTTTTCGTGCCGTTTTTCGGCGCGTCTTGAGTGTTCACACCCAAGCGATTTTCACTGGCGCTGCGAATTTAAATACATTTAAATAAATGTTAACTGAAATTAAAAATAAATAAACAAACTTATTTAAAGCTTTAGCTTTACCTGATATGGCCTACTAACTAAAAGAAATACAAAGTTATAAAAACGATATAGATGTTTTTTTTTAAAAACAGACAAAAAAGTGAATTGAGCTCTTTCGTGTATTTTTAATGTCAAAAACAAAATGTCAAAATTAAATGGAGCTTAAATGCTTAATGTATTACAATTTAACTAAACTCATTAGATTTTAGGAGACTAAATCTACAGTAGATTTAGTCGACTAAAATCGTATAATATTTAGCCGACTAAAATCGTATGATATTTAGTCGACTAAAACTAGACTAAAGGCCTGTACACACCGGGACGAATATCGCGCGCGCTTATCGCCAGCGTTTTTCGTGCCGTTTTTCGGCGCGTCTTGAGTGTTCACACCCAAGCGATTTTCACTGGCGCTGCGCCGAGTGAGCGTGCACATTCAGTAGATGCGCTCCCGGTACACAAGATGGTGCTGCGGCACTTTAAGCCTCTGACACTCGCTTGTCACACAGAAGGAGAAGAGAGACAGTATTTACGTGCTTGCCAAAACCATAGACATATTATGTATATGGACAAAACCATTCACACACTTTTTGCTAACTGGCAAGCAGCATTAGCAGTTCATCTTCTTCTTTGTCTACTTACCACTTCTTCGTCGTATCAGTGTGTGCTCGGCAAGACCGTTTTGTGCTTGAGCGCCACCAAGTCGTGTTTTACTGTCACTTCAGCAGCTCCAGGCACGTGAACAAAAGCGCCGATCTCATTGGTCGGACAGTTTTTTTACGCGCCGCGTCAAAATAAAAAAACGAACCCGAGGCGTTTTATTAAAAATGACGCTTTTACGCCTGGCGTTTTGCGCGTCGGTGTGAACACTCACATTGGCGCCCATTGTTTAGTCCTGAGGCGTTAAACGTCGGCGATAAACGCGTGCGAAAATCGTCCCGGTGTGAACAGGCCTTTATACTCTATTCTGCTCTATTCAAAAATTGCAAATATTTCTGTCCCACTCTCCATAGACATTAGGGATGCAACACTACAGTTAGTCCACGGTTCAATACACACCACGGTTGTTACCCACGGGTTTCGGTTCGGTTCGCTTCTGATGGCTTGCCACATAAATGTTTTGTTATTCTATTCTTAGGCGACAGGAACAGCAAGAGGTTAAAGAGAAAAAATACTTTTTTTTATTGCAATACTCTCTTTATTTTACTTAAAAGAATTGAAAAACCTTACTTAATAAAAACCCTTGTACACATTCCTAGTGTATTGGAGAATATATAAATAAATATATATATAGATTTACACTGGCAGCTCAGAGCAGTACAGCAGCATTTTAGTATGAAATTGAATGAATGTAAAAATAAAACACTACACAGACTTCACTATAAAATATACACTGATTCTTATTAAAGCTGCTGTATTAGTTCTTCAGTCAAGAGCAGTGAGTGATTTTCTCTTTGTCTTTTGTTGTCGTATTAACATTAAAGGGATATTTCACTCAAAACTGAAAATTCTGTCATCGAGAAATGAATACAGGTTATGAACAATATTAGAGTGAGTAAATAATGACATCATTTTATAGGTGAACTGTCCCTTTAAGGACCGCGTGTTCACTATAGGCTGCGCTGCTGTCAGTTTAAGACCTGCACACATCTAATATACAGACACGATTGCGATTTTACTTTCACTTTAGACATAACTGACTGTGTTTATGTTAACCTTGTGTGTATTTGACAGTATTAGCGTGACAGTAAGACGACTACTTAGTCCACTAATCTCGTGTTTGACAGGCGTTTGGTGCGCGCGCTCGGAAAAGCGCATGTTAAAACCGCGCACGCGAATGAGCCGGCAAGGCTTTAAAACACATGCAAATAATGAACTTTGGTGATTGTGAATAACTATAGTGTTCCGTGAGTATAACTCTACCACTAACGTGTGATGTGAATGTATGTCGCGTTGTTCAGTATTATGGGATGGAGGCAAATTATAGAATTTGTAGAAAAATAATTAATTAAATGCGAAACCGAAAAAAAAACGCAATTCACAAGCGCGTATTGAACCGTGAATGCCGTACCGAACGATTCATTATTATATTGAGAATTGTGGCATCCCTATACTGCAGAAACATTTATAAAGATGAAACACTTATTTTATGTAGTGAAAATTATACTTTGTGGTTTTGTGTATTGTACTAACACAATTGAAAATATACTGAAATGTTTGAAAAAAGTGCACTTTTGATGATCTGTTGTGATGTTAGCACTATGAGTTTCGAAAATGTACACCTTGCTTGTGAAAATAGTACCAAAGCGAATAAAAAAAAACTGTAAGACCAATACAAAGAAAGGATTTTTAGAAATCTTGGCCAACTGAAGAGTATGAACATGTAGAGTGTGAGCATGTCCAGCACTCAATGCTCAGCTGGGGCTGGTTTAGCCTGAATTACTGCAGCGATGCGGATGAGGAGATCAGACTGAGGAGATCAGACTGAGGCGTGAGGAGATCAGTCTGAGGCGTGAGGAGATCAGACTGAGGCATGAGGAGATCAGACTGAGGCATGAGGAGATCAGACTGAGGCGTGAGGAGATCAGTCTGAGGCGTGAGGAGATCAGACTGAAGCATGAGGAGATCAGACTGAGGCGTGAGGAGATCAGTCTGAGGCGTGAGGAGATCAGTCTGAGGCATGAGGAGATCAGACTGAGGCTCAGGTGTTATGAGCCCAGGTGGCTCTGATAGTGGCCTTCAGCTCTTCTGCATACTCATCTTCCTCTTCAGATGTTCTTTAGGGTTAAGGTCAGGCGAGTTTGCTGGCCAATCAGGAACAGGGATATCATGGTCCTTAACCCAGGCACTGGTTGCTTTGGCACTGTGTGCTGGTCCCAGTCCTGTTGGAAAATGAAATCTGCATCTCCATAAAGTTGGTCAGCAGCAGGAAGCATGAAGTGCTCTAAAACTTCCCGGCTGCGTTGACCTCTGACCTCAGAAAACACAGCGGACCAACACCAGCGCATGACATGGCACCCCAAACCATCAGTGACTGTGGAAACTTTACACTGGAGCTCCAGCAGTGTGGATTGTGAGCCTCTCCTCTCTTCCTCCAGACTCTGAGACCCTGATTGACTTCATCAGAGAACATAACTCTGGAGCACTGAGTCCAGTCCTGTCTGTCTTTAGCCCAGGTGAGACGCTTCTGACGCTGTCTGTTGGTCAAGAGTGCGACAGCTGAAACCCATGTCTTGCATTCGTCTGTGTGTAGTGGTTCTTGAAGCACTGACTCCAGCTCCAGTCCACTCTTTGTGAATCTCCTCCACATTTTTGAATGGGTTTTGTTTCTCAATCCTCTCCAGGGTGCGGTTATCCCTATTGCTTGCACACTTTTTTCTAGCACATCTTTTCCTTCCCTTCGCCTCTCCATTAATGTGCTTGGACACAGAGCTCCGAGAACAGCCGGCCTCTGTTGGAATGAGCTTTTGTGTCTTGCCCTCCTTGTGCAAGGGGTCAAAGGTCGTCTTTTGGACAGCTGTCAGGTCAGCTTCTTCCCCATGATTGTGTGGCCTACAGAACTAGACTGAGAGACCATTTAAAGGCCTTTGCAGGTGTTTTGAGTTCATCAGCTGATTAGAGAGTGTCTTCATTATTGAACCTTTTCACAATATTCAAATTTTCTGAGATACTGAATTTGGGATTTTCCTCAGTTGTCAGTTATAATCATCAACATTAAAAAAATAAACATTTGAAATATGTCAGTCTGTGTGTAATGAATGAAT
>NC_137116.1:15538087-15545587 GCF_949357685.1 Gobio gobio
TGTGAGTGTGTGTGCATGTGTGTGTGTGTGTGCGCGTGTGTGTGTGTGTGTGCGTGTTTTACCTGCCGTGTCCTTCACCCCAGCACAGGATCATCAGGTTAAACTTCCCGTTGCCCTCGTCCACCAGATTCCTGGTGTACCTACGCACACACACACACACACACACACACACACACACACACACACAGTTCAGTGCTTCTGTAAATCAGGGGAAATTATGAGGTACTAAATAATAATTATGAGATTAAAAATTCATAATTAAAACAATGATTAAATAGACAGTGTGTGAACCCTCTGGTGCTCCTCGCGTGATGTGTGTGTGTGTGTGTGTGTGTGTGTGTGTGTGTGTGTGTGTGTGTGTGTGTGTGCAGTACCAACGCTTCCCCTGGTGAAACTCATCCCATTCATCTCCAACACCAGTGTGACTGTGTTTCAGGATCATAACCTTCCCCAGTCCTGTCTGTGATTTGAGTGTGTGTTCATAAGCAAGTGACAAAAGTCAGAGGAAGTAAAAAAATCGACTTTTTTGTCAATGATTTACAGAAGATGATTATGTTCTTATGTGGCGGAGATGAGCTTCCATGCTGTATTTAGTAGCTCCTCCTCCCTATAGAAGCTGATTTTGTAGATGAATGAAATGTGTGTGTTGTCGCAGATAAGGTGAAGGGAACGTCCTGTGTCTCGAGGCTGTTTGTGTCGCACTCGTTCCATGTGGTTTTGGGAATGTGTGTTTTTCTGCTGGAAGGAACATTTGATGGAACCGAGAGCAGCGGGTGTGCGCCAGGGGACGCGCTCTGATTGGCCAGCTTCATCCCCGCCCCCTGAGGCGAAGCCCCGCCCCTCTCAAAACATCCACGGAGGACAAACTGATTCCGAGCGTCGCGTCACAAACATCGACTTAAATCAGCCATATCATCATCATTTGACACCCAATAATTCTTTAAACAAAACAAGAACATTTTTTGAACAGTCTTTGTTTGTGTTTACATCACACTGAGAAGTTTAAAATTAACACGTTATCTTTATGTTCATTTTCTTGGCATTTTTCAGTTGTGTTAAAATAAAAAAATAAAAAACCCTGGCCATTGTACGCCTAAAGTCATAATATTAGCAGACTATGGAGAAATAACTGCCTTAAAATATTGAGTTTATAATGAAGATAATTACCTGTACTGGTCAAATTTGGCGAATTTCATCCAGTCCTGAGGGTTGCTCTCATAGGCTTCCATGAGGCTCTGCACCTCCTCCACATTAACAGAGTCGCTCTCAAAGATCTTGTGCAGAGTTTGAATCAGGTCATCCAGAGTTTCTGGCTTGATTACTTCGGTTTGCTCCATCTTCTGCGGTTCTTCTGCGGTTCTTCAGCGGTTCTCCAGCGGTTCTCCAGCGGTTCTTCAGCGGTTCTTCTGCTGCTCGGGTCTCTGAGGGAGTTCGCGCTTTTATACGCGGAGCTGAACTGTAACGGACTGAACCACTGGCGCGCGGGAGGGGGTCCGCGGGCCGCGACCGGAGCTTTCCCGCGCAAACTCTGAGGTAAACATTCACGCTAAACTATGATGGAGATGTACATAAACACTTACTGTTTGAAAAAACCGACATATGAGAGAAAATAAACTTCATTTTTTGTTTCTTTATCGATCTTTACTAATGGAGCACCCCTTTTACAGTTTGGATTGACCCGCTTTTTATTTATTTATTTATTTTTTATTTATTTTTTTACCCACTTTTCATTCAGTAAGTTTCTCCAAATGACGTTATTACAATAACTTCATTTTTACCGGTAACGTTAGTTATATCTCGAAATCGATACCTTCACACACACACACACACACACACACACACACACACACACACACACACACACACACACACACACACACACACACCGTAAAAAGATAAAAGCATCATAGCAGTTTTATTGGATATTTGTCCACTGCCAATCTTGTGCAGAAATGATAACGCAGATTCTTTACACATGTTCTAGAATCTTTATCACGAAAAGAAACCCAGCAGATGAACTGAAGGAGATTGAGAAGATATTTAGGCTATTCGTTTGTTTGTTTTAAAACTACAGAACGCGTTATAAAGCGTTCTCATGTCGTCGATTGTTCTCGGATCATTTGTGCGATTTTGCGACATCATGTGGCCAACAAAATATCGACACTAGATAGATAGATAGATAGATAGATAGATAGATAGATAGATAGATAGATGGATAGATAGATGGATGGATGGATGGATGGATGGATGGATGGATGGATGGATGGATGGATGGATGGATGGATGGATGGATGGATGGATGGATGGATGGATAGATAGATAGATAGATAGATAGATAGATAGATAGATAGATAGATAGATAGATAGATTTTGTATTCTATATTTTAATTATATTATTTATATAACATTTTTAATGTATCATTTTCTTTTAATGTAAAATATTTCTTTGAAAAAGAAATCAATCAGTACGACTGAATCCGCTGTTCTCCACTGGATCAGATGTTATTTTACATCAATTCATTAATATAAATTAAAATAAATGAAAGAGTTAGTTCACCCAAAAAATGTAGACAATGTAATGTATTCCTCCACCTCATGCAGTTCCACACCCGTCAGACCTGTAACACTATTAATGTTAAATCTGAAAACTCAGTTCGGAGCGTATCAAATCAGTGAGTCGATTCAGTGGTTCGGAGCATATCAAATCAGTGAGTCGATTCTCTGGTTCGGAGCGTATCAAATCAGTGAGTCGATTCAGTGGTTCGGAGCGTATCGAATCAGTAAGTCGATTCAGTGGTTTGGAGCGTATTGAATCAGTGAGTCGATTCAGTGGTTTGGAGCATATCGAATCAGCGAGTCGATTCAGCGGTTCGAAGCATATCGAATCAGTGAGTCGATTCAGCGGTTCGGAGCATATCGAATCAGTGAGTCGATTCAGTGGTTTCGGAGCATATCGAATCAGTGAGTCGATTCAGCGGTTCGGAGTATATCGAATCAGTGAGTCGATTTAGTGGTTTGGAGAGTATCAAATCAGTGAGTCGATTCAGCGGTTCGGAGTATATCGAATCAGTGAGTCGATTTAGTGGTTTGGAGAGTATCCATACCACTGAGTCCGCTGCTGGCCAATGGAGGTCGACGTTCGCTCCTGGCGGCCATCTTGTCTCACTCAGCTCACTCACTCATTGTGTTTTCATGGTGCTTGCACTTTTTAAATAACCATAACCTGTTCAATTTTATACCGATTTTCAAACTGTTTGGTTTGTTATAGACGTTAGAGATGTAGTTATGACACTGCCTACTTATGAAAAATGATTCATAATTTGTTCAAGCATCTATAATTTTAGCCACGTTAATAACGTTTGTAAGAAACTTAAGCATTTGTAAATCCGTCCAGATTTCAGTGATAAGAGTATTTGTGTTCAGATCACTCGCCTTACATCAGGAGCCACAGAGCCCTGAGACAAGATGGCCGCCGCTGAGGACGTTAGAGACTCCGCCCTAAGACATCTAGCCTTTATTATCTATATCTATGGTTCGGAGCGCCAAAGTCACGTGATTTCAGCAGTTTGGCAGTTTGACACGCGATCCAAATCATGAATCGACTCACTGATTCGATACGCTCCAAAACACTGAATCGACTCCGAACTACTGAATCGACTCGCTGATTCGATACGCTCCGAACCACTGAATCGACTCCGAACTACTGAATCGACTCGCTGATTCGATACGCTCCGAACCACTGAATCGGCTCCGAACTACTGAATCGACTCGCTGATTCGATACGCTCCGAACCAATGAATCGACACACTGATTCGATACGCTCCGAACTACTGAATCGACTCGCTGATTCGATACGCTCCGAACCCCTGAATCGACTCACTGATTCGATACGCTCCGAACCAATGAATCGACACGCTGATTCGATACGCTCCGAACCACTGAAATGACTCGCTGATTCGATACGCTCCGAACCACTGAATCGACTCGCTGATTCGATACGCTCCGAACCCCTGAATCGACTCGCTGATTCGATACACTCAGAACCACTGAATCGACTCACTGATTCAATACGCTCCGAACCACTGAATCGAATCGCTGATTCGATACGCTCCGAACCACTGAATCTACTCGCTGATTCAATACGCTACGAACTACTGAATCGACTCGCTGATTCGGTACCCTCCGAACCAAAGAATCGACTCGCTGATTCGATAAGCTCCAAACAACTGAATCGACTCGCTGATTCGATACGCTCTGAACCACTGAATCGACTCACTAATTCAATACGCTCCAAACCACTGAATCAACTCGCTGATTCGATACGCTCCAAACCACTGAATCGACTCGCTGATTCGATACGCTCCGAACCACTGAATCGACTCACTGATTCGATACGCTACGAACCAATGAACTGACTCGCTGAATCGATATGCTCCGAACCACTGAATCGACTCGCTGATTCAAAACGCTCCGACTCCGAACCACTGAATCGACTCACTGATTCGATACGCTCCGAACCACTGAATCGACTCGCTGATTCGATACGCTCCGAACCACTGAATCGACTTGCTGATTCGATACGTCCAAACCAAAGAATCGACTCGCTGATTCGATAAGCTCCAAACAACTGAATCGACTCTCTGATTCGATACGCTCCGAACCACTGAATCGACTCACTGATTCGATACGCTACGAACCAATGAACCGACTCGCTGAATCGATACGCTCCGAACCAATGAATCGACTCGCTGATTCTATACGCTCCGACTCCGAACCACTGAATCGACTCACTGATTCGATACGCTACAAACAAATTAATCGACTCGCTGATTCGATATGCTACAAAACAAAGAATCGACTCGCTGATACGATGCGCTCCGAACCACTGAATCGACTCGCTGATTCGATACGCTCCGAACCACTGAATCGACTCGCTGATTCGATACGCACCGAACCACTGAATCGACTCGCTGATTCGATACACTCCGAACCACTGAATCGACTCGCTGATTCGACGCTCCGAACCACTGAATCGACTCGCTGATTCGATACGCTCCGACTCCGAACCACTGAATCGACTCACTGATTCGATACGCTACGAACCACTGAATCGACTCACTGATTCGATACGCTACAAACAAATGAATCGACTCGCTGATTCGATACGCTACAAACCAATAAATCGACTCGCTGATTCGATACGCTACAAACCAATGAATCGACACGCTGATTTGATACGCCCCGAACCACTGAATCGACTCGCTGATTCGATACGCTCCGAACCACTGAATCGACTCGCTGATTCAATACGCTCCGACTCCGAACCACTGAATCATTCGATTCGATTCAACCAGTCGATTCATTTGTTTCTACAAACAAATGAATCGACTCGCTGATTCGATACGCTACAAACCAATGAATCGACTCGCTGATTCGATACGCTACAAACCAATGAATCGACACGCTGATTTGATACGCCCCGAACCACTGAATCGACTCGCTGATTTGATACGCCCCGAACCACTGAATCGACTCGCTGATTCGATACGCTCCGAACCACTGAATCGACTCGCTGATTCAATACGCTCCGACTCCGAACCACTGAATCATCGGAATGACTCTTATTTTGAATGCACCGCCGCGTCATCGGAATGACTCTTATTTTGACAGCGCCGCCCCTTCATCAGAATGACTCTTATTTTGACAGCGCCGCCCCTTCATCGGAATGACTCTTATTTTGACAGCGCCGCCACGTCATCAGAATGACTCTTATTTTGACAGCGCCGCCACGTCATCAGAATGACTCTTATTTTGACAGCGCCGCCCCTTCATCAGAATGACTCTTATTTTGACAGCGCCGCCGCGTCATCGGAATGACTCTTATTTTGACAGCGCCGCCGCGTCATCAGAATGACTCTTATTTTGACAGCGCCGCCGCATCATCGGAATGACTCTTATTTTGACAGCGCCGCCGCGTCATCGGAATGACTCTTATTTTGACAGCGCCGCCGCGTCATCGGAATGACTCTTATTTTGACAGCGCCGCCGCATCATCGGAATGACTCTTATTTTGACAGCGCCGCCACGTCATCAGAATGACTCTTATTTTGACAGCGCCGCCGCATCATCGGAATGACTCTTATTTTGACAGCGCCGCCGCGTCATCGGAATGACTCTTATTTTGACAGCGCCGCCGCGTCATCGGAATGACTCTTATTTTGACAGCGCCGCCCCTTCATCAGAATGACTCTTATTTTGACAGCGCCGCCCCTTCATCAGAATGACTCTTATTTTGACAGCGCCGCCGCGTCATCGGAATGACTCTTATTTTGACAGCGCCGCCCCTTCATCGGAATTATTCTTATTTTGACAGCGCCGCCCCTTCATCAGAATGACTCTTATTTTGACAGCGCCGCCCCTTCATCAGAATGACTCTTATTTTGACAGCGCCGCCGCGTCATCGGAATGACTCTTATTTTGACAGCGCCGCCGCGTCATCAGAATGACTCTTATTTTGACAGCGCCGCCGCGTCATCAGAATGACTCTTATTTTGACAGCGCCGCCGTGTCATCGGAATGACTGTTATTTTGACAGCGCTGCCGCGTCATCGGAATGACTGTTATTTTGACAGCGCCGCCACGTCATCGGAATGACTGTTATTTTGACAGCGCCGCCACGTCATCGGAATGACTCTTATTTTGACAGCGCCGCCCCTTCATCGGAATTATTCTTATTTTGACAGCGCCGCCCCTTCATCAGAATGACTCTTATTTTGACAGCGCCGCCCCTTCATCAGAATGACTCTTATTTTGACAGCGCCGCCGCGTCATCGGAATGACTCTTATTTTGACAGCGCCGCCGCGTCATCAGAATGACTCTTATTTTGACAGCGCCGCCACGTCATCAGAATGACTCTTATTTTGACAGCGCCGCCCCTTCATCAGAATGACTCTTATTTTGACAGCGCCGCCGCGTCATCGGAATGACTCTTATTTTGACAGCGCCGCCGCGTCATCAGAATGACTCTTATTTTGACAGCGCCGCCCCTTCATCAGAATGACTCTTATTTTGACAGCGCCGCCGCGTCATCAGAATGACTCTTATTTTGACAGCGCCGCCCCTTCATCAGAATGACTCTTATTTTGACAGCGCCGCCACGTCATCAGAATGACTCTTATTTTGACAGCGCCGCCCCTTCATCAGAATGACTCTTATTTTGACAGCGCCGCCCCTTCATCAGAATGACTCTTATTTTGACAGCGCCGCCGCGTCATCAGAATGACTCTTATTTTGACAGCGCCGCCGCGTCATCAGAATGACTCTTATTTTGACAGCGCCGCCGCGTCATCAGAATGACTCTTATTTTGACAGCGCCGCCCCTTCATCAGAATGACTCTTATTTTGACAGCGCCGCCACGTCATCGGAATGACTCTTATTTTGACAGCGCTGCCGCGTCATCAGAATGACTCTTATTTTGACAGCGCCGCCACGTCATCAG
>NC_137116.1:15560587-15565587 GCF_949357685.1 Gobio gobio
GTGTGTGTGTGTGTGTGTGTGTGTGTGTGTGTGTGTGTGTGAGTATGAGTGTGTGTTTGTGTGAGAGAGTGAGTGTGTGTGTGTGAGAGAGAGTGTGTGTGTGTGTGTGTGTGTGTGTGTGTGTGAGAGAGAGAGAGAGAGAGTGAGTGAGAGTGAGTGTGTGTGTGAGAGAGAGAGTGTATGAGTGAGAGAGTGTATGAGTGTGTGTGTGTGTGTGAGAGTGTGTGTGTGTGTGTGAGAGGGAGTGAGTGAGTGAGTGAGTGTGTGCGTGTGTGTATGTGTGCGCGCAAATGTGCGCGAGTGTGCGTGTGTGTGTGTGTGTGTGTGTGTGAGAGAGAGTGTGTTTGTGAGAGAGTGTGCGTGCGTGTGTGTGCTTGCGTGCGTGTGTGTGTGTGTGTAGCGCTCTGATCATCACTCCTAACAAACATTCCAGTATGGGAATATCTTAACGATGCTGTATATGATGACGATGATGATGATGATGATGATGATGACGATGATGATGATGACGATGATATTGATGATGATGACGATGATATTGATGATGATGATGATGATATTGCTGTATGTATCAGAGTATATTTATATGATTTCTCTTCTTCTGCTGTTGTTGCTTTGGGCTTGAACTTCTGCTCGTGTTTCCTTTGGCAACAAAATAAAGGATCAGATTATTTTTCTTCTGTAACTCCGGCAGTTTGAGTTCATGCATACACACGAGTGTGTGTTGTGATGGGTTGTTATTAACACAATTGACAGCAAATTTTGGTTTAGTTTTAGTCTCCCAAAATCTAATGAGTTTAGTTAAATTATAATACATTAAGCATTTAAGCGTCACATAACCGACTGACACTTGAACTGACATTTTGACATCATTTTGTTTTGACATTAAAAATACACGAAAGAGCTCAATTCACTTTTTTAAAAACATCTCTATAGTTTTTATAACTTTGTATTTCTGCTTTAGTCAGTAGGCCATATCTGGTTAAGCTAAAGCTTCAAATAAGTTTATTTATTATTTATATTTCAGTTAACATTTATTTAATTTCAAGTAATGAATATGTTTAAATGGTTTTAGTGAACTATTATAACCCTGATACTTTATTGAATATGTGTCTAATGCTGGTCTTTCCTCCTGATTATGAATTAAATTAAATACAGTTTATTATGTAACCAAAAATGAATATATAATGCGTGACTTAATTATAAACAAGCTGGAAATACACCAGGACTCTTATTTTGAAATGTGCCTCTATTGTAGTTGCAGGAGCTCATTCAAGTTCAGGAGATAAAATATGCGTCATTACAACCGTCTAAAACATATTACTATATAAACATGATAAAGTAAACACTGTCATTATTCATCAGCATTAGTTCATAAACACTGGTCTGGCATAAGTGTGTGTTATTGATTGAGCCGCTCTGGAGCTGGATTGGGTGTGTGTGTGTGTGTGTGTGTGTGTGTGTGTGTGTGTGTGTGTGTGTGTGTGTGTTTTCCAGAGGTTAGATCAGTTCAGATCAAATGTGTTCATCTGAGACTCAGGACATCAGTTCTGACCCCATCTCTGCCCTAATCATCCAACACTAGTTTTTATTTAGTTATCGTCAGTGTTGGGGAAAGTTACTTTGAACAGTAATGCATTATAATATTGCGTTACTCCTTGAAAAAGTAACTAATTGAGTTACTTAGTTACTTTTTAAGAAAAGTAATGCGTATGTTAGTACTTTTTTCTCACCTGGGCTGGTCTTGTTTTTTTTTTTTTAACAAAAAAAAAAAAAATTTGTGCAAAGGTAAAGGCCTCTTCATTCCAAAATTGAAGTAATAAACCCAAGGTAAAAATGCAGATTCCCGCATGAACAGTAGAGGGCGCAGCTCTACTATGGAAGAACAGGACGCAGGAGAAAAAAGTTTTATCAATAAAAACAAAAAAAGTAATTTTTGCTCATGGTTTAACTGAATCATCAAAGGTCAGCAGCAAGACATTGGTCAATAAAGGTAGTTTAAATGCATACAAATATTTTATTTATCATTTAATTATTGGAGGTTTGCATAGTACTCTGTTCTCTTTCATCATCTGGTGTTCGAGATCCACCTATGGAAGGGCATCCGCACCTGACCTCTGCAGAAGCATCCGATTGCACCAAGTCTGACAAGACAGGCAGGAGCGCGCAGCCAATGCCCGGTGAGGCCCCGCCCCTTACCTGCACGCGCTACTGTACTCCAGTAAGAATATTCGCTTCTCGTGCAGCGAGCGGGGCAAAGCTGTTGGATCTCTCCACTCGATGTTTCAGAGAACCGGGGTTACGACAGTAATCTATTGTTCTCTTTCATCATCTCGTGTTCGAGATCCACCTATGGGAGAGACATGGACAGCTCCCCGATTGCCCAATATACTCACAGTGAGGTTCTGTTAGCCAGAAAAAGACGGTTACCCCAAGGGGCGGTGCTTAACACGTCTCATAATCATGAACTCGCCAAACGAGGTTATTTATTGACCTGAGGGAAGGGTTCTGGCAGACCAATCACAGCACTTGCGGTCCGCGTAGAATTGACGCGTTGTTACATTTTTGGAGAGGTGCGCGTCAGGCTACGGCGTACCTTCTGCATGCACTCGACGCAGAAGTATAAATTGGCCTTAATGACTGGCAACGAACGACGGGCACCCTTCATAAATCTGCGGATTATAAGATGCTGCCCAACCGTTGAGCCCTTAAACCCCACATGACAAGCAGAAATAGCTGCCAGATAGACCTTAATAGTGGAAAAGGACCTTCCTTTATCCATGAGGTCTTGGAGGAAACACAAAACATCAGAAACTGAGCACTGATATGACGTGAGACCCCGCCCATCACACCACTCATCGAACACTCGCCACTTACAGCCATATAAGGACCGTGTAGAAACGGCCCTGGCATTCTGTACAGTAGCCACCACGCGCTCAGGTTCGCGCCAGGCCCAGAGATGGTGAGATGGTGAGATGGTGGTCCAGTGGGTTAAACCATGGAACTGATACGCGGAAGGTTGCTGGTTCGATCCCAGTGTGTCCTTGAGCAAGGCACTTTACTCCATGTTGCTCCAGGGAGATTGTCCCTGTATGAAGGGCACTGTAAGTCGCTTTGGATAAAAGCGTCTGCCAAATGCATAAATGTAATGTAAATGTAAGCTACCCTGTCCGGGTGTGGGTGATAAATCTCCCCGTTTGCTTGAGACAATAGGTCTGTGCGGAGGGGGAGGCGCCACGGCTGAGCATGTAGAGGGATTATCTCCGCCAGCCTGGGCGCTATCAGGATGAGAGACAGGTGCCCCTCTCTCACCCTGGCCAGTGTTGGAGTTATCAAGCACAGGCGAGGAAAGGCATACAGCAGAACTCTGAGCCACGGGTGGACCAGTGCATCCACCCCGAGGGCGAGTCCAAGTCCTTTAGTGAGAAGAACATAGGACAATGGCTGTTTTCACGCGAGGCGAATAGATCTACGGACGCCTGTCCGAATCTCATCCAAATCATGTCTGCTATCTGAGGATGGAGGTGCCAATCTCTGAAGAGCGGGTTCCCCCTCGATAGAAGATCCGCGCCTCTGTTCAGAAACCCTCATGAAAGTCGCGTGTAACGACAGGAAAAATCGACTGCTCCATACCAAAAGCTTGTAAGCTAGAGCATGGAGTTTCATCGAGCGCAAGCCGCCTTGACGATTGATATAAGCCACTGCCGTGGTATTGTCTCAGCGTACGAGCACATGATGTCCCTGCAGACGGGGCAGAAAATGATTCAGAGCCCTCCAAATAGTCAGAAGCTCTAAAGAATTTATGTGCTCTGAACGTAGTTTGCTCGGCCACAAACCGTTCACAGTTCTGCCCTCTTGGGTGGCACCCCAGCCTGCTAAGGACGCATCCGTCGTCACAACTTTCCGCAACATAAGAGGGACGCCCTGTGCGCAAAAGACCACGCTCTTCCAGTGACGCAGAGATGCAGCGCAGGTGCGCGTCACTGTTACCGAGCGGCAGAGATCGTGTAACGGGCTGAAATGTAGAGACAAAACCCACTTCATGAACGCCCTCATTCTCAAGAGTCCTCGTGGCAAAACCTGGATAGATGAAGCCATAAGACCCTGTAGCCTGAGACATGTGCGATATTGCACCCTCGCCCCTTCTCTGAACTCCTGAGAGAGACGCGCTCCTGAGAGAGACGCGCTCCTGAGAGACACGCGAGAGACGCGCTCCTGAGAGAGACGCGCTCCTGAGAGAGACGCGCTCCTGAGAGACGCGCTCGCGCTCCTGAGAGAGACGTGCTCCTGAGAGAGACGCGCTCCTGAGAGACGCGCTCGCGCTCCTGAGAGAGACGTGCTCCTGAGAGACGCGCTCGCGCTCCTGAGAGAGACGCGCTCCTGAGAGAGACGCGCTCGCGCTCCTGAGAGACGCGCTCGCGCTCCTGAGAGACGCGCTCGCGCTCCTGAGAGACGCGCTCGCGCTCCTGAGAGAGACGCGAGAGACGCGCTCCTGAGAGAGACGCGCTCCTGAGAGAGACGCGCTCCTGAGAGAGACGCGCTCCTGAGAGAGACGCGAGAGACGCGCTCCTGAGAGAGACGCGCTCCTGAGAGACGCGCTCGCGCTCCTGAGAGACGCGCTCGCGCTCCTGAGAGACGCGCTCGCGCTCCTGAGAGACGCGCTCGCGCTCCTGAGAGAGACGCGAGAGACGCGCTCCTGAGAGAGACGCGCTCCTGAGAGAGACGCGCTCCTGAGAGAGACGCGCTCCTGAGAGAGACGCGAGAGACGCGCTCCTGAGAGAGACGCGCTCCTGAGAGACGCGCTCGCGCTCCTGAGAGAGACGCGCTCCTGAGAGACGCGCTCGCGCTCCTGAGAGAGACGCGCTCCTGAGAGAGACGCGCTCGCGCTCCTGAGAGACGCGCTCGCGCTCCTGAGAGAGACGCGAGAGACGCGCTCCTGAGAGAGACGCGCTCCTGAGAGAGACGCGCTCCTGAGAGAGACGCGAGAGACGCGCTCCTGA
>NC_137116.1:15573087-15575508 GCF_949357685.1 Gobio gobio
TACACTTACTAATTATAATTGATAGACGTTATGTCTGGCAAATTCTATCTTTGCCAGCCGTTTCTATATGAGATGATATTAAACCATTTGTCCGTGATGCATTTTTGCCATTCGCAATCCAGAAGAGAGAGAAAGCGAGCGAGCACTGTCACGTGGAGCTGCAGCGAACACAACACCACCGTCAGCTTTAATGAGTGACGATGGCCAAGAGAACTACACAAAAGTTTAGTCTTCTTAAACTTTAGGGATGTGCTGTGATATTAATCTAATTTTATTTTCGATTTTGGCTTCCAAGAATTATAAAAAGATGGTATGAGGTAAAACTATTCCTATAGCCGTGTTCGTCGAGCTCATCCTTCCCTTCACAGCTCCGCTGTCATTTCTCCTTAAACCTAAACTAAACGTCAGATTCAGTGATTGTTGTAAACTGCATTCTCTACTGTTGCTAAACTGCGGGATGTGTTTGATAATAAAGAGCTATTAAATGCACAAAAATCCGCGCAAGAGACGCGGTTTCCAACTTCAAGGCGGCTTATATGTGTGTGCTGCGAAATGGACCGACTTGCACTTAATATTTTAGGCTTCGTGTGCGCGTCTAAACCATCAAATAAACAACAAATAGCCGGTGTCAAAATGACCGGATTGGAGAGTAGTTATTTTAACAGTTTTTATCTTAAATGGGCGTAAATAGTTTGGAGAAATAGGAGAATATGATATTATTAGTTCTACATTGATCGGTCTTAAAGGGGCAGCGTCTGATAAATCTGCTGATGATTGAGCCATTAATGCGAATCGAACAAAAGGCAATTAGAAAATATTCACATCTCTTGAATTAATAACTTTTATAAGCTTTTATAAGCATTAATCTATCAATTTATACAGTGAAAACTATGCAGTGTTATTTTACATTTCATTACTTTATTAGATTTCTTTGTAGGTTTGTTCTTTACTGTAATATTAATGTTAGCAGACCTTCTGAATGCCTGCACACTGGTCCATTTACAAAATAGATGTTTTATATTTTTTTTCAAACTTTGTGGTTTCTTTTGCTATAGATATTTTACTTTTCAGATTATAAAGCCATGTTAATTATGTTCTTAATTGTGTTTATTTTTTTTATTAAAAAAAAATGTTTTAAAGTATAATAAAAAGAACCGATAAGAATACTGTTAAAGCACCGGATCGATAAGCAGTATCGGTAAGAGTAGTAATACCATTAAAACCTTAACGATACCAATCCCTATTAGTAATACAGTGGAAATGAGTAGATTTGGTTAGCATGTTGATTTACGGTGTGCGCCCCTAAAATTTCTGGTTGTGCCCCTAAAATTTTCAGTTGGGGGCCACTGTGCTCCTAGTGAAAAAAGTTAGTCTGGAGCCCTGCACACACACACAAACACATCTACACGCATACATCAACACACACACACACACACACACACACACACACACACACACACACAAACACATCTACACGCATACATCAACACACACACACACACACACACACACACAAACACATCTACACGCATACATCAACACACACACACACACACACACACGCATCTATAGCGCGGTCATGTCATGTTGGAATTACGAGATTATAACTTGTAAACGCGTTCATGTCCTTGTAGAGCTCGTAATTACAATTTGTAAGGTGGGAATTCTGTGAGAGCTCCTGGTGTATCACATGACCAATGATCTATCTATCCATCCATCCATCCATCCATCCATCCATCCATCCATCCATCCATCCATCCATCCATCCATCCATCCATCCATCCATCCATCCATCCATCCATCCATCCATCCATCCATCCATCCGTTTATTTGGGGTGTTGGTGATGGGCACAAATATCGATTTCGATCTTGATTCAGTATGAATTCATCAGTATATATCCTACTGTACATATGAGGAAAATATGTTTGCCTTTTTAGCTCTATTGAAACTTTTCTTTGGTTAAATTATATTTGCTCACATTCATTAATATCCACTTGTGTGTGCTTATATAAGCATCATTAAAATGAGGATGTAAGTTATTAACGTTTTAAAATTTCACATTTAAAGAAATCTAGTGTTTTATCATGTCTAAATATTTATTCAAAAGCAAAACCTAAAAATAAGTGAGCAGTTATGATCTGCAATATTGTTTTGAGCAACCAGACACATTTATATTTATTATAGAGCCGCAGATGAAATGACTCTAATTTGTAGAGTCTAACTCTCATCCCTCATCCCTCCCTCATCCCTCATCCCTCCCTCATCCCTCTCTCATCCCTCCCTCATCCCTCCCTCATCCCTCCCTCATCCCTCATCCCTCCCTCATCCCTCCCTCATCCCTCATCCCTCCCTCATCCCTCCCTCATCCCTCCCTCATCCCTCCCTCATCCCTCATCCCTCATCCCTCCCTCATCCCTCTC
>NC_137116.1:15575708-15590708 GCF_949357685.1 Gobio gobio
GCCAGAACACAAGCACTGAAGTTTAGTCTATTGAATCTACTCAAATCTTATTATAGTCAATTAAAACTAGACTAAAACTAAAACAATTCAGATGCCTAATATTAGGGATGCACCTGTTGACCTGTTGGCCGGTCGCCGATCACGCGCTAGAAGCAAAAACCGTCCGGTTCCGGTTTTTGGCCGGTCAACCGGTGCATCTGGTTCAACTGGTTTTCTTTGTATTTTTTCTGCCGATTTTTCCGGAAGTGCGCCCGCGTGCACATTCGCCTATATCGCAATCATTTGCGAACATGTCACTTGTGTGTTACAAACGGAAACTGGAGAACTGAGGGAAGAGACGAGATACGCTGAAGGGAATGAAGAGCTGCTTTCCTGCGCGAGCTGAAGTTGAGCGAGCTGAAGTTGAGCGAGCTGAAGTTGAGCGAGCTGAAGTTGAGCGAGCTGAAGTTGAGCGAGCTGAAGTTGAGCGAGCTGAAGTTGAGCGAGCTGAAGTTGAGCGAGCTGAAGTTGGGCGAGCTGAAGTTGGGCGAGCTGAAGTTGGGCGAGCTGAAGTTGCGCGAGCTGAAGTTGCGAGAGCTGAAGTTGAGCGAGCTGAAGTTGAGCGAGCTGAAGTTGCGAGAGCTGAAGTTGAGCGAGCTGAAGTTGAGCGAGCTGAAGTTGAGCGAGCTGAAGTTGCGAGAGCTGAAGTTGAGCGAGCTGAAGTTGCGCGAGCTGAAGTTGCGCGAGCTGAAGTTGAGCGAGCTGAAGTTGAGCGAGCTGAAGTTGAGCGAGCTGAAGTTGAGCGAGCTGAAGTTGCGAGAGCTGAAGTTGCGCGAGCTGAAGTTCGAGCGAGCTGAAGTTGAGCGAGCTGAAGTTGCGAGAGCTGAAGTTGCGCGAGCTGAAGTTGAGCGAGCTGAAGTTGAGCGAGCTGAAGTTGAGCGAGCTGAAGTTGCGAGAGCTGAAGTTGCGAGAGCTGAAGTTGAGCGAGCTGAAGTTGAGCGAGCTGAAGTTGCGAGAGCTGAAGTTGAGCGAGCTGAAGTTGCGCGAGCTGAAGTTGAGCGAGCTGAAGTTGAGCGAGCTGAAGTTGAGCGAGCTGAAGTTGAGCGAGCTGAAGTTGAGCGAGCTGAAGTTGCGAGAGCTGAAGTTGCGCGAGCTGAAGTTGAGCGAGCTGAAGTTGAGCGAGCTGAAGTTGCGAGAGCTGAAGTTGCGCGAGCTGTAGTTGAGCGAGCTGAAGTTGGGCGAGCTGAAGTTGAGCGAGCTGAAGTTGCGAGAGCTGAAGTTGAGCGAGCTGAAGTTGAGCGAGCTGAAGTTGGGCGAGCTGAAGTTGGGCGAGCTGAAGTTGGGCGAGCTGAAGTTGCGAGAGCTGAAGTTGCGAGAGCTGAAGTTGTTGCGTGAGCTGAAGTTGAGCGAGCAGAAGTTGGGCGAGCTGAAGTTGGGCGAGCTGAAGTTGGGCGAGCTGAAGTTGGGCGAGCTGAAGTTGGCGAGCTGAAGTTGAGCGAGCTGAAGTTGAGCGAGCTGAAGTTGGGCGAGCTGAAGTTGGGCGAGCTGTAGTTGGGCGAGCTGAAGTGGGCGAGCTGAAGTTGGGCGAGCTGAAGTTGGGCGAGCTGAAGTTGGGCGAGCTGAAGTTGGGCGAGCTGAAGTTGGGCGAGCTGAAGTTGAGCGAGCTGAAGTTGAGCGAGCTGAAGTTGAGCGAGCTGAAGTTGCGCGAGCTGAAGTTGAGCGAGCTGAAGTTGAGAGAGCTGAAGTTGAGCGAGCTGAAGTTGAGCGAGCTGAAGTTGGGCGAGCTGAAGTTGAGAGAGCTGAAGTTGAGCGAGCTGAAGTTGAGCGAGCTGAAGTTGGGCGAGCTGAAGTTGGGCGAGCTGAAGTTGGGCCGAGCTGAAGTTGAGCGAG
This sequence comes from Gobio gobio, assembly GCF_949357685.1. Lineage (NCBI taxonomy): Eukaryota > Metazoa > Chordata > Actinopteri > Cypriniformes > Gobionidae > Gobio > Gobio gobio. The sequence goes on from NC_137116.1 coordinate 15,577,578, forward strand.
CTGAAGTTGCGCGAGCTGAAGTTGAGCGAGCTGAAGTTGAGAGAGCTGAAGTTGAGCGAGCTGAAGTTGAGCGAGCTGAAGTTGAGCGAGCTGAAGTTGAGAGAGCTGAAGTTGAGCGAGCTGAAGTTGGGCGAGCTGAAGTTGGGCGAGCTGAAGTTGGGCGAGCTGAAGTTGGGCGAGCTGTAGTTGGGCGAGCTGAAGTTGGGCGAGCTGAAGTTGGGCGAGCTGAAGTTGAGCGAGCTGAAGTTGAGCGAGCTGAAGTTGAGCGAGCTGAAGTTGCGCGAGCTGAAGTTGGGCGAGCTGAAGTTGCGCGAGCTGAAGTTGAGAGAGCTGAAGTTGAGCGAGCTGAAGTTGAGAGAGCTGAAGTTGCGCGAGCTGAAGTTGAGAGAGCTGAAGTTGAGAGAGCTGAAGTTGAGAGAGCTGAAGTTGAGCGAGCTGAAGTTGCGCGAGCTGAAGTTGCGCGAGCTGAAGTTGCGCGAGCTGAAGTTGCGCGAGCTGAAGTTGGGCGAGCTGAAGTTGGGCGAGCTGAAGTTGCGCGAGCTGAAGTTGAGCGAGCTGAAGTTGCGCGAGCTGAAGTTGCGCGAGCTGAAGTTGCGCGAGCTGAAGTTGGGCGAGCTGAAGTTGGGCGAGCTGAAGTTGGGCGAGCTGAAGTTGGGCGAGCTGAAGTTGCGCGAGCTGAAGTTGAGCGAGCTGAAGTTGCGCGAGCTGAAGTTGCGCGAGCTGAAGTTGCGCGAGCTGAAGTTGAGCGAGCTGAAGTTGCGCGAGCTGAAGTTGCGCGAGCTGAAGTTGCGCGAGCTGAAGTTGAGCGAGCTGAAGTTGAGCGAGCTGAAGTTGCGCGAGCTGAAGTTGCGCGAGCTGAAGTTGCGCGAGCTGAAGTTGAGCGAGCTGAAGTTGCGCGAGCTGAAGTTGCGCGAGCTGAAGTTGAGCGAGCTGAAGTTGCGAGAGCTGAAGTTGCGCGAGCTGAAGTTGCGCGAGCTGAAGTTGAGCGAGCTGAAGTTGAGCGAGCTGAAGTTGCGAGAGCTGAAGTTGCGAGAGCTGAAGTTGCGCGAGCTGAAGTTGCGCGAGCTCACCTCTCCGCCTCCTGATAGTGAGTGTTTGTTCAGCTCAGCTTCTCACGTGTTGGATCGGATGAGAACGAAACAGACTAACTTGTGACAAAGCCGAAATACTTCTTTTTGTAGCCTAAAGAAGAACATGGTGCACTTTAGAAATGAAATACTGCCAGTTCTGTAGCCTATAGGATGATCATTTTTATTTGATAACACTTTAGAATAATGGTCATTAGTTAACATTAGTAACTTCATTAGTTAACATTAACTAATAATGAACTGCAGTTATGAAGCGTTTATTAATCTTTGTTAATGTTAATTTCAACATTTACTAATGAGAGATAACTGCATTATTAAAATCTTGTTAACATTAGTTAATGCTCTGTGAACTAACATGAACAAACCATGAACAGCTGGATTTATATTAATTAACGTTAACAAAGATGAACAAATACAGTAACTAATGTACTGCTCATGGTTAGTTCATGTTAGTTAATACATTAACTAATGTTAACTAATGACCATTATTCTAAAGTGTTACCTTTTATTTCACCTTAAAATGACATTGACTTAAATTGATTTAAAAAGCACCTGCTGGAGCATCTTAGTTTTTTTCGTTGCACTAAACATTATTTGATTTAACATTTTGGAATAATTATATACTTTGGTTTTATTTAATTTCACTGGTAAAGACTTTTTTTCTTTACACTGAATTTAAAAACAAATGCTGATTTAAGGAACATCTTTGTTTGGATTGCAGAATATGCAGATGTTGCCTTTAATTTCACCTTTCAGCCTTTTCATTTCCAATTCAATTTCTTGTTAATTTCAGATTGCGGTCTTGTTTTCATTAGCCAAAAGCCAATTTAGCCTGTTAAATACCAAATAAACATCTTGTTCATGTATACTTTAGTTCTTTTATTGTGTAAAAAAAAAAAAAAAAAACGGTATCGGCCATGTAAAATCATGATCGGTGCATCACTACCTAAAATGTTATAGTCAAAAGACTGACTAAAACTAAATCACAATTTGCTGTCAAAATTAACACTGGTATGAAGTATGATTGGTCAAATGATTTTTATAGATTTAGCGGCCAAGTTGCCATAGCCTTGTGGATCCAGCGCTAACACACATAGCTAACGCTCCACAATGATGTTAGTTAGCATGCAAAAGCGTACTTGGGTTAATAATGTTAACTGAAGTCCTTTCAGAAATGTGTTTTTACATAATCCTGTCAAATAAACACAATGTAGAAACCTCATACAACAATAATAAAATAATGCATTTACTTTTACTTTTGATACTTAAGTACTTTTAAAAGCAAGTACTTCTGTACTTTTACTTAAGTAAAAATCTATCTTTACAACTTTCACTTGTAATGGAGTTCTGTATTTTGTCCACCTCTGGTTTTAATGCTGCTTGCACTATTTAAATAACCATAACTTGCTAGATTTTCGACCGATTTTCAAACTGTTTGGTTTGTTATAGACGTCAGAGATGTAGTTATGACACTGCCTACTTATGAAAAATGATTAATAATTTGTTCAAGCATCCATAATTATAGCCACGTTAATAACGTTTGTAAGAAACCAAAGCATTTGTAAATCCGTCCAGATTTCAGTGATAAGAGTATTTGTGTTCAGATCACTCGCCTTACATCAGGAGCCACAGAGCCCTGAGACAAGATGGCCGCCGCTGAGGACGTTAGAGACTCCGCCCTAAGACATCTAGCCTTTATTATCTATATCTATGGCTACAGCCACTCACACGAGGACAACATCTACATGTGATCTCGAAGCGTTTCACTCGGTATGCGTCACAATAGGGCAGAAAAGAGGAGTTTAAAGGGGCTGTAAATGATGTCATCGCCCCAGAGATTTAGACACACCCCTTTTTCTACATCCATGAGGAAGTTTGTCTTCTTCAGATAAAGTCGTGATGTGCCACAGGTTCCTGTTTTACTTTCATTGTACCCTTTAGGCTCAAGTTTTCGTGAATACAATATTATGTATCATTTATACGCAGATGACACACAGTTATACACCGATCAGGCATAACATTATGACCAGTGAGTAACACTGTACAGTGACGCACGAGAATGACCCTTAACCTTTCCAGTGATGAACGGAGTTGTTGTTAATGTGGTTCCAGGCCGTGTATCACAGCATCAAACCGGCGGCGCTCAAGCAGCAGCTGGAGAACATCAGCGTTGCGGCGGAGAAAGCGGAGGTCTTCAGTCAGGTGTGGGCTTCAGCCGGTCCAGATGTGGTGGAGAAGATCAGACACGGGATATTCGCCCCGCAGAAGGTGAGCTCAGACACAGCCCTGGAGGTCATCTCGAGCCCGAGGTCAGGTCAGGTCAGTCCTGGAGGTCATCTCGAGCCAGAGGTCAGGTCATATCAGCCCTGGACATCTCGAGCCAGAGGTCAGGTCAGGTCAGCCCTGGACATCTCGAGCCAGAGGTCAGGTCAAGTCAGTCCTGGACATCTCGAGCCAGAGGTCAGGTCAAGTCAGTCCTGGACATCTCGAGCCAGAGGTCAGGTCAAGTCAGTCCTGGACATCTCGAGCCAGAGGTCAGTTCAGTCCTGGACATCTCGAGCCAGAGGTCAGGTCAAGTCAGTCCTGGACATCTCGAGCCAGAGGTCAGATCAGTCCTGGACATCTCAAGCCAGAGGTCAGGTCAAGTCAGCCCTGGACATCTTGAGCCAGAGGTCAGGTCAAGTCAGCCCTGGACATCTCGAGCCAGAGGTCAGGTCAAGTCAGTCCTGGACATCTCGAGCCAGAGGTCAGGTCAAGTCAGTCCTGGACATCTCGAGCCAGAGTTTCAGGTCAAGTCAGTCCTGGACATCTCGAGCCAGAGGTCAGGTCAAGTCAGTCCAGGACATCTCGAGCCAGAGGTCAGGTCAGGTCAGTCCTGGACATCTCGAGCCAGAGGTCAGGTCAGGTCAGCCCTGGACATCTCGAGCCAGAGGTCAGGTCAGTCCTGGACATCTCGAGCCAGAGGTCAGGTCAGTCCTGGACATCTCGAGCCAGAGGTCAGGTCAGGTTAGTCCTGGACATCTCGAGCCAGAGGTCAGGTCAGTCCTGGACATCTCGAGCCAGAGGTCAGGTCAGCCCTGGACATCTCGAGCCAGAGGTCAGGTCAGGTCAGTCCTGGACATCTCGAGCCAGAGGTCAGGTCAGGTCAGTCCTGGACATCTCGAGCCAGAGGTCAGGTCAGCCCTGGACATCTCGAGCCAGAGGTCAGGTCAGGTCAGCCCTGGACATCTCGAGCCAGAGGTCAGGTCAGGTCAGTCCTGGACATCTCGAGCCAGAGGTCAGGTCAGGTCAGCCCTGGACATCTCGAGCCAGAGGTCAGTTCAGTCCTGGACATCTCGAGCCAGAGGTCAGGTCAGGTCAGTCCTGGACATCTCGAGCCAGAGGTCAGGTCAGCCCTGGACATCTCGAGCCAGAGGTCAGGTCAAGTCAGTCCTGGACATCTCGAGCCAGAGTTTCAGGTCAAGTCAGTCCTGGACATCTCGAGCCAGAGGTCAGGTCAAGTCAGTCCAGGACATCTCGAGCCAGAGGTCAGGTCAGGTCAGTCCTGGACATCTCGAGCCAGAGGTCAGGTCAGCCCTGGACATCTCGAGCCACAGGTCAGGTCAGTCCTGGACATCTCGAGCCAGAGGTCAGGTCAGGTCAGTCCTGGACATCTCGAGCCAGAGGTCAGGTCAGTCCTGGACATCTCGAGCCAGAGGTCAGGTCAGGTTAGTCCTGGACATCTCGAGCCAGAGGTCAGGTCAGTCCTGGACATCTCGAGCCAGAGGTCAGGTCAGCCCTGGACATCTCGAGCCAGAGGTCAGGTCAGGTCAGCCCTGGACATCTCGAGCCAGAGGTCAGGTCAGGTCAGTCCTGGACATCTCGAGCCAGAGGTCAGGTCAGGTCAGTCCTGGACATCTCGAGCCAGAGGTCAGGTCAGGTCAGCCCTGGACATCTCGAGCCAGAGGTCAGGTCAGGTCAGTCCTGGACATCTCGAGCCAGAGGTCAGGTCAGGTCAGTCCTGGACATCTCGAGCCAGAGGTCAGGTCAGGTCAGCCCTGGACATCTCGAGCCAGAGGTCAGTTCAGTCCTGGACATCTCGAGCCAGAGGTCAGGTCAAGTCAGTCCTGGACATCTCGAGCCAGAGGTCAGATCAGTCCTGGACATCTCAAGCCAGAGGTCAGGTCAAGTCAGCCCTGGACATCTTGAGCCAGAGGTCAGGTCAAGTCAGCCCTGGACATCTCGAGCCAGAGGTCAGGTCAAGTCAGTCCTGGACATCTCGAGCCAGAGGTCAGGTCAAGTCAGTCCTGGACATCTCGAGCCAGAGTTTCAGGTCAAGTCAGTCCTGGACATCTCGAGCCAGAGGTCAGGTCAGGTCAGCCCTGGACATCTCGAGCCAGAGGTCAGGTCAGTCCTGGACATCTCGAGCCAGAGTTTCAGGTCAAGTCAGTCCTGGACATCTCGAGCCAGAGGTCAGGTCAGGTCAGCCCTGGACATCTCGAGCCAGAGGTCAGGTCAGGTCAGCCCTGGACATCTCGAGCCAGAGGTCAGGTCAGTCCTGGACATCTCGAGCCAGAGTTTCAGGTCAAGTCAGCCCTGGACATCTCGAGCCAGAGGTCAGGTCAGGTCAGCCCTGGACATCTCGAGCCAGAGGTCAGGTCAGCCATGGACATCTCAAGGCAGAGTTTCAGTTCAGGTCAGTCCTGGACATCTCAAGCCAGAGGTCAGGTCAAGTCAGTCCTGGACATCTCGAGCCAGAGGTCAGGTCAGTCCTGGACATCTCGAGCCAGAGGTCAGGTCAGGTCAGTCCTGGACATCTCGAGCCAGAGGTCAGGTCAAGTCAGTCCTGGACATCTCGAGCCAGAGGTCAGGTCAGGTCAGTCCTGGACATCTCGAGCCAGAGGTCAGGTCAAGTCAGTCCTGGACATCTCGAGCCAGAGGTCAGGTCAAGTCAGTCCTGGACATCTTGAGCCAGAGGTCAGGTCAAGTCAGTCCTGGACATCTCGAGCCAGAGGTCAGGTCAAGTCAGTCCTGGACATCTCGAGCCAGAGGTCAGGTCAGGTCAGTCCTGGACATCTCGAGCCAGAGGTCAGGTCAGCCCTGGACATCTCGAGCCAGAGGTCAAGTCAAGTCAGCCCTGGACATCTTGAGCCAGAGGTCAGGTCAAGTCAGCCCTGGACATCTCGAGCCAGAGGTCAAGTCAAGTCAGCCCTGGACATCTTGAGCCAGAGGTCAGGTCAGCCCTGGACATCTCGAGCCAGAGGTCAAGTCAAGTCAGCCCTGGACATCTCGAGCCAGAGGTCAGGTCAGTCCTGGACATCTCGAGCCAGAGGTCAGGTCAGCCCTGGACATCTCGAGCCAGAGGTCAAGTCAAGTCAGTCCTGGACATCTCGAGCCAGAGGTCAAGTCAGTCCTGGACATCTCGAGCCAGAGGTCAGGTCAGTCCTGGACATCTCGAGCCAGAGGTCAGGTCAGTCCTGGACATTTCGAGCCAGAGGTCAGGTCAGTCCTGGACATCTCGAGCCAGAGGTCAGGTCAGCCCTGGACATCTCGAGCCAGAGGTCAGGTCAGTCCGGGACATCTCGAGCCAGAGGTCAGGTCAGGTCAGGTCAGGTCAGGTCTGATAGTGCAGTCAGTGTTACTGGATATGAGGTGTCCTTTAGAAGCAGTGATGAAATACATTATTAGTTATTATAGATGTCATATGTGTATTAATAATCTGACGTGTGTCCCGTGTCTTCAGCTGGATCACGTGTCGTGGCAGCTCAATCTGCAGATGGCCCGATCGGATCAGAGCCGGCTGAAGGCGCCTCACGCTGTGCTGAACCTCGGGCTCCGAGCGGAAAACGATGCCGAGGTAAAACCTCAGTGAAGCTTCAGTGTGTCCGTGTGTAGACGATCCAATCAGAACGAGCTTTACTGCCAGTTCAAATCATCAGATTCATTTCTATAGTCATTCCGTGCCAACTCAACTCAACTGTTGGATTGTGTTCATATTTTCTCTGTATAAACACACACACACAAACACTGAAGAGAGGCAGAATAGTGAATGTCTCAGATGTGTGTTGACAGTAATCTCTGTTGTGTAGAGGAGGCTCAGAATGACAGTTTCCACCTGAGCTCTGGAGCCAATCTCAGGGGTGTAAACATGACTTTAGAAAGATGGCAGCATCATTATTGTATTCTCACACAGAGATTGGTAGATCTATTAGTGAAATCTGTTGACTTTATCAATCTGTGTGTCATTATATGCCAACGGTGAGCGCTCAAACATGGGGAAGAAGCACTTCTGCTGTGTCTTTGACTCAAGTTTGAGTGCCTGTAACTCCAGAAGTATTAAAGATATCGGAATATCCTTCTAGATTCTGCTTCTCAACTAACTTTACTTTAGGTTTCTTCATTTTAAAGGCCGTTGATGGTTCAGTCTCAGAGATATGGAGATCTCAATGCGGCTCCAGGAGTAAAATGGTCAAACATTTTCAGTGGTCAAAAGCCAAACTGGTCACTTTGCACACGGTTGACACTCTTTGTCTTTGGTAGAGGAAAATCTGAAGAACAAATAATGTTGAAACTAGAAATCTATCTCATGTTTTTCTATCAACACAATTGCATAGATCATTCCTGTCTGAGTGCCATAAATATTCCTTTTCCAAATGTTTGCTTGCCTATAACTCTAAAAGTATTCAAGATATCTCAATATCCTTCTAGATTCTCATTCTTAATAAACTTTTCTTTTGGAATCTTATTGTTCAAGGCCTTATACAATACGGTCCCATAGATATGAGGATTTCAAAGCAGCTCCATGTTCAAATTGTTGAATTTTACACATTTTCAGTGAAAACTAGAGATGCACCGAATCCAAGATTCGATTTCGGATTCGGCCGAATATTGGGCTTTTTGACGGGGTTTGGTTGCTGTCCAACCTTAGAATTTTTTTACACCGAACCGAACCTTAGGCTTGCACTGCACGCGCTCCGCTGGTCGACGTAATGACGCCGGCGTTGATAACGGGAAGGTTTTTACTAGTGTTAGGTACTTTCAGAGAGGGAAATATTTACCCGGAACTTCATTTAGACCCTGGTTCCTGCGGTCAAAACACAGTTTAAGTGGACCAAGAAGGCGTTTAAGTTCAAAAGAAGGCGGTTCAAGTCGAGCTACATGTTCAATTTGCAATGCCAATTTATCTCATGGTGGCAAGGGCCCTAAACAACAGCCGCTGTTAAAACATTTGCGTATGAAACATCTGAAAGAATACAAGTTGAGCATGAGGGAATCTACAGACAGCAGCTTCAGGCACAGCAGAGGAAGGGCAGTCATCCTGGAATAATGTTGCCTATTCTTTTTTTTTTTTTACAGTTAAAATAAAATAACATGAAGAATACACAGCTGTGGACGTTACTTCACTGATGTGTTTACTGTGATAATGGACTGAGGATGGGAGTAGGATTCCTGTGGATTCAGTGAAAACCAAACGTCACTTTTTAAACAGCTGATAGTTATTGTGTTTAAAGAGGAACGTCTGAAGAGCAAATAACACTGAAACTAGAGATGGATTACATATATAGAATACAACACACCTCTCTGAGCGCCATTTTCCTGAGGTTTACCTGTCTTCAGTTCAAGAAGCGTTAAAGATATCTTGATGTCATTTTAGATTCTTGTTCTCATGACACATTTCTTTTGGAATCTTAACTTTTTGGTTCAATCGCGTAGACATTTTTCAGCATTATTTGTTCTTCAGATTCTCCTTTTGAAATGTAATAAGCATCAGCCGTGTGAGTGACCAACATCTCTGAAAATGGGTAAAATTTGAACTCGGAGCCGCATTGAGATCTCCATATCTCTGGCACTGAACCATCAACGGCCTTTAAAATGAAGAAACCTAAAGAAAAGTTAGTTGAGAAGCAGAATCTAGAAGGATATTCAGATATCTTTAATACTTCTGGAGTTACAGGCACTCAAACTTGAGTCAAAGACACAGCAGAAGTGCTTCTTCCCCATGTTTGAGCGCTCACCGTTGGCATATAATGACACACAGATTGATAAAGTCAACAGATTTCACTAATAGATCTACCAATCTCTGTGTGAGAATACAATAATGATGCTGCCATCTTTCTAAAGTCATGTTTACACCCCTGAGATTGGCTCCAGAGCTCAGGTGGAAACTGTCATTCTGAGCCTCCTCTACACAACAGAGATTACTGTCAACACACATCTGAGACATTCACTATTCTGCCTCTCTTCAGTGTTTGTGTGTGTTTATACAGAGAAAATATGAACACAATCAAGAATTTGAGCCTACCATATAAATATGAAAAACTAGGTGCTGCACTTCCTGCGGCCGTCAGAAGGCGGCGCTGCTGCTCCGTGTGTGTGAGACTCAAGGCTCTGCTGTCAGTGAGCATCTCATGATGATGATGATGATGATGGAGTTATTTCAGTCGCTTTAGTTCTGATTCATGTCATCATGAGTGAAGCCGCTGTTATTCATCATAACCCGAGTGTGAGATCTTTATCCTTCATAACGGAGGACAGACGGATATGAGGAGAGGGATGATGTCATTCTGCTGTGAATAATATGCTCTGAGAACGCTTGCTGACGGTTAAAAGTGTGTGTGAGAGTGTGTGTGAGAGTGAAAGTGTGTGTGAGAGTGTGTGTGTGTGTGTGTGTGTGTGTGTGTGTGTGTGTGTGTGTGTGTGTGTGTGTGTGTGTGTGTGATGGGTAGGTTTAGGGGCAGTGTGTGTGTGTGTGTGTGTGTGTGTGTGATGGGTAGGTTTAGGGGCAGGGGCAGTGTGTGTGTGTGTGTGTGTGTGTGTGTGTGTGTGTGTGTGTGTGTGTGTGTGTGTGTGTGTGTGTGATGGGTAGGTTTAGGGGCAGGGGCAGTGTGTGTGTGTGTGTGTGTGTGTGTGTGTGTGTGTGTGTGTGTGTGTGTGATGGGTAGGTTTAGGGGCAGGGGCAGTGTGTGTGTGTGTGTGTGTGTGTGTGTGTGTGTGATGGGTAGGTTTAGGGGCAGGGGCAGTGTGTGTGTGTGTGTGTGTGTGTGTGTGTGTGTGATGGGTAGGTTTAGGGGCAGGGGCTGTGTGTGTGTGTGTGTGTGTGTGTGTATGTGTGTGTGTGTGTGTGTGTGTGTGTGTGTGTGTGTGTGTGTGTGATGGGTAGGTTTAGGGGCAGTGTAAGGGGATAGAAAATGCGGTTTATACAGTATAAAAACCATTACGCCTATGGAATGTCCCCATAAAACATGAAAACCCAGCGTGTGTGTGTGTGTGTGTGTGTGTGTGTGTGTGTGTGTGTGTGTGTGTGTGTGTGTTCGCTCTGAGGAGCTTCAGCTCGTTGTGGCTTGTCTCTTGTGAGGATGTGACCTGATTCTCTGTCAGCAGATAAACTCAGTAATGAAGCGTCTCGTTTGACTGCTGAGCTCACTTCCTGTCAGGAGCGCCTCACACAGGACCAATCAGGAGAGAGTTCTGGGACGCTGATGACTGAAGGGTTTCCAGGGGTATTTAGCGGAGTTATGGTTTATAAATCATGTTTTTAAGAGGAACTACTTTAAATATGACATACTTTAAAAAGCGCCAGTAGAGGGCAGGAGTCACCGTCTCAATGAGTGAATCATTCAGGAATCAAGCAAGTGAATCATTGATTCGTTCGTTCACACACTGATTCAGTCAGTAAGGAATCACAGCGGATCGCGTTTGTTTGGAACAATAGTGTGTGTAAAAACTCACATTAAAGGATTAGTTCACTTTCAAATACACTTTTGCTTATAATTTACTCACCCCCTTGTCATCCAAGATGTCCATGTCTTTTTGTCTTCAGTCGAAAAGAAATGAAGATTTTTGATGAAAACATTTCAGGATCTTTCTCCATATAATGGAAGTCAATGGCCTCCAAACGGTTCAAGGTCCAAATGAGAGGTTCAGTACAGCTTCAAAGGGCTTTAAACCACATCAATAATACCAGACGATCAATAAGGGTCTTATCTAGCCAAACGATCGTTCATTTTTTTAAAAATAAATAAAGTTTAAGTTTTATAAGCACAAATGTTCGCCTTGCTTTGTTCAGTGAAGCGCGCTCGTCTAGCGTGACCTTTTCAACGTAATTGCGTTTTACGTGACGTCACGAGCGCGCTTCACTTAAACTTTATTTATAAAAAAAAAAAGACCGATCGTCCTTTTGAAGCTGTACTGAACCTCTCATTTGGACCTTGAACCGTTTGGGGTCTATTGACTTCCATTATATGGAGAAATATCCTGAAATGTTTTCATAAAAAATCTTCATTTCTTTTCGACTGAAGACAGAAAGACATGGACATCCTGGATGACAAGAGGGTGAGTAAATTATAAGCAAAAGTTTATTTAAAAAGTGAACTAATCCTTTAACTATAACATCACGAGAGCAGGAAGTGCCGCCCACTCTCACAGATGCAGAACAATTCATGATGATGGTGTGAAATAAACCGTTATAGAAATGTAGAAATCAAAGCTAAAGCTCCAATCTCCTTCCGAAAGGGCCAGTCCCCGGGGGGCGGTCGAGAGGGCGGGGCTTATGATGATCTGTACTGGGACCAGTCCCCGGGGGGGCGGTCGAGAGGGCGGGGCTTATGATGATCTGTACTGGGACCAGCCCCCGGGGGGGCGGTCGAGAGGGCGGGGCTTATGATGATCTGTACTGGGACCAGTCCCCGGGGGGGCGGTCGAGAGGGCGGGGCTTATGATGATCTGTACTGGGACCAGTCCCCGGTGGGCGGTCGAGAGGGCGGGGCTTATGATCTGTACTGGGACCAGTCCCGGGGGGCGATCGAGAGGGCGGGGCTTATGATGATCTGTACTGGGACCAGTCCCTGGGGGGCGATCGAGAGGGCGGGGCTTATGATGATCTGTACTGGGACCAGTCCCTGGGGGGCGATCGAGAGGGCGGGGCTTATGATGATCTGTACTGGGACCAGCCCCCGGGGGGGCGGTCGAGAGGGCGGGGCTTATGATGATCTGTACTGGGACCAGTCCCCGGGGGGGCGGTCGAGAGGGCGGGGCTTATGATGATCTGTACTGGGACCAGTCCCCGGTGGGCGGTCGAGAGGGCGGGGCTTATGATCTGTACTGGGACCAGTCCCGGGGGGCGATCGAGAGGGCGGGGCTTATGATGATCTGTACTGGGACCAGTCCCTGGGGGGCGATCGAGAGGGCGGGGCTTATGATGATCTGTACTGGGACCAGTCCCGGGGGGCGATCGAGAGGGCGGGGCTTATGATCTGTACTGGGACCAGTCCCGGGGGGCGATCGAGAGGGCGGGGCTTATGATGATCTGTACTGGGACAAGTCCCCGGTGGGCGGTCGAGAGGGCGGGGCTTATGATGATCTGTACTGGGACCAGTCCCTGGGGGGCGATCGAGAGGGCGGGGCTTATGATGATCTGTACTGGGACCAGTCCCGGGGGGCGATCGAGAGGGCGGGGCTTATGATCTGTACTGGGACCAGTCCCCGGGGGGCGATCAAGAGGGCGGGGCTTATGATCTGTACTGGGACCAGTCCCCGGGGGGGCGATCGAGAGGGCGGGGCTTATGATCTGTACTGGGACCAGCCCCGGGGGGCGATCGAGAGGGCGGGGCTTATGATCTGTACTGGGACCAGCCCCCGGGGGGCGATCGAGAGGGCGGGGCTTATGATCTGTACTGGGACCAGCCCCGGGGGGCGATCGAGAGGGCGGGGCTTATGATCTGTACTGGGACCAGCCCCGGGGGGCGATCGAGAGGGCGGGGCTTATGATCTGTACTGGGACCAGCCCCCGGGGGGCGATCGAGAGGGCGGGGCTTATGAGCTGTACTGGGACCAGCCCCGGTGGTCGATCGAGAGGGCGGGGCTTATGATCTGTACTGGGACCAGCCCCCGGTGGGCGATCGAGAGGGCGGGGCTTATGATCTGTACTGGGACCAGCCCCCGGTGGGCGATCGAGAGGGCGGGGCTTATGATCTGTACTGGGACCAGTCCCCGGGGGGCGATCGAGAGGGCGGGGCTTATGAGCTGTACTGGGACCAGCCCCCGGTGGGCGATCGAGAGGGCGGGG
>NC_137116.1:15603208-15608208 GCF_949357685.1 Gobio gobio
CCTCAAGGTTGTGTGTGTTGTGGCTTCACAAATGCTTTGCTGCAGACCTCGGTTGTAACGAGTGGTTATTTCAGTCAAGGTTGCTCTTCTATCAGCTTGAATCAGTCGGCCCATGACCTCTGACCTCTAGCATCAACAAGGCATTTTCTCCACAGGACTGCCGCATACTGGATGCTTTTCCCTTTTCACACCATTCTTTGTAAACCCTAGAAATGGTTGTGTGTGAAAATCCCAGTAACTGAGCAGATTGTGAAATACTCAGACCGGCCCGTCTGGCACCAACAACCATGCCACGCTCAAAATTGCTTAAATCTCCTTTCTTTCCCATTCCGACATTCAGTGTGGAGTTCAGGAGATTGTCTTGACCAGGACCACACCCCTAAATGCATTGAAGACACTGCCATGTGATTGGTTGATTAGATAATTGCATTAATGAGAAATTGAACAGGTGATCCTAATAATCCTTTAGGTGAGTGTATACAATAAAACACACCAACACTGAAACATTTTTTATTTTAGCTGCTCACCAAGACATATTTACACACACGATATCCTGCACATGAGCTTTAATGCATCCCATTCTCAATCCGTAGGGTTTAATATGGACTCGCAGCTCTAACAGCTTCAGCTCTTCTGGGAAGTCTTTCCCAGAGCTGGAGTTACACAGGGGTTGAACACCTGAGCTCACACACACACACACACACACACACACACACACACACACACACTCACACTCACACACAGTACTTCTGGCTATAGTGTATAGAAACAATCATATAATGTTCTAAAGCGTCTTGAGTCTGGATTGAGAAAGCGCGAGTGAAGAGGCGAATGTGATGAAGATGATGATGGTGAGCTTCATCAGCTGATCTAGATGATTATGGCCCCATCATGAGTTCATAATCGACTCGTGGCCTGGCCTTATCGTGAATAATTCATCAGTGAGCCTTTATCATTTATTTTTAACAATGATCTCACAGGAAAGCGTAACGGTTACGACGAGATGATTTCACAATCACACCATGAGAAGCGTCTCCACAGCAAAATAACCATCAGATCCATCCCATCATGAGTTCTAGAGGAGCAACTGAGGGATGAGTGTCCTGAAGGTCAGCCCTGGACACACTCATGTCCATGATTTATCACTCGCTCTCTCTCTCTCTCTCTCTCTCTCTCTCTCTCTCTCTCTCTCTCTCTCTCTCTCTCTCTCTCTCTCTCTCTCGCTCTCTCTCTCTCTGTCTCGCTCTCTCTCTCTCTCTCTCTCTCTCTCTCTCGCTCTCTCTCTCTCTCTCTCTCTCGCTCTCTCTCTCTCTCTCTCTCTCTCTCTCTCTCTCTCGCTCTCTCTCTCTCTCTCTCTCTCTCTCTCTCTCTCTCTCTCTCGCTCTCTCGCTCTCTCGCTCTCTCGCTCTCTCGCTCTCTCTCTCTCTCTCTCTCTCTCTCTCTCTCTTGAACGGAGTGGCACTGGTGATGTGTGTCGAGGAGCTGAAGGCTTGCTGTGTTTGGCTGAAGACGCTCCTCTCTTTCTCCAGTGTCTCGTCCTCTGTTCTTCAGCAACACTGGCTCTTTCTCTCTCTTCTCTCTTCTCTCTCTTCTTTCTCTTCTTTCTCTTCTCCTCGAGACGAGAGCATCAAGAGACTCATTCACATGTTGCCCCGAGCGAGCCGCGTGTTCGCCGCTATTGTTTTAGTAAGTTTATGACCTCAAACTGGCACCAGACGAGATCGTTACAGCGCAGAACAGCTGACGTCTACGAGCTCTTCATCATCATCTTCATCATCATCATCCTCATCATCATCTTCATCATCATCATCAGCTCATGAACACACAGCACTGATGTAGTGAAGCCTGTTTACCTGCTTTGGTAAAGTCTGACCAGTCACAATGAAAAGATTCAAATGTTGAGGTTATGAGATCCCATAAACGACTTAGTGTTCAATTTCAACTTGAACATTTTCATAAATTTTGACTTTTCATCCCATACATGACTTGCATATATTCCTACGGGGCGTTAACGGTTGGCGGAGGGCGTGGCCGAAGTGACCTCATAGTGACAGCAGCCAATCACATCACTGCCGCTTGGACCACAGCACGACTGGTCTATGAGACAAAATGGATGCCGATTTGGTTGCCTGTCATTCACTGATGAACCGAGCTTTTCCTTCATTTCGAGAACGTAATTGGCATGAGTGTATTTGCATAGGGTGATCTGATTGGATGACGCCTGCGTTGATGCTTGAAAAGTTGAGGAATCTTCAACTTCTGCCGCTTGCAACGCGAGTGAAGCGACGCAACGCACAATTCAGTTCGACAACGCATGCCGTCAGCCAATCAAACTACAACCCCAAATCAGAAAAAGTTGGGACAGTATGGAAAACGCAAATAAAAAAAAAAGAAGTGATTTCTAAATCTACTTTGACTTGTATTTCATTGCAGACAATATGAACACAAAATATTTCATGTTTTGTCTGGTCAACTTCATGTCATTTGTAAATATGCATCCTTTCCTGTCATTCAGACCTGCAACACATTTCAAAAAAAGTTGGGACAGTAAAGCATTTACCACTTTGTAATGTTGCCATTCCTTTTCACAACACTTAAAAGACGTTTAGGGACTGAAGACACCAAGTGATGAAGTGTTTCAGGTGTAATTTTGTCCCATTCTTCCTGCAAACAAGTCTTAAGGTGGGCAACAGTTCGGGGTCTTCCACACATTCTCTATTGGAGACCATGACAGACCCTGGCTTCTGGACTTGTTGCTGGTAACAGTCTGGATGATCCTTTTCTTCTTTGGTCCGGAGCACACGGCGTCCATTCCTCCCAAAAAACACCTGAAATACTGCTTCATCTGAGCACAGTACACGTTTCCACTGTGTGATGGTCCATCCCAGATGCCTCGAGCCCAGAGAAGTCGACGGCGCTTCTGGACACTGTTAACATAGGGCTTCCTTTTGGCACAGGACAGTTTGAACTGGCATTTGTGGATGTAACTACGTATTGTGGTACTTGACAAAGGTTTGCCAAAGTAGTCCTGAGCCCATGTGGTGATATCGCTTCTAGATGATGACGATTCTTGATGCAGTGCCGCCTGAGGGATCGGAGATCACGGTTGTTCAGCTTAGGCTTGCGCCCTTGTCCTTTACACACTGAAATTCCTCCAGATTCCTTAAATCTTTTAATTATGTTATGCACTGTTGAATGTGAAATATCCAAATCTCTTCCTATCTTTCTTTGAGGAACATTGTTTTTAAACATTTCAATAATTTTCTCACGTATTTGTTGGCAAACTGGCGATCCTCGGCCCATCTTTGCTCCTAAAGGATTAGACCTTTCTTGGATGCTGCTTTTGTACCAAATCATAATTACAATCACCTGTTGACATCACCTGTTTCAAATCACATCATTATTGAACCATTTTACCTCATTACTAGCCCTAAACTGCTCCTGTCCCAACTTTTTTTGAAATGTGTTGCAGGTCTGAATGACAGGAAAGGATGCATATTTACAAATGACATGAAGTTGACCAGACAAAACATGAAATATTTTGTGTTCATATTGTCTGCAATGAAATACAAGTCCAAGTAAATTTAGAAATCACTTCTTTTTTTTTTTTTTTTTGTGTTTTCCATACTGTCCCAACTTTTTCTGATTTGGGGTTGTACATGAGAAGCGTTAACGCAGACGCCCCGTGTGAATACAGCGCTAGTGTGGCCATTTCTTAGCCTGACGTCGTCATACTCAGTTCTAGTCAGAATATGAGTCTGATCTGCTTCTGTTGGGCTGTGATTATGGGGTGTGTTTCAACTGAACCAGGAAAGACCTCAATTGGATAGACCTACAACCAATCAGAGCAACGGAGCGACGCATAACGTTAGTTATCAAATGTCAACAGAACTCAACTGACCTGTGTTGCCAAGTCCGCGGGTTGAAGCGACCCCAATTATGGGATATACAGACCCAGGAATGCGATTTTTAGCAGCAGCCCTGCCAAAATAACACATATTTTATCCCCCAAATGCCTTTTTCCCCGGAGACCCCCCCCCCCCCCCGGAAAGCTATTGGGCTTGTTTTTGGCTAGTTTTGAGGAACGTTAGCAATCGGGCGGGTTTTGTTGTAAAAACTTGGCAACCCTGCACGCACGCTGGAATAAGTAGCCTAACGTTAGAAAAACAAGATGAGTGTAAATGATCTTTGCCGGTGTTGTAAAAAATAATTTAAGTAAACACAGAGTACTGACCAACACCATCATCATTTCTGAGAGAAATAGTAAAGGTGAATGTATATACGAACAAGTTCTCGGTTTAGGATTAGAACAAACTCAACCCAAGCGCCTTTGATGACGTGATGATGACGTTACTGTTGATCATCTGTCCATCATCGTCTAAAGCCCGCCCTCATGATTTCATTGGTCCAAACAGCTTCTGTTCGAGCATAATTACTCCTCTACGGATCAAGTCCAGACCGAACTGCCAGAGTAAAGATGCTGTGGGCGGGGCTAAGTTCGGCTGGCATCCAGGCTAGCCATTTCTGCAATAAATGACTCAATTTCATCAATTATTCAATTTCATCAATTTCGTAAATGACTCGTAAATGACTCAATTTCATCAATTTCGTAAATGACTCGTAAATGACTCCATTTGATCAATTTCGTAAATGACTCAATTTCATCAATTTCGTAAATGACTCAATTTCATCAATTTCTTAAATGACTCAATTTCATCAATTTCGTAAATGATTCAATTTTGTAAATGACTCAATTTCATAAATTTTCTAAATTACTCATAAATTACTCAATTTCATAAATGACTCTATTTCGTAAATGATTCAATTTTGTAAATTACAATTTCATAAATGACTCAAATTCATCAATTTTGTAAATGACTGAATTTCATCAATTTCGTAAATGACTCATAAATGACTGAATTTTGTAACTGACTCAATTTCGTAACTGGCTCAATTTCGTAAATGACTCAATTTCATCAATTTCGTAAATGACTCATAAA
>NC_137116.1:15610708-15613208 GCF_949357685.1 Gobio gobio
ACCACGACAGACCGGTACATCGACCGCATTACTGCAGAAGCTGCACCGATCCGTCTGTCAATCTCCCGTTCCATCCTCCCCTCACTCGTGAACAAGACCCCTAGATACTTAAACTCCTCCACTTGGGGCAGGAACTCTCCACCAACCTGGAGTGGGCAAGCCACCCTTTTCCGACTGAGGACCATGGCCTCGGATTTGGAGGTGCTGATCCCCATCCCAGCCGCTTCACACTCGGCTGCAAACCGTCCCAGTGCATGCTGAAGGTCCTGGGCCTGAAGGGGCCAACAGGACAACGTCATCCGCAAAGAGCAGAGACGAAACCGTGTGGTCCCCAAACCTGACACCGTCCGGCCCCTGGCTGCGCCTAGAAATTCTGTCCATAAAAATTATGAACAGAACCGGCGACAAAGGGCAGCCCTGCCGGAGTCCAACATGCACCGGGAACAAGTCTGACTTACTGCCGGCAATGCGGACCAAACTCCTGCTTCGGTCATACAGGGACCGGACAGCCCTCAGTAAAGGACCCCGGACCCCATATTCCCCCAGCACCCTCCACAGGACGCCGCGAGGGACACAGTCGAATGCCTTCTCCAAATCCACAAAACACATGTGGACTGGTTGGGCAAACTCCCATGAACCCTCCAGCACCCTGTAGAGGGTATAGAGCTGGTCCAGTGTTCCACGACCGGGACGAAAACCACACTGTTCCTCCTGAATCCGAGGTTCCACTATCGGCCGAATTCTCCTCTCCAGTACCCTGGCATAGACTTTCCCCGGGGAGGCTGAGAAGTGTGATCCCCCTGTAGTTGGAACACACCCTCCGGTCCCCCTTCTTAAAAAGAGGGACCACCAGCCCGGTTCTGCCAGTCCAGAGGCACTGTCCCCGACCGCCATGCGATGCTGCAGAGGCGTGTCAGCCAAGAACAGCCCCACAACATCCAGAGACTTGAGGTACTCAGGGCGGATCTCATCCACCCCCGGTGCCTTGCCACCGAGGAGTTTCTTGACCACCTCGGTGACTTCAGCCCGGGTGATGGACGAGTCCTCCTCTGAGCCCCCAGCCTCTGCTTCCTCAATGGAAGACGTGACGGCGGGATTGAGGAGATCCTCGAAGTATTCCTTCCACCGTCCGACAACATCCCCAGTCGAGGTCAACAGCCGCCCATCGCCACTGTAAACAGCGTTGGTAGGGCACTGCTTCCCCCTCCTGAGGCGCCGGACGGTTTGCCAGAATCTCTTCGAGGCCAGCCGATAGTCCTTTTCCATGGCCTCACCGAACTCCTCCCAGGCCCGAGTTTTTGCCTCCACGACCACCCGGGCTGCAGTCCGTTTAGCCTGTCGGTACCTGTCAGCTGCCTCAGGAGTCCCACAAGCCAGCCAGGCCCGATAGGACTCCTTCTTCAGCTTGACGGCATCCCTTACTTCCGGTGTCCACCACCGGGTTCGGGGATTGCCGCCTCGACAGGCACCGGAGACCTTGCGTCCACAGCTCCGAGCAGCCGCTTTGACAATGGAGGTGGAGAACATGGTCCACTCGGACTCAATATCTCCAGCCTCCCTCGGGATCCGGTCGAAGCTCTGCCGGAGGCAGGAGTTGAAGATCTCTCTGACAGGAGACTCGGCCAAACGTTCCCAGCAGACCCTCACAGTACGTTTGGGTCTACCAAGTCTAGCCCGGTTTTTTAAAAACCCTTATGGCAGTAGTTCAAAAGCATAATATAAGGGATGCCTCTTATCCTGCACTATAATGTTGGCTTTATTTATTACTCTCTCTTTGTAAATGCTCTCTAAACTTTTTAATGAAATTCCCAGCAGTTTGCTTGTCATTGTCACAACCCTCCGTAATGATTTCTGAAGCATTACCGTACCAGCAGCTCACACAAAATGTCATAATACTTTCAATGAAAGCCCCATAAAACAACAAAATCAGTCTGCTGTGTACATCAAAAGACAACAATTTCTTTAAGAAATACAACCTCTGTTGTAACTTTTTACCTACATAATCAGTCCACTCATTCCATTTCAGCTTATGATCCAAAACTATACCAAGGTATTTATAATGAGTAACTACTTGTATTTGTTCACCATGTATTAATGTAGGATGGGTTATATCCTGTTCTCTCACTCTAAAATCAAGAATCATCTCCTTAGTTTTGGAGGTATTTAAGATGAGACTTGATTTCTCACACCAGTTTAAAAAGAAATCTAAGACAGGTCCATCTCTTCCTCCCCATCATGTAGAAGGCTCACTAAAGCAGTATCATCTGCATACTTAATAATAAATCTGTTTTTAAAAGAACTAGAACAAGAATTTGTATATAAAATAAATAATAAGGGCGATAGGACACATCCCTGAGGAGATCCAACCGAAGTAATCATTTTTCCTCAAATTGACCCTCCTAACTTAACCTGCTGGATTCTACAGCTGAGAAAGTCAATCACACACACACACAGGAGAGGATCTGCTCATAGAATGACCCACATCAGCTTTCCTCAGTTC
>NC_137116.1:15625708-15639642 GCF_949357685.1 Gobio gobio
CATTTAATTAATCTTAAACAGTAATACGTTAACAGCGTGACTGAATTTTGGCATAAATGTGTGAATTACATATACTGTAGGCTACAGTGAAATGATTGTCATTGAAAAGTGACAGAACAATGCTAAAATATTAATACAAATCAATATGTTCATTCAGATCTTATTCGTCATGTCTCAAACACACTTAATCGCGGACACTATTTAGACGTGCACTGACACCGTGTGGTGAAATAATCACGTATGTTTACGACCCTCGGCTTATGTCGGATTAAAAAACTACAAGTTCAGCAGAGTTTGGAAAATCCTGAACACAGTAATGATCAGTTTATCTCTTCTCCTGTCTCGGAAAATGTCTGGATTTTTAAATCATCCTCCAGATGCTTATTTTAATTGTCATTTGTTCAGCTAGGTGTTCACAGCACATTGAAAACATGCATAACCGGAAGAATCAGCACTGCTTCGACGCGCACTTCCGGTATTCAATTCCACTGTGATAAAGGCCTATTAAGGCATTTCTGAAGGCCAAAGGGGGTCAAACACAGTATTAGTGTGTGTTCCTAATAATCCTTTAGGTGAGGGTATAAGTTGTGTTGTAAATGTGGCGATGGTTTGTCTAGATCAGACTCTATTCCTCATCTGGGATTGGTCAGAGCCTCTGAAACTGCAGTGATTTGGACCTTCAGCCGTTGGTTCCCATTGAAGTCCATTATGAGCAGAACAATCCTGGAATGTTTTCCTCAAAAAACTGAAGAGAGAAAGACATGAACATCTGGGATGAGATGGAGGTGAATCATCAGGAAGTGTTGATTCTGAACTCATCCTTTAAGACCAAACGTTCTTCCAGTTAATAGAACGTTTGCTCAAAGTAATCTGGTTTTTAATGGTCTCAAAAACATTTAAAAACAATGTGATGTTATTATAACTTAATGGGATCGTTCTTAGAATATGTTTTTGTCCGCTGGGACATCATGACTTTGCGTAAACATACACGCCACTTTCTAAAGCCAAATGGCATGTTATCTCGCATTTTGAGCTATCTACGTGTATGTCTACGCTGTGTGATTCCGCGTGTATGTAAATGGATGTATAAACATACTAAATGATGTTTTTTTGAAAATGTAAAAATGCAGAAACGCCAAAATGGCTTAGCGAATTGGCCTGTCATACATACGCCATTTCATGAGATCAGTCTGGCTGGGAAGACTCACACAAACAACACAAGCTCTGTGACAAGAATCTGAAATGTTTTTATTACTTTTTCCATTTATTAAAGAGAATTTCTTTACAACATACATTTAGCTGTGAATCAGATGTGGGAGAGGGCCGGTGACCAAACCACACAAGAGTACAACCTCCAGGGTCCAGGACCGAAGGCACCGGCACGGGAGACGTGCGGCTCCGTGATCTCCGGAGAGAAGATATTCAGACGGTTTAGACTCGTCTCAGACGTGCGAGTGAATTCAACATCTACAAAGCCCAAACTAGAGATTCCTGGACGGCAAGTTCAATAAAACGTGTCAAAATATTAAATAACAATCCTCGTATTACATCACAACGATAGAGCTAGAAAATTATATTAATCGGAATCTGTCACAAACATTGAAAACATTAATCTGTTTCCTAAGATTATTGGAGTGCATATCTACACAGGAGCCAGCCTGTATTCACTGCCTAGAAACTGTGTTTGATCATATACATTAGAAACTCGTGTGTGTGTGTGTGTGTTTGGGAGAAACATCATCTCTGATTGGGTCATGTGTTTTTCTCTTATTGCCTCGAAGCAGCCAGATCCACAGATACACATCAATTCACCTACAAACAAACAGTGCAAAAACATCAGCTGACTTTGTGAAAAGTAAAAAAAAAAGAAGGACGGACGAAAAAAACCCAAAGCGAAAAACAACATTCTTCCAACGTTTCATTGGCACGATCAGAAAGAAATCAAGCACAAAGTCATGTGTGGTTAGCAAAGGGACCAGAGTCGACACGACAACACCTACATTCTTCAATTACGTAGTTTTTTTTGTTTCTTTTTTAATCAAACGAGGGAAACGAACGTCATTATAAGAACTACGACAGTTAACAGCTAACAAACGCTTCACTACTCAGGGGTGTAAGGCACAAATTTACAGGTGGAAGGAGAAAAACAGGCAAATGATTCAACAAAAGGCCCATGTGTGTGTGTGGATAGATGTGAAAACGATACATTTGAAAGCATAAACCAAGCGTCTTAAGTGCGGCTCAGCGAGAATGGCACTCGCTGATCGCCGGCGGCTTTCAGATGAAGAGGTGAGATTCAGGAGTTCCTGTCTGTGGGCTGTAAGCTCTACCCACAAGCCCCTCTGGCACGGCTCGAGAAATATTCCGTCGTCCGAGTTTGCTTAGCAACGTCCCAAAAGTTAGAAGTACTGGCTCCAGTTTAATGACTTTAAATAACTTCACACTTGATTAATTCAAATTAAAAAGATCATTCGCGTCTCATTCGAGCCTAAAAGAAATGCTCTTCTGCAAAAGCACTTTATTAAAAAATAAATACAACCTGCTGTTAGTATCAACAGTCACGTGTT
The DNA here is from genome assembly GCF_949357685.1 of Gobio gobio. Taxonomy (NCBI): domain Eukaryota; kingdom Metazoa; phylum Chordata; class Actinopteri; order Cypriniformes; family Gobionidae; genus Gobio; species Gobio gobio. Next base: position 15,628,276 of record NC_137116.1, read on the forward strand.
ATTTAACAGCTTCAGTAGACGTGTTGAACTCTTGCACGAAGGCAGAACTCGATTGCTTTATCCAGGAACAGTAACACTGAGACAGGCGGCGGCTCTTCACAGTTTTCCATTGTAAACTCCAGTCTGAACTTGTTCAAGTGCTTGATAACCGGGGTGAGATGTCTCACAGCTTCAGGACTGAACAATTGCGCCTGTCTCCGATGTGCTTTTGGCAGAAAACAAACATCAACTGCGACACGGCGGACGGAAACCTTCAAGAGTTCCTCCTTTCGGGAGCAGATGTTTGCCCTCTTGGAACGGGCACTATCAGCCTGAGCTCCACATGTACGTATTAAAAAATATACAAAACCCAAAAACAAAAGAAAGTTGCATTTCCTGTACACAGCTGTACAAAGCAGACGCACTTTAATGTCCCCCGTCTTATATTCCGCATTATGTGCAGGAGTCACCGGATTTGACTTTCGTGGAAAGGGCCACCAGTAAGGGTTTGGGAGGGACGTCGGGCTTGAGCTGCCTGGAGCCGCACGAGCTCAGGCTGGGGTGGCGCGACAGGCCATGGACGGGCGGCGGGGAGGAGACGTGGATGGAGTCCACCCGCTGCGGGGCGGGCGGAGGCGTCTCCACGCGGAAGCTGTGGTTCCTGGACATATGGGATGAGTTGGACGAGTTGGTGTTGTGCTGTTTCTTGAGGCCCGAGCTCATGGGATAGCCGCGGCTGTACATGGAAGAATGCACGTCCAGCCTCTTGCCCATCTGGGGGACGGCCGGCGGGATCACGCCGCTCAGAGACGCCTCTCGCTGGGGGACTCGTGGTGGCGCGCCCTCTCCGTCCGCCAGGCCCAGACCGTGGCACGGGCTCTTGAGGGCCTTGTACTCCAGCGTGGCGCCCTGGTCGTCCGCGAGGTCTCCGCGGTGGGGCTGCTCCACGTACTCATGCTGGTAGGCTTGCTGATGTTGGGGCAGAGGAAGCACCACCACACTGGGGATGTGGCCCGGAGACGCCCGCAGCGGCAGGTCCGTCGGGATGACCGGAGTGCCCATGGAGGACAAGTCTTTGGTGCAGGCGTTGATCAGGTTCTGGTTGCGCTCCCACTCGCGGCTGCCCCGGCTGGGTTTGCGCCGTGGCTGCATGGGTGTGGACTCGGGCGTGGGCAGGGCGGTCAGATCCGGGTGCTGGTCAGCTTTGATTAGCATCTTGCCGTTGGTCAGGCGGCCGTTGTGCATGAGCGGGGTCAGAATGGCATCTGGACGGCCGTCCTTGGCTTGCGTCTCGAACAGCCCGGTCAGCTTGGTGACGCTGTTCATGGAGCCTCGTCTGGACTGAACGGAGTCCTTGTCTTTGCGGCCGGGCAGCTCAAAGTCTCGCCGGCGGTGGTGGTCGCACACACAGTAGACGACGATGCCAGAGAAGATGGCGCCCATGGCGAAGGCGAGGATGACGGCGATGGCCAGGAGAGTCACGGGAACCATCTGATCGCGGTCTCTGTGGTACGTCTCGCGGATCACCCCTGTGAAGAGACAATGGTTTAATACATTAGGGTACTAACATAATCCAATGTCCAAAGCTCACCTGTGTGTCTAGAACGTTGATGGACAACAATGCACTTAAAGTGTGGTCACAATTACTATCGATCATCGAAATTTAGTGGGCGAAATGCAGTCAATGTAATAGGAACGCACACGATCAGGAGTTTTACGCCAGGATGGAAAAGTTCCACACACATATTTCGCTCATGCTTAAATTGTTTGGTCTGTGAGCCGGGACTCAATCTTAGTAAATGTCTGTGAACCGGGACTCAATTTTAGTAAATGTCTGTGAACCGGGACTCAATTTTAGGAAAGGTCAGTGAGCCGGGACTCAATCTCGGGAAATGTCTGTGAGCCGGGACTCAAGTTTAGGAAATGTCTGTGAACCGGGACTCAATGTTAGGAAATGTCTGTGAGCCGGGACTCAATTTTAGGAAAGGTCAGTGAGCCGGGACTCAATCTCGGGAAATGTCTGTGACCCGGGACTCAATCTTAGTAAATGTCTGTGAACCGGGACTCAATTTTAGGAAAGGTCAGTGAGCCAGGACTCAATCTCGGGAAATGTCTGTGAGCCGGGACTCAAGTTTAGGAAATGTCTGTGAACCGGGACTCAATGTTAGGAAATGTCTGTGAGCCGGGACTCAATCTTAGGAAAGGTCTGTGAGCTGGGACTCAATCTTAGTAAAGGTCTGTGAGCTGGGACTCAATGTTAGGAAAGGTCTGTGAGATGGGACTCAATGTTAGGAAAGGTCTGTGAGGCGGGACTCAATCTCAGGAAAGGTCTGTGAGCTGGGACTCAATGTTAGGAAAGATCTGTGAGCCGGGACTCAATCTTAGGAAAGATCTGTGAGCCGGGACTCAATGTTAGGAAAGGTCTGTGAGCCGGGACTCAATTTTAGGAAAGGTCTGTGAGATGGGACTCAATGTTAGGAAAGGTCTGTGAGATGGGACTCAATCTTGGGAAAGGTCTGTGAGCCAGGACTCAAATTAAGGAAAGGTCTGTGAGCTGGGACTCAATGTTAGGAAATGTCTGTGAGCTGGGACTCAATCTTGGGAAAGGTCTGTGAGCCGTGACTCAATCTCGGAAAAGGTCTGTGAGCCGGGACTCAATCTCAGGAAATGTCTTTGAGCTGGGACTCAATCTCAGGAAAGGTCTGTGAGCCGGGACTCAATCTCGGGAAATGTCTGCTAGCTGGGACTCAATCTCAGGAAAGGTCTGTGAGCCGGGACTCAATCTAGGGAAAGGTCTGTGAGCTGGGACTCAATCTCAGGAAAGGTCTGTGAGCCAGGACTCAATCTCAGGAAAGGTCTGTGAGCTGGGACTCAATCTCGGGAAAGGTCTGTGAGATGGGACTCAATCTTGGGAAAGGTCTGTGAGCCAGGACTCAAATTAAGGAAAGGTCTGTGAGCTGGGACTCAATGTTAGGAAATGTCTGTGAGCTGGGACTCAATCTTGGGAAAGGTCTGTGAGCCGTGACTCAATCTCGGAAAAGGTCTGTGAGCCGGGACTCAATCTCAGGAAATGTCTTTGAGCTGGGACTCAATCTCAGGAAAGGTCTGTGAGCCGGGACTCAATCTCGGGAAATGTCTGCTAGCTGGGACTCAATCTCAGGAAAGGTCTGTGAGCCGGGACTCAATCTCGGGAAATGTCTGTGAGCTGGGACTCAATCTCAGGAAAGGTCTGTGAGCCGGGACTCAATCTCGGGAAAGGTCTGTGAGCCGGGACTCAATCTCGGGAAAGGTCTGTGAGCCGGGACTCAATCTCGGGAAAGGTCTGTGAGCCGGGACTCAATCTCGGGAAAGGTCTGTGAGCCGGGACTCAATCTCGGGAAAGGTCTGTGAGCCGGGACTCAATCTCGGGAAAGGTCTGTGAGCCGGGACTCAATCTCGGGTCAACTGTAGCACAATCGCACTATATCTCGGAGAGCTCGGAGGCTATTGACTCTGACATTTGCACATAAAATTTAACTGAAATGTCGCTAATGTGACCAAACCTTTAAGTGCTGTACACCAGTGCTAAAAATGGGGATTTGAAGACTTCAATATAGATACAGATAAAACCGCTGTCTGGATCTCTGAAGGAGACAGTCCCTGTTTACAGCTGGTATAAAGATGTATTTGGTTGATCGCATCACAAGTGGACGACGCTAAATACAGGAGGAAACAGGGTCTAAAATGTTTTGAGCTTGTCCACTTTAACTTCCAGAGGTAGTTGAAAACGCATTCGACCGGATTGCTTTTGTAGTGTAGACGCTCATGTGGTCAAATGCGCTGGAACAGCCACTAAAAGACCCCCTACTGTCCGCCGACTGACCTAACGCGTTAACATTATGGGAAGCACGCTAGCCAGACGGGATTTAGACTTTGTCGACTGAAGACCCAAATTTGGTTCGAAGATTTGAGTGTTTCTACGTTCGGCTGGTCTTGCGGCTGTCAGAGCTCATACCCTCTGTATGTCTTTCCATCGTCTCCAATTAGTTCATATGAAAATTACGCTTTGTTACGCCTTGTGATCCAATCCACCAAAACGCATCTTAACACCAGCTGTAAACAGGGCCAGAGAATGTGCATTAGTTTGAACACCAAAAGATCATTTTCACCAAAATGCTTAATATGGTTTCCACATCAGGGCAGAAATCTTAATCTATTTGATTCTATTGCTGATGAATGAACCTACATAACACTCTCAGCAGATCAACCATTTAATATCCACACAGGAAGAAAAGTGATATAATGTTTCCACAGAGACGAATAAATTCAATGTTTTACAATTGTTACAAACACATAAAAGTGTGTTCCAGCCATCCATCACCCGAGACGTTTAATGGACTGGAGAATATTGGTTTCAAACGCGGATGGCCTTGGCTACACACTCCTCTTATCTGAAGGAGTCTCTCTCTAAGATGACTAAATGCCGTCACACATCTGTTTTTTCTCTGCTAAAGGGAAGATCTGAGGGGCGCTTCTTTCTTTTTAACTTCACTCTCATCCATCGCTGGTCTCAGGAGAGCCTCTTCCTCTCGGTCTGTTTGATGTTTAAAGCGTCTACTGTACGACACCCCGGAGAAATGACACGGCTCTTACGGATTCATTTTCATGTTGGAAAGAGAGTCTCCCTTCATCAAAACATCTATGATAGATACAGTATATAGAGCTGTTAACATAACCACCACTTCAGTTTATTCAACAAAGCACATTTACACACACGTGGCATGATCAGCCGACCGAAACTCACTGATTCAAAAAATGATTTTATCTCATTGTTAATGTGGTGAGGACAAAGAGGAGAGATGGTTCTCATGCTGAATTTGGACACTTGAATATGTCGGAAATATTCCCACTGACTGATATGATACGGCATATATCATTCATATGATTAGGATGGCAATAATTGCAGTGACTCCACTGAAAATAAATCAATGTTGTGGTGAACCACAGGCTCAGGCGGATTCTTTTGAGAAACAGAGAATCTGTTCGCTTGTTTGATGGGATTAAAATAGAAACGAGTGTGAAATGAGACGGAAATCTGCCTCTCTGAAGTCTTTATTCATTCACAAACGCCCAGTGCCACGCACACAGTCTGACAGATTCATATCTTTAATCATTCCAATCTTTGGACAGTGCTCATATATTATTATACCATTATTTATATTCACGCATCCCTGGAAACGGCCAAAAGCACCACCTTTAGAGAAAATATCAAACATAAAACATCTGACAGACGTTTGTTGCGTTGAAGATGTTTGTGTGTGTGTGTTAGTGGATGAAGTTGCTAGTTAATGTGATTATAAAACATTATATAAATGTATATAAAAATGATATCGTCTGGGAGAAAGAGAAGAGCAGACACACGAGCACTGAACTGAGCTCTCTTCAGATAGAGTACACACAAAATTATTATTCACGTAAACACAGTTGATTATGTCTTAAGTGACTGTAAACAGTTGGGAGAATATGGGATGTGTATCCGTGTATTGGATCCGTACATTCGGCCTTAAAGTGACAGCAGTCTAATAAACCGACTGTCCGTCATTACAGGATGAGTTCACTTCAGAATCAACACTTCCTGATCATTTCCTCATCCCAGATGTTCATGTCTTTCTTTATTTAGTTTTTTTAAGGATCATTCCGGGATTTTTCTGCTCGTAATGGACTTCAATGGGAACCAACGGCTGAAGGTCCAGATCACTGCAGTTTCAGAGGAAGAGCTTCAGAGGCTCTGACCAATCCCAGACGAGGAATAGAGTCTGATCTAGACAAACCATCAACACATTTACAACACACACACACACATTTATACACTTTAACCTCAGACGCTCGACTTCGGTGTTGCTCGTATGATGTCATCACGTCTGAAAGGTCACATGACGCAGGTGGAAGTGCCGACCCAGTGTTAAAACCAACGTGCAAAGACTAAATCAAACGCCCTTTACACAAATAAAGGGGAAACAACGATGACGACGATTTTAACGTTGGAGGAGAACATGATTCGGCACTTCCACCTGCGTCATGTGACCTTTCAGACGTGATGACATCATATGAACAACACTGAAGTTGAGCATACGAGCAACACTGAAGTCGAGCGTCTGAGGTTAAAGTGTATAAATGTGTGTGTGTGTTGTAAATGTGTTGATGGTTTGTCTAGATCAGACTCTATTCCTCGTCTGGGATTGGTCAGAGCCTCTGAAACTGCAGTGATTTGGACCTTCAGCCGTTGGTTCCCATTGAAGTCCATTACGAGCAGAAAATCCTGGAATGTTTTCCTCAAAAAACTGAAGAGAGAAAGACATGAACATCTGGGATGAGATGGAGGTGAATGCTCAGGAAGTGTTGATTGTGAAGTGACTCCTCCTGTAATGTAATCACTGAACCTGTTCTTTCTTTAGCATAAATGACACTTGCTGTGATGTTTTGCATCTAATATTGTGGTGCCAGAGTCCAAATATTATTAAAATAGAATTAAAATGGATTCAGTCTTGAAAGCGGCCTGTTTTTAATGGCTCTTTCCTCGCAGGCGGAACGAATCTCACACAGGCGTTACACATTTGAATTTCATGAGACGTCACTCCTGACAATTAGACGTGTTGGAGCTTCACCGCCACAATCCTGCAGCGTGTACACCAGAAGATTCCTGCGCCAGACCGAGACGTGTGAATATTCACACACACACACACACACACACACACACACACACACACACACACACACACACACACACACACACACACACACACACACACACACACACACACACACACACACACCTGCTGCTGCTGCTTTTATCTGTGAAGATGCGTTTGAAAAGCCACGACACTTGAATCTCACAAACTAATGAACGATTGTTTAAAGAAGGAACCATTAAACCTGTTAAGCAGGAAAATATATTCAGACGCTTTAACACGGACAAATACATACATGTGCTTAGTATGTTTGTCTTGTTTTCCAGCACAAATATCTCAACATAAATCAAGACACATTTACTGGAGAAGATATTAACGGGTTAGTTCAGCCAAAACTGTAAATTGTGTCATTAATGACTGAGCCTCATGTGGTTGGACACCCGTCAGACCTCCGTTCATCTTCAGACACAAATGAAGATATTTTAGTGTAAAGCTGATGCTCTGAAAGGCCTCCATTGGCTCAACTTTACACTCTCAAGACCCTTAAAAGACACTAAAGACTAAAGTTACAAAGTCCATCTCACTACAGCGGCTCTACAATAACTTTATGAAGACGAGAATAGTTTCTGTGCGCAAAAAAACCCTAAATAACGACTTATATAGTGATGACGATTTCAAAACACGGCCTCATGAAGCTTCGAAGCGTTATGAATCAGTGAGTCGATTCAGCGGTTTGGAGCGTTATGAATCAGTGAGTCGATTCAGCGGTTCAGAGCGTTATGACTCAGTGAATTGATTCAATGGTTTGGAGCGTTATGAATCAGTGAGTCGATTCAGCGGTTCGGACCGTTATGAATCAGTGAGTTGATTCAGCGGTTCGGACCGTTATGAATCAGTGAATCGATTCAGTGGTTCAGAGCGTTATGAATCAGTGAGTCGAATCATGATTAGGATCGCGTGTCAAACCGCCAAACTGCTGAAATTTGGCGATCCAAACTGCTGAATCGACTCACTGATTCATAACGCTTCGAAGCTTCATGAGGCCGTGTTTTGAAATCGTCATCACTATATAAGTCGTTATTTAGGGTTTTTTTGCGCACAGAAACTATTCTCGTCTTCATAAAGTTATTGTAGAGCCGCTGTAGTGAGATGGACTTTGTAACTTTAGTCTTTAGTGTCTTTTAAGGGTCTTGAGAGTGTAAAGTTGAGCCAATGGAGGCCTTTCAGAGCATCAGATTTACACTAAAATATCTTTTATTGTTTGAGATTGAAACAAGAGGAGCTGGATGTGAACATGAGAACACACTCGCGCCGCGTCTAGGGTTGCCAACCATTCTGTATAATCGTCCCGTGTTTAAGGCATCAATGAAGCGTTCCGTATGAAAGCCATTCGTTATGCAGGTTGTCCCGTATATTCAGGCCTACGCTCTAAATTGAGAATGAATCATTCCTCTGAGACTAATCATTGTTAGATTTGCGAATATAGCCGTTTAAGACCCAGCAGAATCCGGTGATTAGTCCAACATTCAGCCATGCAGGAAAACAAGCTCTCTCCCTGAGGGAAGACGGGATCAGAAGGGGAAATCTTTCACTATTGTAAGTTAAGTTAAAAAAATATATTTAAGTAAAAAGCGTATTCTTAACCTCATCTTAACACAAAATAACCAATAAAGTCTCAAGCACCAAAAGCAATCCTCTGTTTTCTTTAATCGAAAAAAAAGATGCTTTTAAATTTATTCATACATGGTTGTAACAACATTTAGTTCAAGAATTTAAGATTTTAAATGTTTTATTGGCTGAAATTGCAAAGACGTTCAGTTATTATGCTTTCAAAGTTTATAATTTTGAATAGAGGTTGATGATATTTAATATCCCTTGGTGTAGAAAATAAATATTCAATCATTTGTGCATGAAGCCACATTATATCTCTGGGACTGAATCATAAGGTTAACAAAAGAAAAGTTTATTAAGAATGAAAATATAGAAGGATATTGAGATATATTTAATACTTTTATTTTAAAATAGTGTTGACGGCACTCAGACAGGAATGTTCAATTGTGTTGACAGAAAAAAACCGAGATACACTCTAAAAAATGCTGGGTTTAAAATAACCCAAGTTGGGTTGAAAATGGACTAACCCAGCAATTGGGTTGTTTTAACCCAGCGGTTGGGTTAAATGTTTACTTAAAACAACCCAATTGCTGGATTAGTCCATTTTCAACCCAACTTGGGTTATTTTTAACCCAGCATTTTTTAGAATGTACAATTTCTAGTTTCAACATTATTTGTTGTTCTGAAAATGTTTGACCATTTTACTCCTGGAGCCGCATTGAGATCTCCATATCTCTGAGACTGAACCATCAACGGCCTTTAAAATGAAGAAACCAAAAGTAAACTTAGTTGAGAAGCAGAATCTAGAAGGATATTCAGATATCTTTAATACTTCTGGAGTTACAGGCACTCAAACTTGAGTCAAAGACACAGCAGAAGTGCTTCTTCCCCATGTTTGAGCGCTCACCGTTGGCATATAATGACACACAGATTGATAAAGTCAACAGATTTCACTAATAGATCTACCAATCTCTGTGTGAGAATACAATAATGATGCTGCCATCTTTCTAAAGTCATGTTTACACCCCTGTGAAAACTGTCATTCTGAGCCTCCTCTACAAAATATAGCATTTCTCAGTAAATATACATCATCATATTTATGTTCTTCTTTCTTCAGAAACAAAATGGATAAAATCCAGGCAAAATTTCTGAAATCTGGTTGATTTTTGACACGGAATGACCCAAACGTGTTTTTTTATACACTGAAATGACAATATTTTGTCCCTTATTTTCTTCTCCAGAAGTTGGCAACCCTACTCGTGTGTGTGAGAGAGCGTTAGTGTTTGATATCATTATGTAATTAAACATCTCGTCTCATGATTGTGTGTCTCTAGTATCCGCAGGCAAACGCCCCGAGGATCCGCTGAGCGAGTTTAATCTGTAATGTGGAATAACACAGACCGTCACAACACACTCATTATCATAATGGCCATGACTGACGGAGTAAATGAGCCGCGGGTCGAGAGTAAACAGTGTTTTTGCAGCTGATTGTGTGTGTGTGGATCAGGACACGGGCGTTTTAAAAGGCTTTGTCTGCAGATTGAGGTCAGCATTACATCCGTCTTATTCACGGCCGCCGCTATATTCTCTATACACTGACGTGTTTATACACACACGCACACACACACACACACACACACACACACACACACACACACACACACACACACACACACACACACACACACACACACACACACACACACACACACACACACACACACATCCACGTTTCACTGAATCTGATCAGCTCTTCCTCGTCTCGGTGTGTTTTCTCCAGTGTTTGTGCGCGTGAGCCACGCCCGCTGACATCACGTCAACACCGAGCCAATGTGTGTGTGTTCAGTACGTGCAGGAATAGAAACCCAGAGACGCCTGCTGTGTGTGTGTGTGTGTGTGTGTGTGTGTGTGTGTGTCTGTCTGTCTGTAATTGACCTATAAATTAGATACACAGAGGAAGATGGAGCGAGCGAGAGCCACAGGTTTACAGAGAGAGAGAGTGAGAGAGAGAGAGAGAGAGAGAGAGGGAGAGAGAGAGAGAGAGAGAGAGAGAGAGAGAGAGAGAGAGAGAGAGAGAGAGAGAGAGAGAGAGAGAGAGAGAGAGAGAGAGAGAGAGAGAGAGAGAGAGAGAGAGAGAGAGAGAGAGAGAGAGGGATGTGTGTGTACTAATGGAGGGCGAGACACACTAGATTAAGGTTAGTCAAACGCTGTGGCTACATTAGAGCTTCAGCCTTGGAACGATCCATCGGGAGGATGAAGGTCCTGTGGAATCACAATGAAAGCAGATGGTGGAGGGGGGGGTGAACACATACGCACGCACACACACACACAAAGTCACACACACACACACACACACACACACACACACACACACACACACACACACACACACACACAGTCACACACACACACACACACACACAAATGCACTGTGAAGGCACCGGCTCAACCTCATCTTAAATCATGAAAACACATTTCACCACAGAATCAAATAGAAATCGCTTTGGATAAAGAAAATGAAGTCTATTTACAGCAATACTGGGACATAAATACTGCACTATTCCAATAAGGGGAGAGCGGCACAACCTAACGCTTTTCACTGTCTCAGTTTGTGTAAATCCACTTGGGGTCAGAGTATTTATTGTTTCCTAACAATAAAAATAAAAAACTAAATAACGACTTATATAGTGATGACGATTTCAAAACACGGCATCATGAAGCTTCAAAGCGTTATGAGTCAGTGAGTCGATTCAGCGGTTTGGAGCGTTATGAATCAGTGAGTCGATTCAGCGGTTTGGAGCGTTATGAATCAGTGAGTCGATTCAACGGTTCAGAGCATTATGAATCAGTGAGTCGATTCAGCGGTTTGGAGCGTTATGAATCAGTGAGTCGATTCAGCGGTTTGGAGCGTTATGAATCAGTGAGTCGATTCAGCGGTTTGGAGCATTATGAATCAGTGAGTCGATTCAGCGGTTTGAAGCGTTATGAATCAGTGAGTCGAATCATGATTCAGATCGCGTGTCAAACCGCCAAACTGCTGAATCGACTCACTGATTCATAACGCTCTGAACCGCTGAATCGACTCACTGACTCATAACGCTCTGAAGCT
>NC_137116.1:15639842-15647342 GCF_949357685.1 Gobio gobio
ACACACACACACACACACACACACACACACACACACACACACACACACACACACACACACACACACACACACACACTCACACTCACATTCACACTCACACTCACACTCACACACTGTCACACACACACACACACACACACACACACACACACACACGTTTGTTTTTATGAAATGTGAGGACATTTGGTTTTTTGGCGTAATGGTTTTTATACCATACAAACCGTATTTTCTATCCCCTTACACTGCCCCTAAACCTACCCATCACACACACACACACACACACACACACACACACACACACACACACACACACACACACACACACACACACACACACACACACACACACACACACACACACACACACACACACTCACACACTGCCCCTGCCCCTAAACCTACCCATCACACACACACACACACACACACACACACACACACACACACACACACACACACACACACACACACACACACACACACACTGCCCCTGCCCCTAAACCTACCCATCACACACACACACACACACACACACACTGCCCCTAAACCTACCCATCACACACACACACACACACACACACACAAACACACACACACACACACACACACACACACACACACACACACACACACACACACACACACACACACACACACACACTGCCCCTGCCCCTAAACCTACCCATCACACACACACACACACACACACACACTGCCCCTGCCCCTAAACCTACCCATCACACACACACACACACACACACACACACACACACACACACACACACACACTGCCCCTAAACCTACCCATCACACACACACACACACACACACACACACACACACTGCCCCTGCCCCTGCCCCTAAACCTACCCATCACACACACACACATACACACACCATTTATTACTTTATTAATTCATATAATGACACATTCAACTGTGGCAACAAGATCGAGACTTTCAGAAATATCTCAGGAAGTGATGTCATGACCCATTCACACTAATCATAAATCATAAATATCCAGCGTTGGAATCAATTAAAGACGGAACCCTGACAGCCAATCAGAATCCATCCTGCTTTAAAGAGCATGTAGAGTCACAGATGACTTATATAAAGGTTATGGTTATGGTTATGGTCAGGGCTTGACATGAGGGCTCTTCCACACACACTTCACTCAGCCTTTCAGCTTCACATCAGGACATTCATCAGCAGGATTATTATGGTCTGTTCACACCAGACGCCAGTGATTTACACGTTAACTCAATGCAAAGACACGAATGGAGCGAATCGAAAATCTGAACTTTGGCGGATGTTCATTAATTTCCTCTTGGTTGTGTTGGTTTATGTTAGAGCTTTTATCCAATCATATTTCAGGCATCATGTGTTGCCAGGTCAAAGAAATCTGCCTTGAGGCCTTCAGAATCAATATAGCAATGAAACTGTGCGCTTTAACCAATCAGATAATCACTCCGATTTAATCAGCCAATCAGATTTAGAGTTGGCGACAACTCAAATTAAAAAATGTACTGTATATATTATATATAAAATTCAAGCCTTCTAAGTGGCCCGTGTGAGTGTTCATGTCAAGCCCTGGTTATAATTGTCATCTGCTGGTATGGACGATAATATAGTTATGGTAATAGTTATGGTTATGGTTATGGTTATGGCTGTGGTTATGGCTGTGAATGGGCCTTTCTAAGAGTTCAGAAGTGTGTGTGAGAGCAGCTGTGTGTGAGGCTCGTGTGTCCAGCGCTCAGTAAACGGGTTCTGCTTACTTTGGCAGTCGCCCAGTCCATCTGTGTTGCCCTGTTCCACGTCCTGCTCGAACGACCATCTGCGCACACACACACACACACACACACACACACACACACACACACACACACACACACACACACACACACACACAGTGAGGCGACTGACTTCAACACCTCCATTTCACACTCACTGACTTCAATCTCAAGTACATTTTCAAATAATCATAAATGTTTGAGTGAATCAATGCCATTCAAACACTATCATGAGAAACTGAAGCAGCAAACACGATCTCCACTGTGGCATAAATATTAATAAACAACATTAATAAAGTTCCACTGATGCCGAATGGATTATGATGAAGAACGGCCTGGTATTATTCAACCCTCGACATCCAGCGAGAGATTCATCATTTCTCGTGTGTGTTCTCGTGTGTGTGTTCTTGTGTGTGTTGTCATGCGTGTGTTCCCGTGTGTGTTCTTGTGTGTTCTCTCGTGTGTGTGTGTTCTTGTGTGTGTTCTCGTGCGTGTTCTCGTGTGTATGTGTGTTCTTGTGTGTGTTCTCGTGCGTGTTCTCGTGTGTGTGTGTGTTCTCGTGTGTGTTCTCGTGTGTGTTCCCGTGTGTGTTCCCGTGTGTGTTCTTGTACGTGTTGTCGTGCGTGTTCCTGTGTGTTCTCGTGTGTGTGTGTGTTCTTGTGTGTGTTCTCGTGTGTGTGTGTTCTTGTGTGTGTTCTTGTGTGTGTTCTCGTGTGTGCTCTTGTGCATGTTCTCGTGTGTGTTCTCGTGTGTGTTCCCGTGCGTGTTCCCGTGTGTGTTCTTGTGTGTGCTCTCGTGCATGTTCTCGTGTGTGTGTGTGTTCTTGTGTGTGTTCTCGTGCGTGTTCTCGTGTGTGAGTGTGTTCTCGTGTGTGTTCTTGTGTGTGTTCTCGTGTGTGTGTGTTCTTGTGTGTGTTCTTGTGTGTGTTCTCGTGTGTGTTCTTGTGTGTGTTCTCGTGTGTGTGTGTTCTTGTGTGTGTTCTTGTGTGTGTTCCCGTGCGTGTTCCTGTGTGTGTTCTTGGGTGTGCTCTCATGCGTGTTCTCGTGTGTGTGTGTGTGTGTTCTTGTGTGTGTTCTCGTGCGTGTTCTCGTGTGTGAGTGTGTTCTCGTGTGTGTTCTCGTGTGTGTTCTTGTGTGTGTTCTCGTGTGTGTGTGTTCTTGTGTGTGTTCTTGTGTGTGTGTGTTCTTGTGTGTTCTCGTGTGTGTTCTTGTGTGTGTTCTCGTGTGTGCTCTTGTGCGTGTTCTCGTGTGTGTTCTCGTGTGTGTTCCCGTGCGTGTTCCCGTGTGTGTTCTTGGGTGTGCTCTCATGCGTGTTCCCGTGCGTGTTCCCGTGTGTGTTCTTGTGTGTGCTCTCGTGCGTGTTCTCGTGTGTGTGTGTGTGTTCTTGTGTGTGTTCTCGTGCGTGTTCTCGTGTGTGAGTGTGTTCTCGTGTGTGTTCTTGTGTGTGTTCTTGTGTGTGTTCTCGTGTGTGTGTGTGTTCTTGTGTGTGTTCTTGTGTGTGTTCTCGTGTGTGCTCTTGTGCGTGTTCTCGTGTGTGTTCTCGTGTGTGTTCCCGTGCGTGTTCTCGTGTGTGTGTGTGTTCTTGTGTGTGTTCTCGTGCGTGTTCTCGTGTGTGAGTGTGTTCTCGTGTGTGTTCTCGTGTGTGTTCTTGTGTGTGTTCTCGTGTGTGTGTGTTCTTGTGTGTGTTCTTGTGTGTGTGTGTTCTTGTGTGTGTTCTCGTGTGTGTTCTTGTGTGTGTTCTCGTGTGTGCTCTTGTGCGTGTTCTCGTGTGTTCTCGTGTGTGTTGCCGTGCGTGTTCCCGTGTGTGTTCTCGTGTGTGTTCTTGTGTGTGTTCCCGTGTGTGTTCCCGTGTGTGTTCTTGTACGTGTTGTCGTGCGTGTTCCTGTGTGTGTTCCCGTGTGTGTTCCCGTGTGTGTTCCCGTGTGTGTTCTTGTACGTGTTGTCGTGCGTGTTCCTGTGTGTGTTCCCGTGTGTTCTCGTGTGTGTTCCCGTGTGTTCTCGTGCCTGTTCTCGTGCGTGTTCTCATGCGTGTTCTCGTGTGTGTGTGTGTGTGTTCTTGTGTGTGTTCTCGTGCGTGTTCTCGTGTGTGAGTGTGTTCTCGTGTGTGTTCTCGTGTGTGTTCTTGTGTGTGTTCTCGTGTGTGTGTGTTCTTGTGTGTGTTCTTGTGTGTGTGTGTTCTTGTGTGTTCTCGTGTGTGTTCTTGTGTGTGTTCTCGTGTGTGCTCTTGTGCGTGTTCTCGTGTGTGTTCTCGTGTGTGTTCCCGTGCGTGTTCCCGTGTGTGTTCTTGGGTGTGCTCTCATGCGTGTTCCCGTGCGTGTTCCCGTGTGTGTTCTTGTGTGTGCTCTCGTGCGTGTTCTCGTGTGTGTGTGTGTGTTCTTGTGTGTGTTCTCGTGCGTGTTCTCGTGTGTGAGTGTGTTCTCGTGTGTGTTCTTGTGTGTGTTCTTGTGTGTGTTCTCGTGTGTGTGTGTGTTCTTGTGTGTGTTCTTGTGTGTGTTCTCGTGTGTGCTCTTGTGCGTGTTCTCGTGTGTGTTCTCGTGTGTGTTCCCGTGCGTGTTCTCGTGTGTGTGTGTGTTCTTGTGTGTGTTCTCGTGCGTGTTCTCGTGTGTGAGTGTGTTCTCGTGTGTGTTCTCGTGTGTGTTCTTGTGTGTGTTCTCGTGTGTGTGTGTTCTTGTGTGTGTTCTTGTGTGTGTGTGTTCTTGTGTGTGTTCTCGTGTGTGTTCTTGTGTGTGTTCTCGTGTGTGCTCTTGTGCGTGTTCTCGTGTGTTCTCGTGTGTGTTGCCGTGCGTGTTCCCGTGTGTGTTCTCGTGTGTGTTCTTGTGTGTGTTCCCGTGTGTGTTCCCGTGTGTGTTCTTGTACGTGTTGTCGTGCGTGTTCCTGTGTGTGTTCCCGTGTGTGTTCCCGTGTGTGTTCCCGTGTGTGTTCTTGTACGTGTTGTCGTGCGTGTTCCTGTGTGTGTTCCCGTGTGTTCTCGTGTGTGTTCCCGTGTGTTCTCGTGCCTGTTCTCGTGCGTGTTCTCATGCGTGTTCTCATGCGTGTTCTCATGCGTGTTCTCGTGTGTGTTCTCATGCGTGTTCTCATGCTTGTTCTCATGCGTGTTCTCATGCGTGTTCTCATGCATTTTCTCGTGTGTGTTCTCATGCAGGTTCTCGTGTGTGTTCTCATGCGTGTTCTCGTGTGTGTTCTCGTGTGTGTTCTCATGCGTGTTCTCATGCGTGTTCTCGTGCGTGTTCTCATGCGTGTTCTCGTGTGTGTTCTCATGCATGTTCTCGTGTGTGTTCTCCTGCGTGTTCTCATGCGTGTTCTCGTGTGTGTTCTCATGCGTGTTCTCATGCGTGTTCTCGTGTGTGTTCTCATGCGTGTTCTCATGCATGTTCTCGTGTGTGTTCTCATGCATGTTCTCGTGTGTGTTCTCATGCGTGTTCTCGTGTGTGTTCTCATGCATGTTCTCGTGTTTGTTCTCATGCATGTTCTCGTGTGTGTTCTCATGCGTGTTCTCGTGTGTGTTCTCATGCGTGTTCTCGTGTGTGTTCTCATGCATGTTCTCGTGCGTGTTCTCGTGTGTGTTCTCGTGCGTGTTCCTGTGTGTGTTCTCATGCGTGTTCTCGTGTGTGTTCTCGTGTGTGTTCCTGTGTGTGTTCTCATGCGTGTTCTCGTGTGTGTTCTCATGCGTGTTCTCGTGCGTGTTCCTGTGTGTGTTCTCATGCGTGTTCTCGTGTGTGTTCTCGTGTGTGTTCTCATGCGTGTTCTCGTGTGTGTTCTCGTGTGTGTTCTCATGCGTGTTCTCGTGTGTGTTCTCATGCATGTTCTCGTGTGTGTTCTCATGCGTGTTCTCATGTGTGTTCTCGTGCGTGTTCTCGTGTGTGTTCTCGTGTGTGTTCTCATGCGTGTTCTCATGTGTGTTCTCATGTGTGTTCTCATGCGTGTTCTCGTGTGTGTTCTCGTGTGTGTTCTCGTGTGTGTTCTCGTGTGTGTTCTCGTGTGTGTTCTCATGCGTGTTCTCGTGTGTGTTCTCATGTGTGTTCTCATGTGTGTTCTCATGTGTGTTCTCATGTGTGTTCTCATGCATGTTCTCGTGTGTGTTCTCGTGTGTGTTCTCATGCGTGTTCTCGTGCGTGTTCTCATGCGTGTTCTCATGCGTGTTCTCATGCGTGTTCTCATGCGTGTTCTCGTGCGTGTTCTCGTGCGTGTTCTCGTGTGTGTTCTCATGTGTGTTCTCATGTGTGTTCTCATGTGTGTTCTCATGTGTATTCTCATGCGTGTTCTCGTGCGTGTTCTCGTGCGTGTTCTCATGCGTGTTCTCATGCGTGTTCTCATGCGTGTTCTCATGTGTGTTCTCGTGCGTGTTCTCGTGTGTGTTCTCGTTTGTGTTCTCGTGTGTGTTCTCGTGTGTGTTCTCTGTATATCTGTGACTCTGCCTGCAGAAAGGTGCAATATAAAACAAACATCATGATTATTATTTCGAAGAATCAACACCAGCGCTCAGACGAGACGCTCCTCTCTCAGAATACATTTAATAAAAAGCTTTTTCTGAAAAGCAAATCCTTTGAATTGCAGACCCAGATCGTCTCCATAATCCTTCACTAAGTCACTTTAGCAAAACTGCACATCTCGGGCTCACATAACCTCCGCCTGCTCCATTTATGAGATGAACAGTCCTCAGATCAGACGAGGTCATGTGACCCCTCAGAAACATCACATGCGCTGTATAAATAAACAGATGAATTACGGAGCCTTTCTGGGGTCAAACGCTCTTTTCCAGATGAGAAACTCCAGCAGCTTAAACCACAATCCCATCAGGCCGCAGAGGAGCGAGTGAGGCATGCTGGGTAAACTGACATCATCGCTTGGCTCGCGTGATCTGTAATTACAGGGCTGAGAATGAGGCGCTTACTTCGTGTCAGATGGGACTTCTTTACAGGCGCCCTCGGACACCCAGCCACAGTACGGGTCCCTGGAGGCGATACAGGACCTGAGAGAGACACACACGAGGGGATGATGTGGGCAAGAGCCACAGAAAGAGCAGCAAAAGGTTCCAGTTCAGAGAGAGCGGACGTACTTCTTGCAGCTGCCGTGCCGCTGGCAGCGTGAGAGCGGGACTTTGACCACGCAGGAAGTGAAGGCCACGAACAGGGCGTGGCTCGGCCGGTCGATCTGCATACTGACGATCCGCTTGTCCTCCACGCCGTCAATGCTGCACCTGAACACGCCAAACACACGCAACATCTTTCAGACATTACTGGATATACGTTTGACTAGAAAACACAGTCTTTCAACCTCAAAATGTAATGTTTGATTCGATGTGTTACTGTGATTATTCTCCTGAAGCCGATACTGAAAGGGTTAGTTCAGCCAAAACTGTAAATTGTGTCATTAATGACTGAGCCTCATGTGGTTGGACACCCGTCAGACCTCCGTTCATCTTCAGACACAAATGAAGATATTTTAGTGTAAAGCTGATGCTGAGAAAGGCTTCAGATAGGCCTCCATTGGCATTCAGTACATTTACACTCACAAGACCCAGAAAAGGCACTAAAAACGTCGTTACAAAGTCCATCTCACCACAGTGACTCTACAATAATTTTACGATGCGACGACAATAGTTTTTGTGCGCAAAAGAAAAACTAAATAACGCCTTTATCCAACTTGTTCTTGTCTTCCGTGTGTGTCTCCACGACGCATGCGTGAGAATATGAGCAGATCCGGCGTTCGGA
>NC_137116.1:15652342-15664842 GCF_949357685.1 Gobio gobio
GAAACACACACACACACACACATCACGGAGACACACTTTCAGACAACAGAACACAGCCCCGGCCCCTCCGGACCCTCTGAGAGCAGCACAAGGGCCGGATCGATGAGCTGTGGATCTCAGTGGGACCGAAGATCTGACCCTCCCTCACTGGAGCTCAGCCCCTGGCAGAAACCCCACATCGCCTCTGAAAGCGTTAGTTCAGCCAAAACTGTAAATTGTGTGATTAATGACTGAGCCTCATGTGGTTGGACACCCGTCAGACCTCCGTTCATCTTCAGACACAAATGAAGATATTTTAGTGTAAATCTGATGCTCTGAAAGGCCTCCATTGGCTCAACTTTACACTCTCAAGACCCTTAAAAGACACTAAAGACTAAAGTTACAAAGTCCATCTCACTACAGCGGCTCTACAATAACTTTATGAAGACGAGAATAGTTTCTGTGCGCAAAAAAACCCTAAATAACGACTTATATAGTGATGACGATTTCAAAACACGGCCTCATGAAGCTTCGGAGCGTTATGAATCAGTGAGTCGATTCAGCGGTTCAGAGCGTTATGAATCAGTGAGTCGATTCAGCGGTTCAGAGCGTTATGAATCGGTGAGTCGAATCATGATTCGGATCGCGTGTCAAACCGCCAAACTGCTGAAACTTGGCGATCCAAACCGCTGAATCGACTCACTGATTCATAACACTCCAAACCGCTGAATCGACTCACTGATTCATAACGCTCCAAACCGCTGAATCGACTCACTGATTCATAACACTCCAAACCGCTGAATCGACTCACTGATTCATAACGCTCCGAACCGCTGAATCGACTCACTGATTCATAACGCTCCGAACCGCTGAATCGACTCACTGATTCATAACGCTCCGAACCGCTGAATGGACTCAGAAGGTGTTTCTCAATGTCAGGGATCCTTCCTCTGTAAGACTAGTCCTTCCAAGTCACTTCCTTCAGAGGCGAGGTGAGGCTCCTCTTTAGCATTCGGAGAACAAGTAAATGGAACAGGCTAGCAAGTGCGCGTCAGCCTCATTACGTCAGTGAAAAGGTCTGTTAGCCATCAATAACGTCATTTGTATAATATCAATACGGTTGTAATTTGTACTGGCATTTAAAAGTTAAACTTTACTTATATTTACTACGGTTATAACAAATGTTTGGTAACGTAAATACTTACACTTGAAAGCATATTGCCCCGTTAACGCTCCGACTCCGTCAACGTCCTATATTTTGTATTTTTTGAACAAGATAGCAAGCTGCGCGCATAGGATTGTGGGTGATTTGAGAACGCTAAGTGCGCGAAGTCTACTCGTAAGCATCCTTTCCTGTATATGGCATATTTTTCGAACGAAGGACTCAGACCTTGGTTGAAATTCCGAGGATCCTCGACATTGGAACAGCCCTTCAACGGACGTCGATGACGTAGCATCCTCGGAATTCTGGCTTCCAAGGATCCTTCCTTGACATTGAGAAACGCCAACGGATTCATAACGCTCCGAACCGCTGAATCGACTCACTGATTCATAACGCTCCGAACCGCTGAATCGACTCACTGATTCATAACGCTCCAAACCGCTGAATCGACTCACTGATTCATAACGCTCCAAACCGCTGAATCGACTCACTGATTCATAATGCTCCGAACCACTGAATCGACTCACTGATTCATAATGCTCCAAACCGCTGAATCGACTCACTGATTCATAATGCTCCGAACCGCTGAATCGACTCACTGATTCATAACGCTCCAAACCACTGAATCGACTCACTGATTCATAACGCTCTGAACAGCTGAATCGACTCACTGATTCATAATGCTCCAAACCGCTGAATCGACTCACTGATTCATAACGCTCCAAACCGCTGAATCGACTCACTGATTCATAACGCTCTGAACAGCTGAATCGACTCACTGATTCATAATGCTCCAAACCACTGAATCGACTCACTGATTCATAACGCTCCAAACCGCTGAATCGACTCACTGATTCATAACGCTCTGAACAGCTGAATCGACTCACTGATTCATAATGCTCCAAACCGCTGAATCGACTCACTGATTCATAGCGCTCCAAACCGCTGAATCGACTCACTGATTCATAACGCTCTGAACAACTGAATCGACTCACTGATTCATAATGCTCTGAACCGCTGAATCGACTCACTGATTCATAACGCTCTGAACAGCTGAATCGACTCACTGATTCATAACGCTTCGAAGCTTCATGATGCCGTGTTTTGAAATCGTCATCTCTATATAAGTCGTTATTTAGGGTTTTTTTGCGCACAGAAACTATTCTCGTCTTCATAAAGTTATTGTAGAGCCGCTGTAGTGAGATGGACTTTGTAACTTTAGTCTTTAGTGTCTTTTAAGGGTCTTGAGAGTGTAAAGTTGAGCCAATGGAGGCCTTTCAGAGCATCAGATTTACACTAAAATATCTTCATTTGTGTCTGAAGATGAACGGAGGTCTGACGGGTGTCCAACCACATGAGGCTCAGTCATTAATGACACAATTTACATTTTTGGGTGAACTGACCCTTAATGAACAAGCTCCACTGATGATGCTGGAAGGGCATGGGGAGATTCTCTCACCTGTTATATGGCGTGGAGAAGGTCGCCATGACGACGTCACGTCCGTTGATGCGGATGACGTTGGTGACGGCCTGCAGGATGTTGAAGTAGAAGTGAGAGTCTCCGGGGATTGAGCAGTTGAGCCGCGTCTTTAGGAAGGAAGTCCACTGCTTCTCCAGCACGCGCTGCGAACCGCCACGATCGTTCTTACACACGCGTGCCACACGCGGGAACACCACCTGATCAGAGAGACACGCGTGTTACATCAACACCAGCGGACGGTAACTATACTAGCGTTCACAGTGGCCGATAACGATAACTATAACTGTATTAGCGTTCAAAGTGGCCGATAACGATAACTATAACTGTATTAGCATCAACACCAGTAGACAATAACTATAACGATAACTACACTAGCATAGAGGACGATAACTATAACGATAACTACACTAGCGTAGAGGACGATAACTATAACGATAACTACACTAGCGTAGAGGACGATAACTATAACGATAACTACACTAGCATAGAGGACGATAACTATAACGATAACTACACTAGCGTAGAGGACGATAACTATAACGATAACTACACTAGTGTAGAGGATGATAACTATAACGATAACTACACTAGCGTAGAGAACGATAACTATAACGATAACTACACTAGCGTAGAGGACGATAACTATAACGATAACTATACTAGCGTTCACACCAGCTGACAATAGCTATAACTGTATTAGCATCAACACCAGCGGACGATAACTATAACGATAACTACACTAGTGTTCACACCAGCGGATAATAACTATAACGATAACTATACTAGCGTAGAGGACGATAACTATGACGATAACTACACTAGTGTTCACACCAGCGGACAATAACTATAACGATAACTACACTAGCGTAGAGGATGATAACTATACTAGCATTCACACCAGCGGACAATAACTATACTAGCATTCACAGTGGCCGATAACGATAACTATAACTGTATTAGCATCAACACCAGTAGACAATAACTATAACAATAACTACACTAGCGTAGAGGATGATAACTATACTAGCATCAACACCAGCGGACGATAACTATACTAGCGTTCACAGTGGCCGATAACGATAACTATAACTATAACTGTATTAGCATCAACACCAGTAGACGATAACTATAACGATAGCTACACTAGCGTAGAGGACGATAACTATAACGATAACTACACTAGCGTAGAGGACGATAACTATAACTATACCTATACTAGCATTCACACCAGCGGACGATAACTATAATGATACCTATACTAATATTCACACCAGCGGACGATAACTATAACGATAACTATACTAGCGTTCACACCAGCGGACGATAATTATAACGAGGACTTTACTAGCGTTCACACTGGAGGACGATAACTATAACAATAACTATAATAGTGTTTACACCAGCGGACGATAACTATAACGATAACTATACTAGCGTTCACACCAGCGGACGATAACTATAACGATGACTTTACTAGCGTTCACACTGGAGGACGATAACTATAACGATAACTACACTAGTGTTCACACCAGCGGACGATAACTATAACGATAACTATTCTAGCGTTCACACCAGCGGATGATAACTATAACGATAACTACACTAGTGTTCACACCAGTGGACGATAACTATAATGATAACTATTCTAGCATAGCGGACGATAACTATAACGATCACTACACTAGTGTTCACACCAGTGAACGATAACTATAACGATAACTATTCTAGCATAGCGGACGATAACTATAACGATAACTACACTAGTGTTCACACCAGTGAACGATAACTATAAAGATAACTATTCTAGCATAGAGGACGATAACTATAACGATAACTACACTAGTGTTCACACCAGCGGATGATAACTATAACGATAACTATTCTAGCATAGAGGACGATAACCATAACGATAACTACACTAGTGTTCACACCAGTGGACAATAACTATAACGATGACTATTCTAGCATAGACGACGATAACTAGAACGATAACTACACTAGTGTTCACACCAGTGGACAATAACTATAACGATAACTATTCTAGCATAGAGGACGATAACTATGACGATAAATACACTTGTGTTCACACCAGTGGACGATAACTATAACGATAACTACACTAGCGTAGAGGACGATAACTATAACGATCACTACACTAGTGTTCACACCAGCGGACAATAACTATAACGATAACTACACTAGCGTAGAAGACGATAACTATAACGATAACTACACTAGTGTTCATACCAGCGGACAATAACTATAACGATAACTACACTAGCGTAGAAGACGATAACTATAACGATAACTACACTAGTGTTCACACCAGCGGATGATAACTATAACGATAACTACACTAGTGTAGAGGACGATAACTATAACGATAACTACACTAGTGTTCACACCAGCGGACAATAACTATAACGATAACTACACTAGCGTAGAAGACGATAACTATAACGATAACTACACTAGTGTTCACACCAGCGGATGATAACTATACCGATAAATACACTAGTGTTCACACCAGCGGATGATAACTATAACGATAACTACACTAGTGTTCACACCAGTGGACAATAACTATAACGATAACTACACTAGTGTTCACACCAGCGGATGATAACTATAACGATAACTATAACGATAACTATACTAGCTACACCAGCAGATGATAACTATAACGATAACTACACTAGCATAGAGGACGATAACATTCTGTTTCTTCTAAGCATTGCAGGTTTGTCGTCTGACGCTTCTGGTTATAGTTATCGTCCGCTGGTGTGAACACTAGTGTAGTTCTGGTTATAGTTATCGTCCGCTGGTGTGAACACTAGTGTGCTTCTGGTTATAGTTATCGTCTGCTGGTGTGAACACTAGTGTAGTTCTGGTTATAGTTATCGTCCGCTGGTGTGAACACTAGTGTGCTTCTGGTTATAGTTATCGTCTGCTGATGTGAACACTAGTGTAGTTCTCGTTATAGTTATCGTCTGCTGGTGTGAACACTAGTGTAGTTCTCGTTATAGTTATCGTCCGCTGGTGTGAACACTAGTGTAGTTCTCGTTATAGTTATCGTCCGCTGGTGTGAACACTAGTGTAGTTCTGGTTATAGTTATCGTCCGCTGGTGTGAACACTAGTGTAGTTCTGGTTATAGTTATCGTCCGCTGGTGTGAACACTAGTGTAGTTCTGGTTATAGTTATCGTCCGCTGGTGTGAACACTAGTGTAGTTCTGGTTATAGTTATCGTCCGCTGGTGTGAACACTAGTGTAGTTCTGGTTATAGTTATCGTCCGCTGGTGTGAACACTAGTGTAGTTCTCGTAATAGTTATCGTCCGCTGGTGTGAACACTAGTGTAGTTCTGGTTATAGTTATCGTCCGCTGGTGTGAACACTAGTGTAGTTCTGGTTATAGTTATCGTCCGCTGGTGTGAACACTAGTGTAGTTCTGGTTATAGTTATCGTCCGCTGGTGTGAACACTAGTGTAGTTCTCGTAATAGTTATCGTCCGCTGGTGTGAACACTAGTGTAGTTCTGGTTATAGTTATCGTCCGCTGGTGTGAACACTAGTGTAGTTCTGGTTATAGTTATCGTCCGCTGGTGTGAACACTAGTGTAGTTCTGGTTATAGTTATCGTCCGCTGGTGTGAACACTAGTGTAGTTCTGGTTATAGTTATCGTCCGCTGGTGTGAACACTAGTGTAGTTCTGGTTATAGTTATCGTCCGCTGGTGTGAACACTAGTGTAGTTCTGGTTATAGTTATCGTCCGCTGGTGTGAACACTAGTGTAGTTCTCGTTATAGTTATCGTCCGCTGGTGTGAACACTAGTGTAGTTCTGGTTATAGTTATCGTCCGCTGGTGTGAACACTAGTGTAGTTCTCGTTATAGTTATTGTCCGCTGGTGTGAACACTAGTGTAGTTCTGGTTATAGTTATCGTCTGCTGGTGTGAACACTAGTGTAGTTCTGGTTATAGTTATCGTCTGCTGGTGTGAACACTAGTGTAGTTCTGGTTATAGTTATCGTCTGCTGGTGTGAACACTAGTGTAGTTCTGGTTATAGTTATCGTCTGCTGGTGTGAACACTAGTGTAGTTCTGGTTATAGTTATCGTCTGCTGGTGTGAACACTAGTGTAGTTCTGGTTATAGTTATCGTCTGCTGGTGTGAACACTAGTGTAGTTCTGGTTATAGTTATCGTCCGCTGGTGTGAACACTAGTGTAGCTCTGGTTATAGTTATCGTCCGCTGGTGTGAACACTAGTGTAGTTCTGGTTATAGTTATCGTCTGCTGGTGTGAACACTAGTGTAGTTCTCGTTATAGTTATCGTCCGCTGGTGTGAACACTAGTGTAGTTCTGGTTATAGTTATCGTCCGCTGGTGTGAACACTAGTGTAGTTCTGGTTATAGTTATCGTCCGCTGGTGTGAACACTAGTGTAGTTCTGGTTATAGTTATGGTCCGCTGGTGTGAACACTAGTGTAGTTCTGGTTATAGTTATCGTCCGCTGGTGTGAACACTAGTGTAGTTCTCGTTATAGTTATCGTCCGCTGGTGTGAACACTAGTGTAGTTCTGGTTATAGTTATCGTCCGCTGGTGTGAACACTAGTGTAGTTCTCGTTATAGTTATCGTCCGCTGGTGTGAACACTAGTGTAGTTCTCGTTATAGTTATCGTCCGCTGGTGTGAACACTAGTGTAGTTCTGGTTATAGTTATCGTCCGCTGGTGTGAACACTAGTGTAGTTCTCGTTATAGTTATCGTCCGCTGGTGTGAACACTAGTGTAGTTCTCGTTATAGTTATCGTCCGCTGGTGTGAACACTAGTGTAGTTCTGGTTATAGTTATCGTCCGCTGGTGTGAACACTAGTGTAGTTCTGGTTATAGTTATCGTCCGCTGGTGTGAACACTAGTGTAGTTCTGGTTATAGTTATCGTCCGCTGGTGTGAACACTAGTGTAGTTCTCGTTATAGTTATCGTCCGCTGGTGTGAACACTAGTGTAGTTCCCTTACGAGAGTACTCTCGTATTGCGTTTTGCTAAAACGCTATGGGGGAATTCCTTTCCTCGAGATATTGAAGCAAATTTTTATCCAAAAATACCTTTTATACGCAGTGCAGCTGCACAACTCTCAGCAGGAAGCAGCTGCGTGCTGATTGGCTGTGCCGTTGCAACTGCAGCAACCTATAGCGAGACCTTGGGGCGGGACGGACCAATCAGGTCCTTCCAAACTCCCGCCACAAGGGGCAACATAATTTGCATAGCCTAGGGTATATAAGACCCACTCTCGCAAGGTTAGTCAGATTAATTCTTCTTCAGCGACTTGCAATCGTTGAGCTCCGGATCGAAGCCTGCCGTCGACACGCACCCAGCGGAACACGCAGCCTGAGGACGTCGGATTCTCCGCCTTCAGCCTGCCTTCCAGCTGCGCCATCCGGCACCATATCCTTTATACCTTCTGTTTTTCTAAAACATTCAAAAAGAGCCGAGACGTTGATACAAATGTCTCGTTCCTGCGCCTCGTGCAGAGGTTTCATCGCGGACGAGGATCGGCACATCATCTGCGTGTCATGTCTCGGACGAGACCACACGCAGGCTGCACTCAACCAGGGCGGCTGCCCTGAGTGCGACGAGCTGGCGCTGCAGACCCTTCGGGCTCGGCTCGCCAGCTTCGACTCGGATCCCGTCCCGTGCTCCCAGCCTCTAGAGCCACGGAAGAAAAAACGTCGCGACCAGAGGCCACCGGAGCGCTCTGACGAGCACACGCCGGGCATGTCCCCGCGTGCCTCGCCATCGCCCGTGTTGTTCGCCGACGAGCAGCACAGCTCCCCTCGCATGGCGGCTGCTGCTGTTTCGTTCGGCGGACCGGAGGAGGAAGAGGATGACAGCCTTTCCCTTGCTGCATCCGGGAGCGGGTGGTCGGACGCCGCCTCGGAGCACGCCACTTCGACGCGGACGGCTAGCGGCGTCATAACCTCAGTCGACGCTGAGCTTATGCGCTTGCTCACCAAGGCCGTGGACGACCTCGGCATTGACTGGTCTCAGCCCGAGGAGCCCACGAGAAGCCGTCTGGATGAGTGGTATTTCGAGAACCGCCGTCAACCTACCGCTCAAAGACCCGCTCCCTTCTTCCCAGAAGTCCACGAGGAGCTAACAAAATCGTGGAAGGCGCCATTTTCATCACGCGCCAGATCCTCTTTTTCTCCAGCGCTCTCGGTAGTCGATGGCGCTCAGAAAAAAGGATATCAAGCCCTTCCTCCCCTCGAGGAGGCTGTCGCTGCACACCTTTGCCCGCCCTCCGCCAGAGGATGGCAGTCAAAGACCGTGCACCCTTCCAAGGCCTGCCGCACTACGTCCAGCCTCGCCGGTCGAGCATTCGCCTCCGCCGGCCAGGCAGCGTCAGCGCTACACTCCATGGCGGTTCTTCAAGTCTTCCAGGCCAAACTCCTCCGTTCCCTGGACGAGTCTGTTCCTGATAACGAGGCTCTGAAGGATCTGCGCGGCGCCACTGACTTGGCCCTGCGCGCCACCAAGGCCAATGCTCAGGCGATCGGCAGATGCATGGCCAGCCTGACGGTGTTGGAGCGCCATTTATGGCTTAACTTAACGGAGATGAAGGACGCGGACAAGACCGCTTTCCTGGACGCGCCCATTTCGCCTTCAGGATTGTTTGGTTCCGCCGTGGTTGGGTTCACAGAGCGCTTCACTGAGGCACAGAAAACTTCGCAGGCAATGCGACATTTCCTGCCCAAGCGTTCCAGCTCCTCCGCTAGCCGTCAAGCTAAGGCTGGACCAGCCCAGCCCGCCAAGGCGCCGCCTTCAGCTCGCCAGCCTCACGCGGCTTCCAAGCCCGGTCAGCGTTCCCGCTCTACGAGCCGCAGCAGACCGCCAGAGCGTCGAGGTCCACGACCCAGCAATGTGTCGAAACCTGAGCCTCCGAAGCCGTCCTAGCCAGAGGTATGAAGAGAAGGCGGATAGTGCCCGCTTCGGCCGGTGCACCGCCTCGCTCTCTTCCAAAACGTTCCCCAGCTCCCTTCAAGGCGGCTGGGAACGCCACATTCACAGCCAACGAGCCCGCAAGCAAGCGTGCTCGCCTGTACACAAACGCCGTTTTCACGGCGACCCATATGAGTCACAAAAAGAGCTTTTTCTCTGTAGGCAGTGTGCCAGCATTAAAGCATGTACCCCTACACTCAAGCACTCCCCCATGTTCCCCAGCCCCCTGCACTCAGGTGGCTGGAAACATTATTCTCACAGTCAACGAGCCCGCACTCAAGCGCGCTCGCCTGTACACAAGCACCAATCCTCTATGTCCCCCGGCCCCCTGCACTCAGGCGGCGGGAAACAATTCCCTCATAAGCGCCAGCTTAGCGCAAGGTTATCGGGCCACCGAGTCCCTGTTACTCAGCGACTCGCCCCACAGATTAATTCAGCCCCTGGCTTCGAAGGCCGAGGCCTGGCGGGCCATTCCCGGCATTTCGAAATGGGTGTTGAACATAATAGAACGAGGTTACTCGCTACAGTTTGCTCGCAGACCACCGCGCTTTCGCGCCGTGGAAGAGACAACGGTGAGAAGCGACAAAAGTCACGTGCTTCGAACCGAGATATCAAAACTGTTAATAAAGGGAGCGGTAGAAGCCGTACACCCCTCACAGAGCGAGTCAGGCTTTTACAGCCGTTACTTCCTTGTACCAAAAAAGGACGGTGGTCTAAGACCCATCCTAGATCTCAGACATCTGAACAAAGCCCTTATGAAGCGCCCGTTCAGAATGTTGAGAATGAAACAAATCCTCGCGCACATTCGCCCGGGAGATTGGTTTTTCACTGTGGATCTAGAGGATGCCTATTTTCACATACAAATAGCCCCCCATCACAGGCCATTCTTGAGATTCGCCTTCGAGGGGAAAGCATACCAATACAAGGTGCTACCTTTTGGTCTATCTCTAGCCCCTCGCACGTTTACAAAGTGCATGGAAGCGGCGCTAACCCCGCTGAGGCTTCGGGGAATGAGAATTCTCAACTATCTCGACGACTGGCTCATAATAGCTCAGTCAGAGATACAGTTATTAAACCACAGATCTTGGCTTCTCAACCATTTACAATGCTTGGGACTCAGAATCAATGTGGCAAAGAGTTTATTGTCTCCCACACAGAAAGTTTCGTTTCTGGGAACAGTATTGGACTCAATGCAGATGAGCGGGCGGCTGACGTCACAGCGCGCGCTCTCTGTTCGGAACCGAGCGGTTTCCCTCAGGTCCGGTGCACACATTCCTCTCAAACACTTTCAGAGGATGTTGGGTTTCATGGCCTCGGCGGCGCCAGTTCTCAGACTGGGTCTGTTGCGCATGCGCCCCCTACAGCACTGGCTGAATCGCCGCGTTCCAGCTCACGCATGGCTTTCGGGCCGATTGCAAATCAAGGTAGACCACAGCTGTGTGTTAGCTCTGGCTCCTTGGAAAAATCCCGTCTGGTACAAGACGGGCGTGAGTTTGGGCACTGTTACGAAGTGGAAAGTTATCTCGACAGATGCATCCAACCTAGGTTGGGGAGCCCTTCACGAGGGCAGGCCGATCTCCGGTCTCTGGTCAGACTCGGAGAAGAGCCTTCATATAAACTGTCTAGAGATGAAAGCGGTCACGATATCGCTAAGAGCTTTCCTTCCGTACATAAAATACCACCATGTCCTGATCCGAACGGACAGCAGGTCGGTGGTAGCCTATATAAATCGCCAAGGCGGTCTGAGATCTATCGATCTGCACTCAATGGCGGAAGAAGCCCTAATATGGGCAGAGCACAATCTGAGCTCGCTGAGAGCGACTCACGTGCCAGGCATTCTGAATTTGGGTCCGGACATGCTGTCCAGGGGCAAAGTGTCCCCGGCAGAGTGGTCTCTTCACCCAAATATAATTCAGATAATTTGGGGCAAGTTTGGAGAGGCAAAAGTGGATCTTTTCGCCTCAAAAGACAATGCTCAATGCCGAATATATTTCTCCAAGCACGAGGATGCGTTGGCCCACGAATGGCCCAACCTTCCTCTTTATGCGTTTCCCCCAATCTCAATGTTACCTCAGGTCATAGAGAGGATCAGGGAGAGCAAATGCGCTGTGCTTTTAATAGCCCCGCTTTGGAGAAATCAACCTTGGTTCTCACTGCTGAGTCAGATGTCAGATGCAGCTCCGTGGCCGATCCCGCTGAGGAGAGATCTTCTCATGCAGGCGGAACGGCAGATCTGGCATCCCCGTCCCGATCTATGGGCGCTTCATGTTTGGTCCATCAACGGGTACATGAGAACCTTTCTGAAAGCATAATGAACACTATTACTGAAGCTGGAGCCCCCACTACTAGGCGGCTCTATTCAGGCAAATGGTCAGTCTTTTCAGACTGGTGTAAAGCGCGAAGTCTGACCCCACATGATTGTGCAGTGTCAGAGGTGCTTACATTTTTACAAGAGCTTCTGGACGCGGGTCGTTCCCCCTCCACGCTCAAAGTTTATGTGGCTGCTATAGCAGCGTATCACATTAAAGTGAACGGACTGTCACTAGGAAAGAGCGATCTCATTGTTCGCTTCCTTAAAGGGGCTAGAAGGCTTCACCCACCTCGTCCCCCTTCAGTCCCTATATGGGACCTGTCCACGGTCCTGGATGCCATGAAGAGCTCTGCATTTGAGCCTCTGCATTCTGTGAGCTTAAAGCTCCTGTCACTAAAGACCGCTTTTCTGCTAGCGATTGCATCAGTTAAGCGAGTGGGTGATCTGCACGCGCTCTCTGTGAGCGCCTCGTGTCTGGAATTTGGGCCAAACGACTCCAAAGTCGTCCTCAAACCAAGACATGGATATGTACCTAAAGTGCTTTCAACTCCGTTCAGAGCACAGGTTATTTCACTTTCGGCACTT
>NC_137116.1:15672342-15722342 GCF_949357685.1 Gobio gobio
TCTCAGAGCCGACACTCCGGGGAGTCGGAAAGCTGACGGCGGAGACGCCATGGCAGAAGCTGCGGCGCTCGAGGGCTTCCAAGGGCCGAGGGTCCGCGGGGGAATCTGAGAGCGGCCAGAGCGGCTTCTGGCAAACTCGCCTGGGCCAGTTATTAGACAGCGACTGCTGGCCGAGGATCACGGACACGCTTCCCTTTCACTGACACGGAAGAGATGATGCCATCACGGGCAAACGCTCAGCATGAACACACTGAGCAGCCAATACAGACACGCGTTTAAATTACATTTTAATGTCAGAATATTAAACAAAAATACAGAAGCGGCGCTTCAACATGTTCAGTGTGAATGCGGATTAATTCAGAGGGGAACACTAACATCTGACATTCAACAACACGAGTTAAAGGCACAGTGTGTAATTACTCGACTCAGAGGCGTGTCTTGACTCTTGAGTGGGCGGAGCTTTTATTCTGCCGCGAGCGCTTCTTCCGCTCATGCGTGTGTGTGTGTTTGATCCTCTCACACACATGTGAGTGTGTTAAAGTGATGTTGTAATGTTGTCTGGGCGCTACTATGAGACACTTGTTCACACTACAGTGAGCGAGATCATATGAGGCGGTAAAACATGGCATTCTGGGTAAATCGACAACAGCAGATTTACACAATCAGACTAACTGTGTTGAGCTGGAGAACAATGAGGAGTTTCTGTCCATCAATGATCCAAACAGTGGCTAATAAAACACAGCAGATATTAAAGCGCCGATAGTGTTGCCATGGTTACCACACAATAACACCGGAGGGGGACGCGGGGATGATGTCACTGATGGGCGGCACACACACACACACACACACACACACATGGGCTGTGTCCTGGGGAAAATCACTGATATAAACATTCTTGGACACATTTAGGATAAAGTCAACACAATATGTAACACTGATCTAGAGGATATTAATCCAGAAATCTTACATATTGTGCCTTTAAATGGAAGGTATATCAAGACAAACTTTGAAACTTGTTTGAAACAAAGTAAAAAATATAGAAACTTTTATCATTTATAGGGCTGTCAAAATTAACGCGTCAAATTAATTTTAACGGCACTAATTTTATTAACGCGCGATTAACGCAGTGCGCACTTTCAGTTTGACCCGTGGCCTAGCCCGTAGTTGGAGAAATCGAGAGCAGCCGTAGATGTAAAGGATGCAGCAGCAAACACAACATTACTGTTCTGAGTAAGTGTAGTTATAGCCTACATAAGCTACCATTATCCCTGTTGAACTTTTATTAGACTCCAGGTCGAAGGAAAAGTGTGTTTTTACACTGAGCGCATTCTCTGCGGTCCGAGCGCGAATACACTGCAAGCTCACTCTCGCTCATGTCCAAGGTAAATCATCACCACTTACAGCACATGTGTTTACCGAACTAAATACATTACAATCGGCTAAAACGAATGCGCAGGTTACTTTTCTGAACAAGAGCGCTCCCGAGTCCGTGTTTCTCACGTGAATCGCGGCACAGTTCGAGTGCAGCCGAACTCAGAGCACGGCCTGTAACCATAGACTGTAACGCCTTGTGTCCGGATGAAAAAAATAGGGATAGCTCACTTAACTAGAGTTAATGCAAACACAGAGGCGATTGACATTAAACAGCACACATTTAATTCCCCGAGAAACTCTCACAAGAGTGCGTCACAAACGCCATTCCATCCACAGCCT
This sequence comes from Gobio gobio, assembly GCF_949357685.1. Lineage (NCBI taxonomy): Eukaryota > Metazoa > Chordata > Actinopteri > Cypriniformes > Gobionidae > Gobio > Gobio gobio. The sequence goes on from NC_137116.1 coordinate 15,674,056, forward strand.
TGCTAAATAAAACAAAATAACTAAATGTGAGCAACAGAAAATAATCCGCACACATGGGAATGCTGGAGGCACACACACACAAAATAAATGGTAAATGGACTGCATTTATAAAGCGCTTTCAACTGACCCATGGCCACCAAAGCGCTTTACACATTGCCTCACATTCACTGATTCATACACCGACTTTCACTAATAATAAACGTATATTTACATAAAGCATGCATATCTGTCCATGCCCATGTTGATTAGAGTATTAAAAACGTGAAACCTATTAATTTAAGGTACATTTAGAACTGATAAAAATGTGCGGTTAAGTTGTGATTAGTCGCGAGTTAACTCATAACAATCACCTGATTAATCGCGAGTTAACTCATGACAATCGTGTGATTAATCGAGTGTTAAATCATGACAATTGTGCGATTAATCACGAGTCGACTCATGACAGTCATGTGATTAATCGCGAGTTAACTCATGACAATCATGTGATTAATCGCGAGTTAACTCATGACAATCATGTCATTAATCGCGAGCTAACTCATGACAATCATGTCATTAATCGCGAGTTAACTCATGACAATCATGTGATTAATCGCGAGTTAACTCATGACAAGCAAGCGATTAATCGTGAGTTAACTCATGACAATCATGCGATTTATTTGGGAGTTAACTCACGACGAGCATGTGATTAATCGCGAGTTAACTCATGACAATCATGCGGTCAACCGAGAGTTAATTCATGACAATCATGTGATTAATCGTGAGTTAACTCATGACAATCATATGATTAATCGCGAGTTAACTCATGACAATCATACAATTAATTGCGAGTTAGCTCATGGCAAATCATACGATTAATCGCGAGTTAACTCACGACAATCATGCGATTAATCGGGAGTTAACTCATGACAATCATATGATTAATCGAGAGTTAACTCATGACGAGCATGTGATTAATCGCGAGTTAACTCATGACAATCATACAATTAATTGCGAGTTAGCTCATGGCAAATCATACGATTAATCGCGAGTTAACTCACAACAATCATGCGATTAATCGGGAGTTAACTCATGACAATCATATGATTAATCGAGAGTTAACTCATGACGAGCATGTGATTAATCGTGAGTTAACTCATGACAATCATGCGGTTAATCGCGAGTTAACTCGATGGTTCTCGCTAAGAGCCTCACATCCCGACAGAAACATCTCTGATGATCTTTACAGCAGAAACTCTCTTTGAAGACTTTACTTCACTCTATGATTCTGAATTTTAGCCTGGATTCTCCAGCATTTGGAGCGGCTCGTGTTAAACACTGCGATCCATCACTGTCGCGCCACATCAGGCTCTCATTGAGCTGCAGCATGTGAACGCGGGCCGAGGTCAGAGGTCAGAGGTCACGGAAACACCGGAGTCTCACCTTGTAGGTCCGACAGGACGGGTTGAACGCATTGGTTCCGCACACGAACAGAGAGTCGTCGCTCTGCTGCAGGAGAACCTTGATGAAGTTGTGGCATTCATCCTGGAACAAGAGGAGAAACACGTCATCATCATCATCATCCTCATCATCATCATCATCCTCATCATCATCCTCATCATCATCATCATCATCATCCACATCATCATCATCATCATCATCATCCTCATCATCCTCATCATCCTCATCATCATCATCATCCTCATCATCCTCATCATCATCATCATCCACATCATCATCATCATCATCCTCATCATCCTCATCATCATCATCATCCTCATCCTCCTCATCATCCTCATCCTCATCATCATCATCCTCATCATCATCATCATCATCATCCTCATCCTCCTCATCCTCATCATCCTCATCATCCTCATCCTCCTCATCCTCATCCTCATCATCCTCATCATCCTCTTCATCATCATCCTCATCCTCATCCTCATCCTCATCATCATCCTCATCATCCTCATCCTCATCATCCTCATCATCCTCATCCTCATCATCCTCATCATCATCCTCATCCTCATCATCATCATCCTCATCATCCTCATCCTCATCATCATCATCATCCTCATCATCCTCATCCTCATCATCATCATCATCATCCTCATCATCATCATCATCATCCTCATCCTCATCCTCATCCTCATCATCCTCATCATCATCATCATCCTCATCCTCATCCTCATCATCATCCTCATCCTCATCCTCATCATCCTCATCCTCATCATCCTCATCATCCTCATCATCCTCATCCTCATCATCATCCTCATCATCATCCTCATCCTCATCCTCATCATCATCCTCATCCTCATCCTCATCATCATCCTCATCATCATCCTCATCATCCTCATCCTCATCATCCTCATCATCATCATCATCATCCTCATCATCATCCTCCTCATCATCATCATCATCATCATCATCATCCTCATCCTCATCATCATCATCATCATCATCATCCTCATCCTTATCCTCATCCTCATCCTCATCATCATCCTCATCATCATCCTCATCCTCATCCTCATCATCATCATCATCATCATCATCCTCATCCTTATCCTCATCATCATCATCATCATCATCATCCTCATCCTTATCCTCATCCTCATCATCATCCTCATCATCATCATCATCATCATCATCATCATCATCATCATCCTTATCCTCATCATCATCATCATCATCATCATCATCATCATCCTCATCCTTATCCTCATCCTCATCCTCATCATCATCCTCATCATCATCCTCATCATCATCATCATCATCATCATCATCATCATCATCATCATCCTCATCCTTATCCTCATCATCATCATCATCATCATCATCCTCATCCTTATCCTCATCCTCATCCTCATCATCATCATCATCCTCATCATCATCCTCATCATCATCCTCATCATCATCCTCATCCTCATCATCATCCTCATCATCATCATCATCATCATCATCATCCTCATCCTCATCATCATCCTCATCATCCTCATCATCAATGCCTTCATCACGCATCGCCAACAATCCCAGCCGACAGAAATATGACATTATTTCTGAATGTTTTCTGAACCTTCAAAACGTCCAGTTTTTTTAATGTTTTCTAAACGTTTTTTCTTGGTTATGTGAACGTTAAGGAAACATTAAGGGAATGTTTTCTCTATTTTATCATTTTGCAAGTATTATGAGAATGTTACATTGTATGAATGTATAAATAATGTGTTTTTGCTAATGTTTTGAGAGCATTATCAAAGGGTTAGTTCACACAAACATGTAAATCCTGTCATTAATTCCTTGTGTCAAACCCGTCAGTTTGTCCATAACGTTGAGAGAACCTTGGCAGAACGTTCCCTGACTCAGAGGTGTGGCTGTACCTTGTGTTTGCCCTTCATTCTGCAGGTGTCCACGTCGGCCTGTCTGGACTTCCAGGTCAGCTTCTGTCGACAGGAGATCAATGTCGGATCAATAGATGCTCACACATTTGACTAGATTACAGCTGGAGGGTCACATGGGCCGATGCAGCCGCTACAGATCGATCGGCATCAATCCGCCGTTACATACGCACACAAACCTGGCCTCGTCCCGCGTGACAGCGACTCCTGATAGGATGAAGCTCTTAGTGCGGCCGCTCGGGTTGGTTTGCCGCCAGGTAATTAAGAGGGAGGACAGAAACACGAGCAGGACTCACCTTGCTGAAGAAGATCTCCTCCGTGTTGGCCGTCTCGATGTCCACGGTGTAAATGTGATCCCTGTGAAGACACATTCAATATCAGAGACATTCACCTGAGAAAACGGAGCTTTTCATGCATTCTATAAATAATCTAGAGCGGTAATGTTTGTGTCATAATACTGCATTGTCATGAGTTTCTAACTGATAGACTTTATGAAGTGAGCATTCCGCTTCTCTTCCACCTTTGCAGAGGAAACATGGCTTTTGTTGATCACATGTTATTGGCAACAGACCACAGTTTTCTGGTCGATTGAATTGCATTTAAGTATTAAGAAAACATATATAAGGTACATATATAAATAAAAAATGCCTAAATATTAAAGATAAAATCAAATGCCCTATATATAACCCGTACACGTTCGTGAAGTGAATAATACTGATGATCTCCTGTTAGTGGGTGGGATATATTAGGCAGCAAGTGAACATTTTGTCCTCAGAGTTGATGTGTTAGAAGCAGGAAAAATGGGATTTGAGGGAGTTTGTCAAGGGCCAGATTGTGACGGCTCTTATGGGGTGTTCCTGGTCTGCAGTGGTCAGTCTCTATCAAAAAGGGAGAACCAGTGGAGAACCGGCCACAGGGTCATGAAGGACCAGTGGAGAACCGGCCACCGGGTCATGAAGGACCAGTGGAGAACCGGCCACAGGGTCATGGAGGACCAGTGGAGAACCGGCCACAGGGTCATGGAGGACCAGTGGAGAACCGGCCACAGGGTCATGGAGGACCAGTGGAGAACCGGCCACAGGGTCATGGAGGACCAGTGGAGAACCGGCCACAGGGTCATGGAGGACCAGTGGAGAACCGGCCACAGGGTCATGAAGGACCAGTGGAGAACCGGCCACAGGGTCATGGAGGACCAGTGGAGAACCGGCCACAGGGTCATGGAGGACCAGTGGAGAACCGGCCACAGGGTCATGAAGGACCAGTGGAGAACCGGCCACAGGGTCATGGAGGACCAGTGGAGAACCGGCCACAGGGTCATGAAGGACCAGTGGAGAACCGGCCACAGGGTCATGGAGGACCAGTGGAGAACCGGCCACAGGGTCATGGAGGACCAGTGGAGAACCGGCCACAGGGTCATGGAGGACCAGTGGAGAACCGGCCACAGGATCATGGAGGACCAGTGGAGAACCGGCCACAGGGTCATGGAGGACCAGTGGAGAACCGGCCACAGGGTGATGAAGGACCAGTGGAGAACCGGCCACAGGGTCATGGAGGACCAGTGGAGAACCGGCCACAGGATCATGGAGGACCAGTGGAGAACCGGCCACAGGATCATGGAGGACCAGTGGAGAACCGGCCACAGGGTCATGAAGGACCAGTGGAGAACCGGCCACAGGGTCATGGAGGACCAGTGGAGAACCGGCCACAGGGTCATGGAGGACCAGTGGAGAACCGGCCACAGGATCATGGAGGACCAGTGGAGAACCGGCCACAGGATCATGGGCGGCCGAGGCTCATTGATGCCCGTGTGATCAAACAGACGAGCTACTGGAGCTCAAACTGCTCAAGAAGTTAATGTTGGTTCTGATAGAAAGGGTCAGAATACACAGTTCTTACAGGACTTAAAGGATCTGCTGCTAACACATTGGTGCCAGATACCACAGCACACCTTATATTGGAGTCCATGCCTCGACGGGTCAGCAAAAGGGGAAGGTGGTCATAATGCTATGCCTAACTGGTGAATCATATACATAATTCACCTGTAATATTGCTAAATTCCTGTCCGTTAAAGGTGGAAAAGCCCGCCCACACACAGACGGGATTGGTTACATGTGTGTGGCGGTAGGAAACATCGCTCCTTATTTATGCATGAGGGTGGAAGAACACTTCATTAGCTGATGAATTCCTCTCGGAGTTTAACTTGCTGTGTGTTGTGGCCATTCCTCACGCGGTCATGTTCAGAATCGGGTCTTGAGTTGAGCAGCCGCTGGCTTCCTCAGCAGCTCAATCTAATAGAAAAGCCATTTGTGAAATGAATTGCGCGGGTCAGCAGAGGCGCAGCGATCTCCAGCTGAATGAAATTCTTCTGATGTTATGAAGAGCCGGTGATTAATGAGGCAGCAGATCGTCAGTGTGTGTGATGGACACCAGTCTAATAACACACAGTTAACAGCGATCTGCTCACTCATCCTGAATTACACACACTTCTGACGCCGACTGATGAATCTCACTCCGCACAGGTCCGCCTCGCCTCCGCCCTCATTAGTGATGTCCATTCTAGCGAGTAATGACTGAAGATCCGAGGCGATGGAGACACAGGGAGCCGTGATGAAGTCACCGCACGACTGTCGTCTCGTTCACCGATACTGCGCAAACTCAACCGCACGGGCCCCGACTTTTCACGCCCCTAGGGCCGGGCTTCGGGACAATTTTAGGCTTCTCCTTCATTTTATATTTTAGACATTCAATAATTAAAAGAACCAATGAGATGTGCTGTGCTGGTGGAAACAACATGAGACCATGATATCAACTGTTAAAGGGTTAGTTCAGCCAAAAAATGAAATTGTGTCATTAATGACTGAGCCTCATGTGGTTGGACACCCGTCAGACCTCCGTTCATCTTCAGACACAAATGAAGATATTTTAGTGTAAATCTGATGCTCTGAAAGGCCTCCATTGGCTCAACTTTACACTCTCAAGACCCTTAAAAGACACTAAAGACTAAAGTTACAAAGTCCATCTCACTACAGCGGCTCTACAATAACTTTATGAAGACGAGAATAGTTTCTGTGCGCAAAAAAACCCTAAATAACGACTTATATAGTGATGACGATTTCAAAACACGGCATCATGAAGCTTCGAAGCGTTATGAATCAGTGAGTCGATTCAGCGGTTCAGAGCGTTATGAATCAGTGAGTCGATTCAGCGGTTCAGAGCGTTATGAATCAGTGAGTCGATTCAGCGGTTCAGAGCGTTATGAATCAATGAGTCGATTCAGCGGTTCAGAGCGTTATGAATCAATGAGCCGAATGATGATTCGGATCGCGTGTCAAACCGCCAAAATGCTGAAATTTGGCGATCCAAACCGCTGAATCGACTCACTGATTCATAACGCTCTGAACCGCTGAATCGACTCACTGATTCATAACGCTCCAAACCGCTGAATCAACTCACTGATTCATAACGCTCCAAACCGCTGAATCGACTCACTGATTCATAATGCTCCAAACCGCTGAATCGACTCACTGATTCATAACGCTCTGAACCGCTGAATCGACTCACTGATTCATAACGCTTCGAAGCTTCATGATGCCGTGTTTTGAAATCGTCATCACTATATAAGTCGTTATTTAGGGTTTTTTGCGCACAGAAACTATTCTCGTCTTCATAAAGTTATTGTAGAGCCGCTGTAGTGAGATGGACTTTGTAACTTTAGTCTTTAGTGTCTTTTAAGGGTCTTGAGAGTGTAAAGTTGAGCCAATGGAGGCCTTTCAGAGCATCAGATTTACACTAAAATATCTTCATTTGTGTCTGAAGATGAACGGAGGTCTGACGGGTGTCCAACCACATGAGGCTCAGTCATTAATGACACAATCTACAGTTTTGGGTGAACTAACCCTTTAATGAGCGCTGACTGCCACTGATCCACTGGACCTCACAACTCCAACTTAAAATAGGCGCTCTCTTTATAAATAAACCACAGATTTGAGCTTTAAACTACATTCTCACCTGTCTTAAAGTCTTAAAACTACAATTTGTGACACAATAGTAGTATTTTTAAATAATGCGGGGTTTCTCATCACATCACTTCACCATGTGACAGCAGTGAGCAGGCTCCTGATTGGTTAACACGGCACAAACAGACCCCAAAGTTCAGATTTTTCAACTTGGTGTGAATGCACAAAAAGCACCACTCGCGCAAGATGCTCAATTTGCATCAAATTTGCGTAATTGGTGTGAACTGGACGAGCGAATGAGGCAGAATTGTGTCCATCGGACCTCCAGACGCGCGTCAACACGCCTTTCCATTGACTTAACATTGAAATCACTCGCGCCAGACGCTCTATTCACGTTTGGTGTGAACGCAGCATTAATGGAAGTAAAACCGCCGTCCAGACTCAGTCCTGACGTCTCGGCTAAAACAAGGACAAATTTGGGCCGTCAGTGACAAACTAATAGAGTCCAATAATAGCCCAAGAATACACCCGTCACAGAACATCAACATGTCAGAGAGAGGAAACACCTTAGCAGAGATGATGCACGACTGCAATGTTCTTAGACGATTCCTATATCAGTTGTTTTTTTGTAGTATTAAGTATAAAGTTATTAATTATTGTATCACTGTTGTTATTATTAGTAGTATTACATTAAGACATACATTATACTGTATAAAAGTACTATCGTACTATATTTCTGTCACGAGTTAACCCCTCGGAGTCTGAGCTGTTTTGGGGCCCTTTAGAAGTTTTGACTTGCTCTGATATTTGTGTTTTTTTCAGTTGCTTATAAACACATTAATGGCAAAAGTGTAATTACACTGTATTCAGCATAAACTGGGCTACCATCATATCTGAGCAACATGTGTGTACATGCTTGTATTTTTGAGAGAAAAAAGTTTATGCATAATTTTTGAAAATTAAGACGTTTTAAAATTAAGGCCTCAAAACACACAATAGATATGTGTTCACAAGACTTTTGAATAATGAGTGTATTTCCATTGAGTTTTTGCTTCAAACTGATGTGAAAATCATTCACATAAAACAATACACTGATTTAAAATGTGTAAGACGATGCGAGGAGGCGTGATATCTAATGAATAATGATGAGATAACTCCTGAGAGGACAAAAGAACATAATAGCCCGCATAATGAGCTGCATAATGAATGAGCTTCAGGTACTTATGTGACTGAGAGCAGCAGGACAAAGGACATTATATTGTTCTTATCTAGTAAATGCATCTTGATTTAAAAATGTTTAAATATTTAGACTAGAAACAAGACAAACATTACTAAAAAGAGCATTTTTTTAAAACATTTTTAGTACCATTTTTTGTTTTTGAAAGTAAAAAATTAAATAATAAATCATTAAAATTAAGATACAATTTATACACAACGAAATTCCCTTTAAAGAAAGTAATTCACTTTCTACAAAACAAAACTCCAGAATCATTTCTGACAAACTTTGATATTAAATTAAAAAAAATAACATTAGGCTATAATATTTAAACATCAATAGGAAGCAAAATACGTTTGACTGGTACTATATTTATAGCATCTGAGCAGACATTTGCGAATAAAAAAACAAGCCAAATAAATCTTGTCTAAACAGTCTTGCGTGTATGACATTTAATGTTGCAACAGGATTAATATTTAAACGGTCTTTTTGCATTTAATATTCACAGATGCTAACAGAATAAACTGACATCACAATCAGCGGCGGAGTCTTTTGCTTTCAGAAATGAACAGCTTTGCATGAGGAGAATAAATCCAGGATTACTGTTCAACGCGTCTCAAAGCGATGTAGCTGAAGTAGCGTTACAGCGCTTCACTAGGTGTGTTTGTGTGAGTTGATGTGGGCGTCGACTCTGGATCGTCAGTATTTGAATCTCAATAGAGCGCGATTTGTGGGCGTGGCCGCATTAGCGGATAATGAAGTGGCTCGCGAGGGACTGACATGTATCGCTTTTCAACACAGAATATTTGTTTTTGATTCGGTTTACAGTGTTTAAAACCTGACATTTCAGCATTTCTTTAGACATATGTCTCATGTTTGTGAGACAAGTATTCACTAAGCTAGAGGTCATTTTCTGAAGACTACCTGAATGAACGCATCACGTGTGTTTTCTTTATTTTGCAAAAAGCAAAACATTTTGTTTTTATAGTGACTGTACACAAAAAAATAGAAACTTAACAGATTATAATGATGTATAACACTTGCCTGAATGATAAAAAACTATTTGAGTCTCTAGGTCACTGATAAGAAAAAAAGAGCCGATCTCTGGGGGTTAAACAAACTTTTATTTTGACCGTGAAGATCTTGAGTTTCTGTGTGTTTATATGATGTTTTCTCAGATTAAACGTTAAAATGCTCATGAAGTGACGCTCTGGAGATGAAGTTCATGTCGTCATAGTAACACCGCGAGCATCACGCATGCTTCAGTGTGTGTGTGTGTGTAAAACGAAACTATTAATTCATTCACAACGTACATGCAGGATTCATTTATAGTCTTCTAGAGACGGTGAAACGACGGCTATAGCTCGCTGGGCACTAACAGACATGTTCTCTGTCAGGACACATCCTGCATCATTAACTTTAAGGACTGGTGTCTCTCATTCCCTCAGATTTATGGTCTGCGTTTACACACTGCTACCGTGACGGACACCTGTGAGCACATTTACACATGAAGACAATCACAATGAGGAAACCTCGAGATTTCTGCTCCGTTCCAAAGCAAAGAACACAAATAATCCATCAGCCTGAAATCTGCTGAACCCAGAGCAGGTCTGACGGGTGTGTGTGTGTGTGTGTGTGTGTGTGTCGCCGCTCAGAGCAGGTCTGAAGGGTGTGTGTGTGTGTGTGTGTGTCGCCGCTCAACAGAGGCTCTTTGTGTGGAGGAATGCGGGTGAGCGCAGGCCGGCCGCGTCCATCTGGTGGCCTTTTGTCAAACCATCTCACAGTGTGTTTGCAGAGAAAGGAGCTCATTAGTATGCGTGTCACACCTGTCAATCCACACATGTGCGACACCCCCTCCGCTGTAGCTCCGCCCTTCATCATGCGTGTGTATGAGCTTCACACACACTCTCTGCCGTGTTCTCAGCTGTGCTGGGGTCAGTCACGGCTCTCGCGTCTCTGTTCCCATGATGGGATACTCAGGGGCTCGTGGGGGGGGTTTGGGTTGCTATGGCCCGCCGGGCCGGCGTCCGTGGAATGTGGACAATGTCCCTCATGCACATACAGAGACACTAACACCAGCTTAATGCTCAGCTGTGTGTGTGTGTGTGTGTGTGTGTGTGTGACTTCACTGGATCACTGGGGTCTGAACCTGAGGCTGAATCTTGAGCGAAACACACACACTATCCAGCAGATCCACGAGGATTATAAACAGTGAGATCAGCGCTTTGGGCTTTTATATTCAGAGCTGTGTGTGTCTGCTGCTTTATTTCTCCAACGGTCTCTCCGTCTGTTAAACTGGAGAGTCGTTCAATCGCTGGATTCTGTCCTGAACTGAGGTTTGAAGAATCAGAAAACAAACCCTAGCTCACATCATCCACTCCAGACACAGACTGAAGGCCCAAAACAACCCCGGCCCAGAAGAGACTCAGCTCAGAGGAAACACTATATCATCCAGAGCCAGTGTTCTCATTGGTGGAGGACGAGTGGGCGGAGTCAATGAGAGAGCCAGCGTTCTCATTGGTGGAGGACGAGTGGGCGGAGTCAGTGAGAGAGCCAGCGTTCTCATTGGTGGAGGACGAGTGGGCGGAGTCAGTGAGAGAGCCAGCGTTCTCATTGGTGGAGGACGAGTGGGCGGAGTCAATGAGAGAGCCAGCGTTCTCATTGGTGGAGGACGAGTGGGCTGAGTCAGTGAGAGAGCCAGCGTTCTCATTGGTGGAGGACGAGTGGGCGGAGTCAATGAGAGAGCCAGCGTTCTCATTGGTGGAGGACGAGTGGGCGGAGTCAGTGAGAGAGCCAGCGTTCTCATTGGTGGAGGACGAATGGGCGGAGTCTGTGAGAGAGCCAGCGTTCTCATTGGTGGAGGACGAGTGGGCGGAGTCAATGAGAGAGCCAGCGTTCTCATTGGTGGAGGACGAGTGGGCGGAGTCAATGAGAGAGCCAGCGTTCTCATTGGTGGAGGAAAAGTGGGCGGAGTCTACACCAATCAAACAATGAGAGAGCCAGAGTTCTTATTGGTGCTGGCTGACTGGGCGGAGTCTACACCAATCAATCAATGAGAGAGCCAGAATTTACATTAGTGGAGGATGAGTGGGCGGAGTCTATGTCAATCAATCAATGAGAGAGCCAGAATTTACATTAGTGGAGGATGAGTGGGCGGAGTCTATGTCAATCAATCAATGAGAGAGCCAGAATTTACATTAGTGGAGGATGAGTGGGCGGAGTCTATGTCAATCAATCAATGAGAGAGCCAGAATTTACATTAGTGGAGGATGAGTGGGCGGAGTCAGTGAGAGAGCCAGTGTTCTCATTAGTGGAGGATGAGTGGGCGGAGTCTATGTCAATCAATCAATGAGAGAGCCAGTGTTCTCATTAGTGGAGGACGAGGTGTCTCACTGCATGTCTTTAATCTCTGAGCATGTTTAACTGCTAAAGGATTATTAAATCATAAGCATTTCCTCTATGAGCGGCAGGATCTGTCCTCTCGAGGGTCCGGTTATGAAACCAGCGCTGGTCTGCTCTCTGACTTCAGAACATGTGTCCGTTTACGTCCATATGCTGGCGCTGGAATGGGCTGCCGGTTACCATGCCAACCATCTGCTCAATCTTCTCTTTAACAGCCTCCGCTAATAACAGCAGATCTGGAGATGGCTCACCTGGCCGCCACATAGAGCGTGCGGTTCATGAGGACGATCAGCTGGACGTCCAGCCTGTGTCTCTGCGTGTTGTTCCGGCCCGGCTTGTGTCCCACGAACGCTGGAAACTGCCTCGAGTCTGAGGGAAGAACCATTGAGGAGATCATGAACACACACCAAACACACACCAAACACACACCTGAGATCATGAACACACACCAAACACACACCAAACACACACCTGAGCTCATGAACACACACCAAACACACACCAAACACACACCTGAGATCATGAACACACACCAAACACACACCAAACACACACCTGAGCTCATGAACACACACCAAACACACACCAAACACACACCTGAGATCATGAACACACACCAAACACACACCTGAGATCATGAACACACACCAAACACACACCAAACACACACCAAACACACATCCTTCACCTCACCTGAGCTCATGAACACACACCAAACACACACCTTCACCTCACCTGAGCTCATGAACACACACCAAACACACACCAAACACACACCTTCACCTCACCTGAGCTCATGAACACACACCAAACACACACCAAACACACACCTTCACCTCACCTGAGCTCATGAACACACACCAAACACACACCAAACACACACCTTCACCTCACCTGAGCTCATGAACACACACCAAACACACACCAAACACACACCTTCACCTCACCTGAGCTCATGAACACACACCAAACACACACCAAACACACACCTTCACCTCACCTGAGCTCATGAACACACACCAAACACACACCTTCACCTCACCTGAGCTCATGAACACACACCAAACACACACCTTCACCTCAACTGAGCTCATGAACACACACCAAACACACACCAAACACACACCTTCACCTCACCTGAGCTCATGAACACACACCAAACACACACCAAACACACACCTTCACCTCACCTGAGCTCATGAACACACACCAAACACACACCAAACACACACCTTCACCTCACCTGAGCTCATGAACACACACCAAACACACACCTTCACCTCACCTGAGCTCATGAACACACACCAAACACACACCTTCACCTCACCTGAGCTCATGAACACACACCAAACACACACCAAACACACACCTTCACCTCACCTGAGCTCATGAACACACACCAAACACACACCAAACACACACCTTCACCTCACCTGAGCTCATGAACACACACCAAACACACACCTTCACCTCACCTGAGCTCATGAACACACACCAAACACACACCAAACACACACCTTCACCTCACCTGAGCTCATGAACACACACCAAACACACACCTTCACCTCACCTGAGCTCATGAACACACACCAAACACACACCTTCACCTCACCTGAGCTCATGAACACACACCAAACACACACCAAACACACACCTTCACCTCACCTGAGCTCATGAACACACACCAAACACACACCAAACACACACCTTCACCTCACCTGAGCTCATGAACACACACCAAACACACACCAAACACACACCTTCACCTCACCTGATCGCATTAATGGTCACATGACATGCAGCTAAAATAATATCTCATCTTTTTAGTAAGAGCTTTGATTTGATTGTTTTAAATGATTGATTTTATTTTACATTGGATGATTTAATTTCATCTTCTCTGCACTAGAATGAGAATGTCTCTCTCTCTCTCACACACACACACACACACACTCTTAACAGTAAAGGTTATAAAGGGTTTTCCAGCGATGCCTTCAGTGATCAGTTCCTAAAAGAACATTTTAATAATCTAATCTTTAATGTTTTTCCACTATAAAGAGGTTTTGTTTAAGCTTCTTCATGGAGCATCAGTTTTAATAAAGAGCTCTGCTTTGAAGCCTTCAGGTGAACGATCTGAAGTTTACTGGACATGATGAGAGTGTTAGGAGAGAGAATATAACGTCTGTGTGAGTGTGAGCGTGTAGGTGAGAGTGGGAGAGTGTGTGTGTGTGTGTGTGTGTGATGGGTAGGTTTAGGGGCAGTGTGTGTGTGTGTGTGTGTGTGTGTGTGTGTGATGGGTAGGTTTAGGGGCAGTGTGTGTGTGTGTGTGTGTGTGTGTGTGTGTGTGTGTGTGTGTGTGTGTGTGTGATGGGTAGGTTTAGGGGCAGTGTAAGGGGATAGAAAATACGGTTTGTACGGTATAAAAACCATTACGCCTATGGAATGTCCTCACATTTCACAAAAACAAACGTGTGTGTGTGTGTGTGTGTGTGTGTGTGTGTGTGAGTGTGTGTGTGTGTGTGTGTGTGTGTGTGTGTGTGGGCATGTTTTCGTGAAATATCAGGACACAAATGTGTATAATGACATGGGTATTACAGTCTCCTGTGAGGGCTAGGTTTAGGGGCAGGGGCAGTGTGTGTGTGTGTGTGTGTGTGTGTGTGTGTGTGTGTGTGTGTGTGTGTGTGTGATGGGTAGGTTTAGGGGCAGTGTGTGTGTGTGTGTGTGTGTGTGTGTGATGGGTAGGTTTAGGGTCAGTGTAAGGGGATAGAAAATATGGTTTGTACAGTATAAAAACCATTACGCCTATGGAATGTCCTCACATTTCACAAAAACAAACGTGTGTGTGTGTGTGTGTGTGTGTGTGTGTGTGTGTGTGTGTGTGTGTGTGTGTGTGTGTGTGTGTGTGTGTGTGTGTGTGTGTGTGTGTGTGTGTAGCATTCAGACCTTCACTCTGACAGGCAAAACAAAAGATCTCTTAAGTCGCTCAGACTCGGTTCCACAACATTTACAGTTTCTCTGGGCAGCAGAATCACATTCACAGAAAGAGTGTGAGTGTGTGAGTGTGTGAGTGTGTGAGTGTGTGAGTGTGTGAGTGTGTGTGTGTGTGAGAAGAAGAGAGGAGGTGCGGCGCAGTTACTCACAGTTGCCATGAGAGATGCTGATTGGCTCGGTGTCTTCTGGGAAAGCGGCTCCAGCCGTCTGCAGAACTGACAGATACAGCAACAAGGCCTGCGACCGCATGTTTGATCCCGCTCGATCGCTTCTGAACTTCAGCCTGCGGAGCACACACACACACACACACACACACACGTCAGATCGACCGCAGCGCTGAGCATCATGGGTACGGAACTGCTGACACGGCTCTCAGCCAATCAGAGAATTGAGCAGCCGATCTGGACGGAGCACACGGACTGATATACACGCTGACCTCTGACCTCGCGCCTCGGTTTCCTCACGCAACACAAATCACCATCAGATGCTGCTCGCACGGGCGGACACACACACACACACACACACACACACACACACTCACACACACACACACACACACACACACACACACACGCACACACACGCACACACACACACACACATACACACTTTACATTAACGCAGACGCTTTCCTCCAGACCTTCACATCTAAACCCATGACCTCTGAGTGCTTCATGACACACTGTATCCCACAATGCATCTGCTCCTCTCGCTCCAGCTCCAGTGTGAAGAATGAATCTCTCTCAACTCATGATTTCAAAGGTCAGACGTTTGTACACAAATGTTCTTGAGTTTATCACAATAAATCTGCCAATGGAGTCACAAAAACACACGTCATTCTTTTAGAGTGAAATCAAGATGGAGTTTTTTAATGAAATATAGCCGTGTTTATTTATGGCTGCACATCATTATCGTGTTAATAATCAGAATATCTTCATCTCTTCTCTGATGACGAGGGCGGGGCCACCTGTCACTCACATCAGATCCACCAATAGCAAACCACAGCCATCCAATCAGAATCAAGCCCCGCCTACATCAGTTCTTGTTTGTGAAGCGATTCTCTCTGATTTACGGCACGATAGAGGAGAAACGACCGGCGTTTGTTCACTTTAAAACCACAAACTCAGTCATCTTTAAGGCATATGTGTGTTCATAATCCATGATTAAACTCAATAAACACATCACACACACACACACACACACACACACACTGATGACTGACAGCGCTGATGGTCCTCTGTAATTCATTAGGCCGTGCTTGACGAGCTGCCCTGTAATTGAAATGCCAGTGAATGATGTCACTCGTGTTAATAAACCAGAGGCTGGTAAACATGATATTGACCAGAGCAATTAATAAAGCGCGGGACTCATTTGTGTGAGGCGGCTTTACTAGAAAAGGGCCGAACGCGGAGACAGTTCATCACGAGCTGCAGAATAAATCACTCACGCTTCTCTCGCCACACAAATCACAGCGACAGCATTTAAATATCACAACCTTTTCCACTCCCACCAATCAGAGGAGAGCGACGGATCAGCAGAAACACAGAGAATCACGAGAGTGTGTGTGTGTGTGTGTGTGTGTGTGTGGTTCTGGGACGGTGTGTGTGATGTCTGATCGATCGAAGCATCTCAGCTAAAGCTAGCGTTCAGAAGACACACGAAGACACACTCGCTAATCAGCATCTCAGCAGCCGAGAACAACACCAGCAGAAGAACAGACTCGATTACATTCAGAAACTACACATGACCAAACTCTGAGTGTTCTCTGAGCGTTACTCTCGAGTGTTCTCTGAGTGTTACTCTTGAGTGTTCTCTGAGTGTTACTCTTGAGTGTTCTCTGAGTGTTACTCTTGAGTGTTCTCTGAGTGTTACTCTTGAGTGTTCTCTGAGTGTTACTCTCGAGTGTTCTCTGAGTGTTACTCTTGAGTGTTCTCTGAGCGTTACTCTTGAGTGTTCTCTGAGTGTTACTCTTGAGTGTTCTCTGAGTGTTACTCTAGAGTGTTCTCTGAGTGTTACTCTTGAGTGTTCTCTGAGCGTTACTCTTGAGTGTTCTCTGAGCGTTACTCTCGAGTGTTCTCTGAGTGTTACTCTTGAGTGTTCTCTGAGCGTTACTCTCGAGTGTTCTCTGAGTGTTACTCTTGAGTGTTCTCTGAGTGTTCTCTGAGGGTTACTCTTGAGTGTTCTCTGAGTGTTACTCTTGAGTGTTCTCTGAGTGTTACTCTAGAGTGTTCTCTGAGTGTTACTCTAGAGTGTTCTCTGAGCGTTACTCTCGAGTGTTCTCTGAGTGTTACTCTTGAATGTTCTCTGAGTGTTACTCTTGAGTGTTCTCTGAGTGTTACTCTTGAGTGTTCTCTGAGTGTTACTCTTGAGTGTTCTCTGAGTGTTACTCTAGAGTGTTCTCTGAGTGTTACTCTAGAGTGTTCTCTGAGTGTTACTCTAGAGTGTTCTCTGAGCGTTACTCTTGAGTGTTCTCTGAGTGTTACTCTAGAGTGTTCTCTGAGTGTTACTCTTGAGTGTTCTCTGAGTGTTACTCTAGAGTGTTCTCTGAGTGTTACTCTAGAGTGTTCTCTGAGCGTTACTCTTGAGTGTTCTCTGAGCGTTACTCTTGAGTGTTCTCTGAGCGTTACTCTCGAGTGTTCTCTGAGTGTTACTCTTGAGTGTTCTCTGAGCGTTACTCTTGAGTGTTCTCTGAGTGTTACTCTTGAGTGTTCTCTGAGTGTTACTCTAGAGTGTTCTCTGAGCGTTACTCTCGAGTGTTCTCTGAGTGTTACTCTCGAGTGTTCTCTGAGTGTTACTCTGGAGTGTTCTCTGAGTGTTACTCTTGAGTGTTCTCTGAGTGTTACTCTAGAGTGTTCTCTGAGTGTTACTCTTGAGTGTTCTCTGAGTGTTACTCTTGAGTGTTCTCTGAGCGTTGCTCTTGAGTGTTCTCTGAGCGTTACTCTCGAGTGTTCTCTGAGCGTTACTCTTGAGTGTTCTCTGAGTGTTACTCTTGAGTGTTCTCTGAGCGTTACTCTTGAGTGTTCTCTGAGTGTTACTCTTGAGTGTTCTCTGAGTGTTACTCTTGAGTGTTCTCTGAGTGTTACTCTTGAGTGTTCTCTGAGTGTTACTCTTGAGTGTTCTCTGAGTGTTACTCTTGAGTGTTCTCTGAGTGTTACTCTTGAGTGTTCTCTGAGTGTTACTCTTGAGTGTTCTCTGAGTGTTACTCTTGAGTGTTCTCTGAGTGTTACTCTTGAGTGTTCTCTGAGCGTTACTCTCGAGTGTTCTCTGAGTGTTACTCTTGAGTGTTCTCTGAGTGTTACTCTTGAGTGTTCTCTGAGTGTTACTCTTGAGTGTTCTCTGAGCGTTACTCTCGAGTGTTCTCTGAGTGTTACTCTTGAGTGTTCTCTGAGTGTTACTCTTGAGTGTTCTCTGAGCGTTACTCTCGAGTGTTCTCTGAGTGTTACTCTTGAGTGTTCTCTGAGTGTTACTCTTGAGTGTTCTCTGAGCGTTACTCTCGAGTGTTCTCTGAGTGTTACTCTTGAGTGTTCTCTGAGCGTTACTCTAGAGTGTTCTCTGAGTGTTACTCTAGAGTGTTCTCTGAGTGTTACTCTAGAGTGTTCTCTGAGTGTTACTCTTGAGTGTTCTCTGAGTGTTACTCTCGAGTGTTCTCTGAGTGTTACTCTCGAGTGTTCTCTGAGTGTTACTCTTGAGTGTTCTCTGAGTGTTACTCTCGAGTGTTCTCTGAGCGTTACTCTTGAGTGTTCTCTGAGCGTTACTCTAGAGTGTTCTCTGAGTGTTACTCTAGAGTGTTCTCTGAGTGTTACTCTTGAGTGTTCTCTGAGTGTTACTCTTGAGTGTTCTCTGAGTGTTACTCTCGAGTGTTCTCTGAGTGTTACTCTCGAGTGTTCTCTGAGTGTTACTCTTGAGTGTTCTCTGAGTGTTACTCTTGAGTGTTCTCTGAGCGTTACTCTAGAGTGTTCTCTGAGTGTTACTCTAGAGTGTTCTCTGAGTGTTACTCTAGAGTGTTCTCTGAGTGTTACTCTTGAGTGTTCTCTGAGTGTTACTCTTGAGTGTTCTCTGAGTGTTACTCTCGAGTGTTCTCTGAGTGTTACTCTTGAGTGTTCTCTGAGCGTTACTCTTGAGTGTTCTCTGAGTGTTACTCTTGAGTGTTCTCTGAGTGTTACTCATGAGGGTTTTCTGAGTGTTACTCTTGAGTGTTCTCTGAGTGTTACTCTTGAGTGTTCTCTGAGTGTTACTCTCGAGTGTTCTCTGAGTGTTACTCTTGAGTGTTCTCTGAGTGTTACTCATGAGGGTTTTCTGAGTGTTACTCTTGAGTGTTCTCTGAGTGTTACTCATGAGTGTTCTCTGAGTGTTACTCTAGAGTGTTCTCTGAGCGTTACTCTTGAGTGTTCTCTGAGTGTTACTCTTGAGTGTTCTCTGAGTGTTACTCTTGAGTGTTCTCTGAGTGTTACTCTCGAGTGTTCTCTGAGTGTTACTCTCGAGTGTTCTCTGAGTGTTACTCTTGAGTGTTCTCTGAGTGTTACTCTTGAGTGTTCTCTGAGTGTTACTCTTGAGTGTTCTCTGAGTGTTACTCTTGAGTGTTCTCTGAGTGTTACTCTTGAGTGTTCTCTGAGTGTTACTCTTGAGTGTTCTCTGAGTGTTACTCTTGAGTGTTCTCTGAGTGTTACTCTTGAGTGTTCTCTGAGTGTTACTCTTGAGTGTTCAGGCGAACGTCCAACTCACAAAAAATGCTCCATGAACGATAAATAAACAATAATAAATCATGTTTTGAGAATATTATTAAAGAGATAACTTTGAGAGAACGTTCCCTGTTCACTAGGAACTGAACTGTATAGTTCAACTCTATGTATCTGTTTATCTTACTACAAGAAATACAAAATAGTTTGGAAAGATGGAACAATTTGCCCTTTTCTCCATGATCCCGGGCACTCCATCCCCAGGCGGGTTCTCCTCTTTAAATAATGCAATATCTAAAAGCCTGTATAAAATGATCCACTCTTCAAGAAGGTCTACTTTACCTCTCAACAGTTCATTTACATCTAACACTGGATGCATAACTCAAATCTCCCAAGGTTAAATATTGAAAATGATCTGGTGCAATCATTAGATATAAAGCTTCTACCACTAATGGATAAATCGATACAAACTCTCCCTGGTTATAAAAACAATAAGACTATTAATACCACCATGAACGCTTGGTGGAAGGTCCATCCACTAACCATCAGCCAGCACATCAATGTGTATAACCCAATGTTTTAAATTAATAATAAACCAGCTTTTAATTAAAAAGTAACCAGCCTGGACCACTTATACCACTTATGAGGCTTCATGACCTTTGACCTTATTCAGTCGAAATACAAGTTACCTGATCAAACTTACTTTCAATTAAAAGAAGTCATACAAAAATCAATTGGTACTCTGAAAAATTCTGTGCCCGTTTTACACACACTGCAAAAAATGCTTTTCTTACTTAGTATTTTTGTCTTGTTTTCAGTCCAAATATCTAAAAAATTCTTAACTCAAAATGAAGTGAGTTTTTGCTGAAAATAAGCAAAATAATCTGCCAATGGGGTAAGCAAAATAATCTTGTTTTCTCTTTGAATTAAGATTATTTTGCTCCCTTAATTTTGAGTTATTTTCCCCCAAAATAAGACAAAAACTTTTGCTCGTCTAGCAAATGCTTCCAATGTAAGATTTTGTTGATATTTGGACTGAAAACAAGACAAAAATGCCATGATTAATGATGACGCCATGATATCGAACTGAAGACTTTCTGCTTTCAAGGAGCCGCGCCTTAAAACGGATCATTTCAGAGGCTCAGGGTTGAAAAGAATCAATTTTCCACATATTTGTGCAAAAAACGTGAACATTAGAAGTGTTGAACTGATTGGAATGATAAAAGCCCCGTGTAGCATCTCAGCGATGGGAACGTCACACACAGGAGCTGCTCTTCTCCCGAGGGATTTCCACAGCGATGGACGGCCGCTCAATATCTCATTTCTTCCCTGCGTCGCGAGACGTGTGTGACGAGACGCTCCTCAGATCAGCTGTGTCATGTCATCTTTCTAATGGAGATTTCTCATTCATTTAGCGTCTGGCCTGTGTTTCTCTCGCTCGCTCACTCAGGAAAAACACCAGAGCAGCTCCACTCAATAGTTGGCTTACGTGAGCCCAATGCAGAGTTTGCGGAGCAGATCCGCTCGTTCATTAGAGCCTGTAATTTAATTTTACACTTAGAATAATTGGTGCTAATTCGAGGCGCTCATGAGGAGAATATAGAAAGTGACGTATAGAGACGGAGAGAAACAGCCACAACAACAGCAGGATCATTATTCAGGAGGACGGAGAGGACATCGAGCTCATATCGACTTTTCATTGCAAACTTCGCTGGATGACAAAATGATTTAAAAGATAGTTCGTCTAACCTGATTAAAATGCTACACTGTTTTTAAAAATAGATTTCTGCAGAGATGACGTATCAAGATATGTTCACGTTGGCTGTCCCTCTTCGGTTCAAGCTTTTATATGATCTGGATGTTTCTGACAAGCATCAAGCATGAGCTGGACATTAAAGGGTCCAGATGGACTTATATAAGGGATTTGACCAGCGATGTGTGTGAGAACGCCAGCCTATAATGGCAAAAATACACTCACTCATGTTTATAAATGCCATAAATCATAAGCAGTCTCTTTGAACTGATCCTCTCTACAAGAACGACAATGAATTATCTCAGAATTATACACGAGTTTCCTAGTTAAGAACTGCACACGGTATACCGGAGCATGAGCTCTTGAAGCTCCGCCCTCTTCTTGAAAAGGGGGCGGGAACACCAGCTCATTTGCATTTAAAGGGACACACACAAAACAAGCCAATTTTAAAATACAAAAAGAATAATATCGATTGCAATTGTTCAAACATTAAGAATGTTGCGCACACATAAATTCATATTAACATTTTAAATAAAGTGGTTTTAGTGTTTTTTTATATAGATGAGTTGGCTGTAGCCTTAAAAACATGTGATTTATCATAACATTTATTAATTTGTGTAACATGCTTAACATTTTTGACAAGTTCTCAGTAATTAATAAGTGTTTCGAAAAAGTGTTCTTTTCTTTTGAGTTTTTGTAAATGATGATCTCAGTGTTTGTTCTGTAATTCCCTTCTTTAATGCAGTTAACACTTATTTTTCTTGTAAATCACATAAAACTGATAAAAATGTTTTAGAAATTATAATGTATCAGTGATTCATATTTCAGCTACAAAAACAGATATTTATTTTTTATTTAATATATTTATTATTGGTCACTTCACATGATGAGTGTCGCTCCAAATGACATAAATCTATTAATTTATTTATTAAATCTATTTTATTATGAAACTCACATCGCAAGCATAAGCGTGCCATTTCATTTAACTTGAAATTGTTTTCTAGCCAATAAGAATGTTTCAGATGTACATGCAGGTACAATTTGAGGTCAGTTGGGTTTAAAAAACATAAGTAATTAATACTTTTATTCATCAAGGACGCGTTCAACAAAAGTGACATTAATAGTTACAAAAGATTCTCTCTCTAATAAATGCAGTTCTAAGTTCTTTGAATAAAATTCAACGTCAGCTCAACGTCTAATGCCAACGATAACCTGACGTCCAAAACCAACGTTGATATTTAGTTGTTTTTAGGTTGTGTTGTAAAGTGTGCTGACGTCAGATGCTGACATTTAGTCGTGAGGTTCGGTGACCAAAACCCAACGTCTCCTTAACGTCATAATGGGAACGTCCACACAACGCCAAATTCTAACATCATTAGACGTTGATCTTTTGTTGGTTTTAGGTTGTGCCGTTAACTAACCAAAATCCATATTGACGTCAACAAGTCAACTTTATTTATATAGCGCTTTTAACAATGCAGATTCTCTCAGAGCAGCTTTACAGTGTTAAACAGGAAAATAATGCAACATAATTTTATTCAGCCGTTCTGGAGAAAACGCTGATGTCATCAGTTCATTTCAATTATCATACAGTGACAGTGTGGGCTTTAGATCAATAATTAGACCAGTAATTTAGTTTAATAATTAGATTTATTTGGATATATAGTTGATCATTTAGTGTCCTCAACTGAGCACGCCAAGCCAGAGGAAACCCAAACCCCATCAGGAGCAGAATGGAGGAAAATAAACCTTGGAGAAACCAGGTTCAGTCGGGGGGGCAGTATGATTATTATTCTGCCAACTTTACAGGTCAGAGGTCAGAATAGATGGGAAGATTTGAAAGATCATCATGCCGGAGACGGGTTAACTGAGGATGCCGTGACGATGAGGCAGTTTTTAACAAACGTTGGACAAACGTTGGAGGTCGAGGTCAATATGACGGTGGGTTCTGAAGTCAACATCATTTTCATTTTCAGCAACGTCTGTCTGACGCTGGGGACCAATGGGAATCTGACGGCATATCGTCCAGTGCATGCTGGGTATAGCCGGACGGTCGCACCACATGACATTTTGACCCTTTAAGATAAAGGAAACATTACAAATAACTAATGATCTGAGGAAAGTTCAAGAGAGTACATGCATGGGACTTTATATATATGGTGTCTCTTTATGCATTTAAACTCGTTTTAACGGGAATATGTAGGCGTTAGGGTTAGGGTTAGGGTTAGGGTTAGGCGTCACGCCATTGACCCGAATATGAGAGTTTATGAAAGTTTATATGAGTTGGACACTTCAGAACCGAGAGATGCAGCACTCCTGCAGAAGTCTGACAGAACCTTTCGATTTCCAGAGATTTCCTCTGGCGTTTAGACACAATGCTGCAGAGATTGCAGCTCATGGCCAGAGGTTTTGCAGATGTGCTGGAGCAAACGCTGAGACACAAAGAGACTCAAAGCTGTCAGCAACATCAGCGCCGAACGCCCGCCGACAGGATTACGCTGCTTCAGATAAAACCCTCGCCGCGGCGAAATAAACAGCGCCGCTAAAGCAGCTTACGCTCCACAAACTGCATTCTGATATCGCAAAGAGGAAGTTTTGACTTTAAACAGCCCTTGAGGATTCCTGACGGAGAAAATGAGCATCAGCTCACCGTGCAAAATCCTGCCAAGGCCTGGAGTGTGTGTGTGTGTGTGTGTGTGTGTGTGTGTGTGTGTGTGTGTGTGTGTGTGTGTGTGTGTGTGTGTGTGTGTGCGTGAGAGAGAAGAGCAGAACAAAGAGCCGTTATCACATCAGCGGCAGGGGAGCGTTCATTATAAACCTTCACCCAACAGGCATCCGAAGACACAGAGAAATCCGCATTTACTCGCCCTCGTGTCACTCACACCTCGAAAACTCTAACACACACAGCCAAATAAAGACTTCTATACAACTAAACTCATCACGTACAAACACAACATCATCCACAACATCATCCTGTAAGAGCTTTCACGAGTCAAACATGCATTTAATTCCAGGAATAAATGGTTTCTTCCCAGGGGATCTGCATCCATTAAACTCCCTCAAATGAGCCGCGGACACAATCTGCTTATCATCCTCTCCTCCTTCAGCCGCTTCTGTCCACGTCATTTATCATCGCTGACCGAACGGCTCATTCTCAGACAATCACGCAGACGTAATATCCATCAAGAACAGAGATTAGTCCCAGAATCCCTCACTGAGGGTTCATATAGATCCAAAATCAGAAAAAACTCAAGCATTTTTTTAATTGAAATAAAAGGAACCGAACATTTCTGACATGTCATTTAAAAGCAACTAATAAACAAAATGAAAGGAAATGACAAGAGTTCGCACACCACAGCTGCGTATTCAAAATTCACTTTTACGTTTGAACACAGTGTGTGTGTGTGTGTGTGTGTGTGTGTGTGTGTGTGTGTGTGTGTGTGTGTGTGTGTGTACACAACCAGCCTATAATGCTCAAAATCCACCCCATACTTTATTATAATCCCCATCAATCATTATCATAATCTCTCATATCTCCTGCGTAAGAGTCGGGAAACCACAACTGCTCATTTCTGACGTTAGTCTGCGTGAGATTGGCCTGTTTTGTTGTTGACGGAGTATCTGAAGCTCCGCCCTCTTCTGGAAGGGGGGCGGGAACAGTAGCTCATTTGCATTTAAAGGGACACACACAAAACGGCGGATTCAGACACAAATAGGGCAAATTTGACAAGCGATAATAAATGATCTGGGGGTTTTTTGAGCTGAAACTTCACACACACACACACACACATTCTGGACACACCTGAGATTTATATCACATCTCGTGTAAAGGGGTGTAATGTGTGCCTTTAAATGGGAAAATAAAAGAGTGCATGTTCTCACCAAAACTGGCTTTTCAAGCTCTTCATCAATATCTGAATGACACTAAAATACCAGTGTTGTGCATGTTAAAGCCTCTCGCTGAATAATGTACAGTGGCGTAATGGAATTGAAGAGCTGCTTAAGTTCAGATATCCACTCAACTAATGAATCCGGCGCGGATCATCCGCTCGCAGAGAAACCACAGGATCCTTCATTTCCTTCAGGAACAATGAAAGACACACGAGCATAAAAACGCCATCAAACACAAACACAAACACCAGCAGCAGCAGCGGCGGAGGAAACATGATTCATAGCAGCTCTTACTGAATGTTTGACCTGCTGCAATCAGAGACGAACAAACGCTTCGCAGGAAACACAATCATGTGTACGAACAAGCAGCTTGAGTCAGTCACTGATACACATGAACCCAGCAGCTCTTCACTGACACACACTATAGCAGAAGAATTCAGTGTGAGTTCAGGTGCTCAACAGGTGTATAAATCAGTGGACACCTGTGCAATAAGGCCAAATATTAGACTAAATATTCCACACTCAACTGTTAGTGGGATTATAACAAAGTGGAAGCCATTGGGAACAACAGCAACTCAGCCACAGAGCGGGGTCAGCGCATGCTGAGGGTCACAGAGCGGGGTCAGCACATGCTGAGGGTCACAGAGCGGGGTCAGCGCATGCTGAGGGTCACAGAGCGGGGTCAGCACATGCTGAGGGTCACAGAGCGGGGTCAGCGCATGCTGAGGGTCACAGAGCGGGGTCAGCACATGCTGAGGGTCACAGAGCGGGGTCAGCGCATGCTGAGGGTCACAGAGCGGGGTCAGCGCATGCTGAGGGTCACAGAGCGGGGTCAGCGCATGCTGAGGGTCACAGAGCGGGGTCAGCGCATGCTGAGGGTCACAGAGCGGGGTCAGCGCATGCTGAGGGTCACAGAGCGGGGTCAGCACATGCTGAGGGTCACAGAGCGGGGTCAGCACATGCTGAGGGTCACAGAGCGGGGTCAGCGCATGCTGAGGGTCACACAGCGGGGTCAGCACATGCTGAGGGCCACAGAGCGGGGTCAGCACATGCTGAGGGTCACAGAGCGGGGTCAGCGCATGCTGAGGGTCACAGAGCGGGGTCAGCACATGCTGAGGGTCACAGAGCGGGGTCAGCGCATGCTGAGGGCCCCAGAGCGGGGTCAGCACATGCTGAGGGTCACAGAGCAGGGTCAGCACATGCTGAGGGTCACAGAGCGGGGTCAGCACATGCTGAGGGTCACAGAGCGGGGTCAGCGCATGCTGAGGGTCACAGAGCGGGGTCAGCACATGCTGAGGGTCACAGAGCGGGGTCAGCGCATGCTGAGGGTCACAGAGCGGGGTCAGCGCATGCTGAGGGTCACAGAGCGGGGTCAGCGCATGCTGAGGGTCACAGAGCGGGGTCAGCGCATGCTGAGGGTCACAGAGCGGGGTCAGCGCATGCTGAGGGTCACAGAAGTGGCCAACTTTCTGCAGAGTCAAGAGCTCCAGACCTCCAAACTTCTGTGTCCTTCAGATGAGCTCAAGAACAGTGTGTAGAGCTTCATGGAATGGGTTTCCATGGCCGAGCAGGTCATCCAAGCCTTACAGCACCAAGTGCAATGCAAAGCGTGGGATGCAGTGGGGTAAAGTGCGCCGCCACTGGACTCTAGAGCAGTGGAGACGTGTTCTCTGAGTGACCAATCACGCTTCTCTGTCTGACAATCCCATGGACGAGTCTGGGTTTGGCAGTTGCCAGGAAAACAGGACTCGCCTGACTGCATTGTGCCAAGTGTAAAGTTTGGTGGAGGGGGGATTATGGGGTGGGGTTGTTTTTCAGGGGTTAGTTCCAGTGAAAGGAACTCTTAATGCAAGGCATTTTGGACAATTTCATGCTCCCAACTTTGTGGGCCCAGTTTGGGGACGGCCCCTTCCTGTCCCAGCATGACTGCTCCAGTGCTCAAAGCGTCTCCATAAAGACATGGATGAGGAGTTTGGTGGAGGAACTGGAGTCCTGACCTCAACCCCATAGAACAGCTTTGGGATGAATTAGAGTGGAGACTGAGAGCCAGGCCTTCTCGTCCAACATCACAAATGAAGAATCCCCATAAACACACTCCTAAACCTTGAGGAAAGCCTTCCCAGAAGAGCTGAAGCTGTTAGAGCGACTCCATATTAAACCTGACAGATTGAGAATGGGATGGCATTAAAGCTTATTACTGATATATTGTGATGTTTTGTTCTCTTGACACATGGGAGGGAAACGCTGCTTTATTAACACAAATGTTCCCTCATCTTTATCTCATCATGCCACTGGTTTGGCGTGTTTTCCTCTAAGCAGGAAGTGCACATGAGGACACACAGGAAGTCAAGACACCGTGGGTCACATGACACCTCCAGCGAAGACTGAACTTAAGGGACATGGAGAGAGTGTTTGTGACGTGTGTGTGCTGAGGTAAATCCCAGCGCAGCAGATTATAGTCTCTATCTGAGGGAACAGACGCCCCTCCAGCGCTGCTCCTTTATTACACTCAACAGGATTAAAGCAGCCGATCCGCATCCCGTCATCCTCACAGGAGCTCCTTCACACACACTATAACGGCTCAGGGCTCCAGACTGACACTAAAGGGCCGCATTCTGCTCACACACGGGCCGATCTCCATCACGTGACACCGTCACTAAACAGTGCTGGGAGATCCAGTGAGAACGCGCTTGAGTTCACCTCAGAATTAAAGGGTTAGTTCAGCCAAAACTGTAAATTGTGTCATTAATGACTGAGCCTCATGTGGTTGGACACCCGTCAGACCTCCGTTCATCTTCAGACACAAATGAAGATATTTTAGTGTAAATCTGATGCTCTGAAAGGCCTCCATTGGCTCAACTTTACACTCTCAAGACCCTTAAAAGACACTAAAGACTAAAGTTACAAAGTCCATCTCACTACAGCGGCTCTACAATAACTTTATGAAGACGAGAATAGTTTCTGTGCGCAAAAAAACCCTAAATAACGACTTATATAGTGATGACGATTTCAAAACACGGCATCATGAAGCTTCGAAGCGTTATGAATCAGTGAGTCGATTCAGCGGTTCAGAGCGTTATGAATCAGTGACTCGATTCAGCGGTTCAGAGCGTTATGAATCAGTGACTCGATTCAGCGGTTCAGAGCGTTATGAATCAGTGAGTCGATTCAGCAGTTCAGAGCGTTATGAATCAGTGAGTCAATTCAGCGGTTCAGAGCGTTATGAATCAGTGACTCGATTCAGCGGTTCAGAGCGTTATGAATCAGTGACTCGATTCAGCGGTTCAGAGCGTTATGAATCAGTGAGTCGATTCAGCGGTTCAGAGCGTTATGAATCAGTGAGTCGATTCAGCAGTTCAGAGCGTTATGAATCAGTGAGTCGATTCAGCAGTTCAGAGCGTTATGAATCAGTGACTCGATTCAGCGGTTCAGAGCGTTATGAATCAGTGACTCGATTCAGCGGTTCAGAGCGTTATGAATCAGTGACTCGATTCAGCGGTTCAGAGCGTTATGAATCAGTGAGTCGATTCAGCGGTTCAGAGCGTTATGAATCAGTGAGTCGATTCAGCAGTTCAGAGCGTTATGAATCAGTGAGTCGATTCAGCAGTTCAGAGCGTTATGAATCAGTGACTCGATTCAGCGGTTCAGAGCGTTATGAATCAGTGACTCGATTCAGCGGTTCAGAGCGTTATGAATCAGTGACTCGATTCAGCGGTTCAGAGCGTTATGAATCAGTGACTCGATTCAGCGGTTCAGAGCGTTATGAATCAGTGAGTCGATTCAGCGGTTCAGAGTACACACACATATATACAAACTTTTATTTTGGATGCGATTAATCTTTTGACAGCCTTAGACTTTTCTGCATTAGAGTTCAAGCTCAGCGCTTCACTGTTAACTTTCCAATAAACACACATGTACTATTATTAGTAACTGCACTTATTAACAAAAACAATGCAAAACAATAGTCATTTTATGATTAAATTAACCTTATGATACATTGTCCTCCAGCTATCATCTGTAGAAGTGAGTGGAGCTGGTGCCACTGCTCTCAGATATTAGTCCTGAATTATCAAAGTATTATTAGTAATATACTGGAGATTTGGTTATTGTGTTGATTTATTAGTAGATTTGGTTATTGTGTTGATTTATTAGTAGATTTGGTTATTGTGTTGATTTATTAGTAGATTGACGGCTCATCACATCACCGCGAGCCGAGTGTGTGTGTGTGTGTGTGTGTGTGTGTGTGACGCGTGTAAACGCTGCTGATCTCCTGATCTGATGCTTCTAAAAGAGTCAGTGTTCCTGTTGAATTCAGTCCTCACATCCCACACCACTGACTCCTACACAACACAACACATCTGACACACACACACACACACACACACACACACACACACACACACACACACACACACACACACACACCACTGACTCCTCCACAACACAACACATCTGACACAGACACACACACACACACACACACACACACACACACCACTGACTCCTCCACAACACAACACATCTGACACACACACACACACACACACACACCACTGACTCCTCCACAACACATCTGACACACACACACACACACACACACACACACACACACACACCACTGACTCCTCCACAACACATCTGACACACACACACACACACACACCACTGACTCCTCCACAACACATCTGACACACACACACACACACACACCACTTACTCCTCCACAACACATCTGACACACACACACACACACACACCACTGACTCCTCCACAACACATCTGACACACACACACACACACACACACCACTGACTCCTCCACAACACATCTGACACACACACACACACACACACACCACTGACTCCTCCACAACAGGGCTGCAACATGGCAAGACTATTTAGACAAGATTTATTTGGCCCGTTTTCGTTTGGTATAAATTGTATCTTAATTTGAATCAGTGTTTTTATAGTTGCTTCTTATTTTATAACAATAGCCTTAGCGCACGCGTCTCATAAATTAACTGAAGATGGAAATTATATTTGAGTATTAATTGCCTTTTTTACAGTGAATTTCATTTTGTATAAATTGTATCTTAATTTTAATCAATGTTTTTAATATATTTGATATACTATAACAGACTGGTATAATAAATATATTAGTATATTTAATACCAATATAGCAGAAATAGCCTTAGCGCTGGCTCATGCATTTCACGTGTTTCTGACTGAAGCTGGAAATGATATTTGTGATGATATGATTGAAATGATATTTGAGTATTGTGTGTATTTGATCGTTTACAAATGATTCAGAAAATATTTGCCATTGAAATGACTGGGGAAACTTTTCCCAATCAACCTAAAGTCACCAGATACTATTTGAAATCATAATTGCATTGCATTATGTTGTTTTAAATCCCAAATATTTTACTTATAACATTCATCATTACCAATTATTCAGTTATTTGTATTTATTGAATATTGAATTGGGTTCAGTGTCACAATATTATGTTTTTTAGCTCTTCTTTAAAAAACATTTCTGATTGAAATCTTGTTTCTTTTTTTGGCAGATAATTTAGCTTGCTTTAAGTAAAAACTTTAAGTAAAAAACATTTAGATTTTCCCCCCAGAAAACTTTTTTTGTTTTGTTTACTGTTACTGTACTTCTAGTAAACCTAAAATCTAGTAGGCCTACCTGAAGCTCATTCATTATGCAGCTCTTTTGTTTCTCAGGAGTGATCACATTATCATTCATGGGGCGTTCATCCCTACTCACATAAGGCCTGAGTAAAGAAAAAGTGCTTTACACATTTTAAATCAGTGTATTGTTTTATGTGAATGAGTCGGCTCGATGATTCTCACATCATTTTGAAGCAAAAACTCTAGGCAAATACACCCATTAGTCAAAAGTCTTGTGGACACATATCTATTGTGTGGTTTGAGGCCTTAATTTTAAAAAATTTTTTTAAGTTTTTTCAAAAATGATGCATAAACATTATTCTCTCAAAAATACAAGCATGTACATACATGTAGATCTCATATTATGGTAGTTTATGCTGAATACAGTGTAAGTACAATTTTGCCATTAATGTGTTTATAAGAAACTGAAAAAAAACACAAATGTCAGAGCATGTCAAAACTTCTAAAGGGCCCCAAAACAGCTCAGACTCCGAGGGGTTAAATCACTCAGTGTATGAAACACTCCACGGTCACTCCAGTAGTCACTCCACTGGTCACAACACTCCACAGTCACTCCAGTAGTCACTCCACTGGTCACAACACTCCACCGGTCACTCCACCGGTCACAACACTCCACCGGTCACAACACTCCAGAGTCACTCCAGTAGTCACTCCACTGGTCACAACACTCCACCGGTCACAACACTCCACAGTCACTCCAGCGGTCACTCCACCGGTCACAACACTCCACCAGTCACAACACTCCAGCGGTCACTCCAGCGGTCACTCCACTGGTCACTCCACCGGTCACTCCACCAGTCACTCCACCAGTCACTCCACCGGTCACAACACTCCACAGTCACTCCAGTAGTCACTCCACTGGTCACAACACTCCACAGTCACTCCAGTAGTCACTCCACTGGTCACAACACTCCACCGGTCACTCCACCGGTCACAACACTCCACCGGTCACAACACTCCAGAGTCACTCCAGTAGTCACTCCACTGGTCACAACACTCCACAGTCACTCCAGTAGTCACTCCACTGGTCACAACACTCCACAGTCACTCCAGTAGTCACTCCACTGGTCACAACACTCCACAGTCACTCCAGTAGTCACTCCACTGGTCACAACACTCCACAGTCACTCCAGTAGTCACTCCACTGGTCAAAACACTCCACAGTCACTCCAGTAGTCACTCCACTGGTCACAACACTCCACCGGTCACTCCACCGGTCACAACACTCCACCGGTCACAACACTCCAGAGTCACTCCAGTAGTCACTCCACCGGTCACAACACTCCACCGGTCACTCCACCGGTCACAACACTCCACCGGTCACAACACTCCACAGTCACTCCAGTAGTCACTCCACCGGTCACAACACTCCAGCGGTCACTCCACCGGTCACTCCACCGGTCACAACACTCCAGCGGTCACTCCACCGGTCACAACACTCCAGCGGTCACTCCAGCGGTCACTCCACCGGTCACAACACTCCAGCGGTCACTCCACCGGTCACAACACTCCAGCGGTCACTCCACCGGTCACTCCACCGGTCACAACACTCCAGCGGTCACTCCACCGGTCACAACACTCCAGCGGTCACTCCAGCGGTCACTCCACCGGTCACAACACTCCAGCGGTCACTCCACCGGTCACAACACTCCAGCGGTCACTCCACCGGTCACTCCACCGGTCACAACACTCCAGCGGTCACTCCAGCGGTCACTCCACCGGTCACAACACTCCAGCGGTCACAACACTCCACGGTCACTCCAGCGGTCACTCCACCGGTCACAACACTCCAGCGGTCACAACACTCCACGGTCACTCCAGCGGTCACTCCACCGGTCACAACACTCCAGCGGTCACTCCAGTAGTCACTCCACCGGTCACAACACTCCACCGGTCACTCCACCGGTCACTCCACCGGTCACAACACTCCACCGGTCACTCCAGCGGTCACTCCACCGGTCACAACACTCCAGCGGTCACTCCACCGGTCACTCCACCGGTCACAACACTCCAGCGGTCACTCCAGTAGTCACTCCACCGGTCACAACACTCCACCGGTCACTCCACCGGTCACTCCACCAGTTACTCCAGCGGTCACTCCACCGGTCACAACACTCCAGCGGTCACAACACTCCAGTGGTCACTCCAGTAGTCACTCCACCGGTCACAACACTCCAGCGGTCACAACACTCCAGTGGTCACTCCAGTAGTCACTCCACCGGTCACAACACTCCACGGTCACTCCAGTAGTCACTCCACCGGTCACAACACTCCAGCGGTCACTCCAGTAGTCACTCCACCGGTCACAACACTCCACGGTCACTCCAGTAGTCACTCCAGCGGTCACAACACTCCAGTAGTCACTCCACCGGTCACTCCACCGGTCACTCCAGAACACTCCAGTGGTCACTCCAGCGGTCACAACACTCCAGTAGTCACTCCACCGGTCACTCCAGCGGTCACAACACTCCAGTGGTCACTCCACCGGTCACTCCACCGGTCACAACACTCCACCGGTCACTCCATCGGTCACAACACTCCAGTGGTCACTCCACCGGTCACTCCAGCGGTCACAACACTCCAGTGGTCACTCCAGCGGTCACAACACTCCACCGGTCACTCCATCGGTCACAACACTTTAGTGGTCACTCCACCAGTCACTCCACCGGTCACTCCACCAGTCACTCCACCGGTAACTCCACCGGTAACTCCACCAGTCACTCCACTGGTCACTCCACTGGTCACTCCACCGATCACTCCACCGGTCACTCCACCAGTCACTCCACCGGTCACTCCACCAGTCACTCCAGTGGTCACTCCACCAGTCACTCCACCGGTCACTCCACCAGTCACTCCACCGGTCACTCTGACTCACTGTACAGAGATATTCCCCTGTGAACGCGAGCTCTGAACACTGATGCTGTGCGGAGGGGGAAAGGCTCTTCACACACGGATGAGCATGTGGGTCACAGATAGCGTGTGGGGGCCGATCGCGGGGTGATTTGTGGTCAGTAATGGGGCGTCCTGGGCTCTTTGTCTCGGGCCCCTCGCCTCGTCTCGTCCCCCACGTGATCCACACTGACGCCTTTGTCCAAACCCCATTGAAAACCAGCCTGAACCAGGACCACCAATTAGCCGAGCCCCATGGGGTCCCGCGCAACACTCCCAGCATGACAACATCCACCCAGAGCGGAGGAGGCGTGTGTAACCCGAGCTGTGTGACCGCGAGCGGGCGGAGGAAGAGGACAGAGGACAGAGGAAGAGGACAGAGGAAGAGGACAGAGGAAGAGGACGGAGGAAGAGGACGGAGGAAGAGGACAGAGGAAGAGGACGGAGGACAGAGGACAGAGGAAGAGGACAGAGGAAGAGGACAGAGGAAGAGGACGGAGGAAGAGGACGGAGGAAGAGGACGGAGGAAGAGGACGGAGGAAGAGGACAGAGGAAGAGGACGGAGGAAGAGGAGGGAGGAAGAGGAGGGAGGAAGAGGACGGAGGAAGAGGACAGAGGAAGAGCACAGAGGACGGGGGACGGAGGAAGAGGACAGAGGAAGAGGACGGAGGGAGAGGACAGAGGAAGAGGACGGAGGAAGAGGACGGAGGAAGAGGACAGAGGAAGAGGACGGAGGAAGAGCACAGAGGACGGGGGACGGAGGAAGAGGACAGAGGAAGAGGACAGAGGAAGAGGACGGAGGAAGAGGACAGAGGAAGAGGACAGAGGAAGAGGACGGAGGGAGAGGACAGAGGAAGAGGACGGAGGAAGAGGACGGAGGAAGAGGACAGAGGAAGAGGACAGAGGAAGAGGACGGAGGAAGAGGACGGAGGAAGAGGACGGAAGAAGAGGACAGAGGAAGAGGACGGAGGAAGAGGACGGAGGAAGAGAACAGAGGAAGAGGAGGGAGGAAGAGGACGGAGGAAGAGGACAGAGGAAGAGGACGGAGGAAGAGGACGGAGGAAGAGAACAGAGGAAGAGGAGGGAGGAAGAGGACAGAGGAAGAGGACGGAGGAAGAGGACGGAGGAAGAGAACAGAGGAAGAGGAGGGAGGAAGAGGACGGAGGAAGAGGACAGAGGAAGAGAACAGAGGACGGGGGACGGAGGAAGAGGACAGAGGAAGAGCACAGAGGACGGGGGACGGAGGAAGAGGACAGAGGAAGAGCACAGAGGACGGGGGACAGAGGAAGAGGACAGAGGAAGAGGAGGAGGAAGAGGACAGAGGAAGAGCACAGAGGACGGAGGAAGAGGACAGAGGAAGAGCACAGAGGACGGGGGACGGAGGAAGAGGACAGAGGAAGAGGACGGAGGAAGAGGACGGAGGAAGAGCACAGAGGACGGGGGACGGAGGAAGAGGACAGAGGAAGAGCACAGAGGACGGGGGACGGAGGAAGAGGACGGAGGAAGAGGAGGAGGAAGAGGACGGAGGAAGAGGACAGAGGAAGAGGACGGAGGAAGAGGACAGAGGAAGAGGACAGAAGAAGAGGACAGAGGAAGAGGACAGAGGAAGAGGACAGAGGAAGAGGACGGAGGAAGAGGACAGAGGAAGAGGACAGAGGAAGAGGACGGAAGAAGAAGACGGAGGAAGAGGAGGAGGAAGAGGACAGAGGAAGAGGACAGAGGAAGAGGACGGAGGAAGAGGACAGAGGAAGAGGACGGAAGAAGAAGACGGAGGAAGAGGAGGAGGAAGAGGAGGAGGAAGAGGACAGAGGAAGAGGACAGAGGAAGAGGAGGAGGAAGAGGACGGAAGAAGAGGACGGAAGAAGTGGACGGAGGAAGAGGACAGAGGAAGAGGACAGAGGAAGAGGACGGAAGAAGAGGACGGAAGAAGTGGACGGAGGAAGAGGACAGAGGAAGAGGACAGAGGAAGAGGACGGAGGAAGAGGACGGAAGAAGTGGACGGAGGAAGAGGACAGAGGAAGAGGACAGAGGAAGAGGACGGAGGAAGAGGACGGAAGAAGTGGACGGAGGAAGAGGACAGAGGAAGAGGACAGAGGAAGAGGACAGAGGAAGAGGACGGAAGAAGTGGACGGAGGAAGAGGACAGAGGAAGAGGACAGAGGAAGAGGACAGAGGAAGAGGACGGAAGAAGAGGACGGAGGAAGAGGAGGAGGAAGAGGACAGAGGAAGAGGAGGAGGAAGAGGACGGAGGAAGAGGACAGAGGAAGAGGACGGAAGAAGAAGACGAGGAAGAGGAGGAGGAAGAGGACAGAGGAAGAGGACGGAAGAAGAAGACGGAGGAAGAGGAGGAGGAAGAGGACAGAGGAAGAGGACAGAGGAAGAGGACAGAGGAAGAGGACAGAGGAAGAGGACGGAAGAAGAAGACGGAGGAAGAGGAGGAGGAAGAGGACAGAGGAAGAGGACGGAAGAAGAAGACGGAGGAAGAGGACAGAGGACAGAGGAAGAGGACAGAGGAAGAGGACAGAGGAAGAGGACGGAAGAAGAAGACGGAGGAAGAGGACGGAGGAAGAGGACAGAGGAAGAGGACGGAAGAAGAAGACGGAGGAAGAGGACGGAGGAAGAGGAGGAGGAAGAGGACAGAGGAAGAGGACAGAGGAAGAGGACGGAGGAAGAGGACAGAGGAAGAGGACAGAGGAAGAGGACAGAGGAAGAGGACGGAGGAAGAGGACAGAGGAAGAGGACGGAGGAAGAGGACAGAGGAAGAGGACGGAGGAAGAGGACAGAGGAAGAGGACGGAGGAAGAGGAGGAGGAAGAGGACAGAGGAAGAGGACAGAGGAAGAGGACAGAGGAAGAGGACGGAAGAAGAAGACGGAGGAAGAGGAGGAGGAAGAGGACAGAGGAAGAGGACAGAGGAAGAGGACGGAAGAAGAAGACGGAGGAAGAGGAGGAGGAAGAGGACAGAGGAAGAGGACGGAAGAAGAAGACGGAGGAAGAGGACGGAGGAAGAGGAGGAGGAAGAGGACAGAGGAAGAGGACAGAGGAAGAGGACGGAGGAAGAGGACAGAGGAAGAGGACAGAGGAAGAGGACAGAGGAAGAGGACGGAGGAAGAGGACGGAGGAAGAGGAGGAGGAAGAGGACAGAGGAAGAGGACGGAGGAAGAGGACAGAGGAAGAGGACAGAGGAAGAGGACAGAGGAAGAGGACGGAGGAAGAGGACAGAGGAAGAGGACGGAGGAAGAGGAGGAGGAAGAGGACAGAGGAAGAGGACAGAGGAAGAGGACGGAAGAAGAAGACGGAGGAAGAGGAGGAGGAAGAGGACAGAGGAAGAGGACAGAGGAAGAGGACGGAGGAAGAAGACGGAGGAAGAGGAGGAGGAAGAGGACAGAGGAAGAGGACAGAGGAAGAGGACGGAGGAAGAAGACGGAGGAAGAGGAGGAGGAAGAGGACAGAGGAAGAGGACAGAGGAAGAGGACGGAGGAAGAGGACAGAGGAAGAGGACGGAAGAAGAAGACGGAGGAAGAGGAGGAAGAGGACAGAGGAAGAGGAGGAGGAAGAGGACGGAGGAAGAGGACAGAGGAAGAGGACGGAAGAAGAAGACGGAGGAAGAGGAGGAGGAAGAGGACAGAGGAAGAGGACAGAGGAAGAGGAGGAGGAAGAGGACAGAGGAAGAGGACAGAGGAAGAGGACAGAGGAAGAGGACGGAGGAAGAGGACAGAGGAAGAGGAGGAGGAAGAGGACGGAGGAAGAGGAGGAGGAAGA
Source organism: Gobio gobio (assembly GCF_949357685.1). Lineage (NCBI taxonomy): Eukaryota > Metazoa > Chordata > Actinopteri > Cypriniformes > Gobionidae > Gobio > Gobio gobio. The sequence continues at coordinate 15,711,647 of NC_137116.1, forward strand.
GGACAGAGGAAGAGGACAGAGGAAGAGGAGGAGGAAGAGGAGGAGGAAGAGGACGCCAGCGCACGCATAATCACGTGTGATTGTCTTACAGCGTCCAACTCTGTCATCCAGAGCACAGATGAGATTACCAGAGGATTCAGCCTCACAGACAACACACACCTTCACTGAGAGACAACACACACCTGAGAGACAACACACACCTTCACTGAGAGACAACACACACCTGAGAGACAACACACACCTTCACTGAGAGACAACACACACCTGAGAGACAACACACACCTTCACTGAGAGACAACACACACCTGAGAGACAACACACACCTGAGAGAGACAACACACACCTGAGAGACAACACACACCTGAGAGACAACACACACCTTCACTGAGAGACAACACACACCTGAGAGACAACACACACCTGAGAGAGACAACACACACCTTCACTGAGAGACAACACACACCTGAGAGACAACACACACCTTCAGTCCTGAGATACAACACACACCTGAGAGACAACACACACCTTCACTGAGAGACAACACACACCTGAGAGACAACACACACCTGAGAGAGACAACACACACCTGAGAGACAACACACACCTGAGAGACAACACACACCTTCACTGAGAGACAACACACACCTGAGAGACAACACACACCTGAGAGAGACAACACACACCTTCACTGAGAGACAACACACACCTGAGAGACAACACACACCTTCAGTCCTGAGATACAACACACACCTGAGAGACAACACACACCTTCACTGAGAGACAACACACACCTCAGAGACAACACACACCTTCACTGAGAGACAACACACACCTGAGAGACAACACACACCTTCACTGAGAGACAACACACACCTGAGAGACAACACACACCTTCACTGAGAGACAACACACACCTGAGAGAGACAACACACACCTGAGAGACAACACACACCTTCAGTCCTGAGATACAACACACACCTGAGAGACAACACACACCTTCACTGAGAGACAACACACACCTGAGAGACAACACACACCTGAGAGACAACACACACCTTCACTGAGAGACAACACACACCTGAGAGACAACACACACCTGAGAGAGACAACACACACCTTCACTGAGAGACAACACACACCTGAGAGACAACACACACCTTCAGTCCTGAGATACAACACACACCTGAGAGACAACACACACCTTCAGTCCTGAGATACAACACACACCTGAGAGACAACACACACCTGAGAGACAACACACACCTTCACTGAGAGACAACACACACCTGAGAGACAACACACACCTTCAGTCCTGAGATACAACACACACCTGAGAGACAACACACACCTTCACTGAGAGACAACACACACCTGAGATACAACACACACCTGAGAGACAACACACACCTTCACTGAGAGACAACACACACCTGAGAGACAACACACACCTGAGAGACAACACACACCTTCACTGAGAGACAACACACACCTGAGAGACAACACACACCTTCACTGAGAGACAACACACACCTGAGAGACAACACACACCTGAGAGAGACAACACACACCTTCACTGAGAGACAACACACACCTGAGAGACAACACACACCTTCACTGAGAGACAACACACACCTGAGAGACAACACACACCTTCACTGAGAGACAACACACACCTCAGAGACAACACACACCTTCACTGAGAGACAACACACACCTTCACTGAGAGACAACACACACCTCAGAGACAACACACACCTTCACTGAGAGACAACACACACCTGAGAGACAACACACACCTGAGAGAGACAACACACACCTGAGAGAGACAACACACACCTTCACTGAGAGACAACACACACCTTCACTGAGAGACAACACACACCTTCACTGAGAGACAACACACACCTGAGAGACAACACACACCTTCACTGAGAGACAACACACACCTTCACTGAGAGACAACACACACCTGAGAGACAACACACACCTGAGAGAGACAACACACACCTTCACTGAGAGACAACACACACCTGAGAGACAACACACACCTTCACTGAGAGACAACACACACCTTCACTGAGAGACAACACACACCTGAGAGACAACACACACCTGAGAGAGACAACACACACCTGAGAGAGACAACACACACCTCAGAGACAACACACACCTTCACTGAGAGACAACACACACCTTCACTGAGAGACAACACACACCTTCACTGAGAGACAACACACACCTTCACTGAGAGACAACACACACCTGAGAGACAACACACACCTTCACTGAGAGACAACACACACCTGAGAGACAACACACACCTTCACTGAGAGACAACACACACCTTCACTGAGAGACAACACACACCTGAGAGACAACACACACCTGAGAGAGACAACACACACCTGAGAGAGACAACACACACCTCAGAGACAACACACACCTTCACTGAGAGACAACACACACCTTCACTGAGAGACAACACACACCTTCACTGAGAGACAACACACACCTTCACTGAGAGACAACACACACCTTCACTGAGAGACAACACACACCTTCACTGAGAGACAACACACACCTTCACTGAGAGACAACACACACCTGAGAGACAACACACACCTTCACTGAGAGACAACACACACCTGAGAGACAACACACACCTTCACTGAGAGACAACACACACCTTCACTGAGAGACAACACACACCTGAGAGACAACACACACCTGAGAGAGACAACACACACCTGAGAGAGACAACACACACCTCAGAGACAACACACACCTGAGAGAGACAACACACACCTCAGAGACAACACACACCTTCACTGAGAGACAACACACACCTTCACTGAGAGACAACACACACCTTCACTGAGAGACAACACACACCTTCACTGAGAGACAACACACACCTTCACTGAGAGACAACACACACCTTCACTGAGAGACAACACACACCTTCACTGAGAGACAACACACACCTTCACTGAGAGACAACACACACCTTCACTGAGAGACAACACACACCTCAGAGACAACACACACCTTCACTGAGAGACAACACACACCTGAGAGACAACACACACCTTCACTGAGAGACAACACACACCTTCAGTCCTGAGCTCAATAACCCCTCATCTGTCTTCTGTAGAGATGCTACATCATCATAATTGATTCTGTTTATTACTGAAGCGATCTGTGTTATAACCATATCTTGAACATCGGGGGGACCAAAGGTCTTTTTTTATTTAAAGACATTAAATAATTAAAGGACTAAAGGGGATTTAAGGGAATAAAGACATAAGAACGAGAAGTTCCTGGTCTATGAATGTGCCCTGGAGCTCAAGTCATGATCTCACGGGTGTATCTGTGCCAACAGCCAATCATTGAGTGGGTCAAAATTATACAGTTTCCTTTATGTCAAAAATCATCAGGATATTAAGATCATGTTGTACATTTCCTACCATAAATATATCATAAATGTATTATTAGTAGTAATATGCATTGCTAAGGACTTCATTTGGACAACTTTAAAGGAGATTTTCTCAATATTTAGATGTTTTTGCACCGTCAGATTACAGATTTTTGAAGATTATTGACCCGTATGACTGGTTTTGTGGTGCAGGGTCACGTATGGTTGTGAAGTAATCCATTCAAACTCATTGCAAATAATTTTTTTTTTTTTTTTTAAATGCACACATTAACTCTTGTTTGTGTGTCTAATATGCCAAAAATGAGGTCACATTCAGTTATGAATGATCATTGAATGTTAGCATATATAACACTCTAAAAAATGCTGGGTTAAAAACAACCCAAGTTGGGTTGAAAATGGACTAACCCAGCAATTGGGTTGTTTTAACCCAGTGAATGGGTCGTTTTAACCCAGTGGTTGGGTTAAATGTTTGCAACATTTAACAACCCAATTGCTGGGTTAGTCCATTTTCAACCCAACTTGGGTTGTTTTTAACCCAGCATTTTTTAGAGTGTAATGTTCGACGTCACGGTTAGGTCATGTGACGCTGCGGTGGCAGAAACACAGTGGAGAAAAATCCACGGAATAAGAGGAAAAAATTGTAGGATATAAACTACGAAATGACCTTTTTATTGTTTTAAGACGTGGCTTCCATAGAGTGCTCCTGCAGAACAGGTAGGCTCCGCCCACAAAACCCATCATCGCCGTTTACAAAACACAAAACACGTCTATTCAATCCAAAATAAAACAGTCGTCAAATATGAAATGTTCAGCTAGTTATATCTTATCATGCACTCGTTCACTGTAAAAACTAAAAAAGTGTTGCGTTGGAAATCACACTCGTCTTCTGTGAGCATTAAGCCCCGCCTTCTTTTAATCTGATTGGCCCTAATCGTCGAGCGCTGTAAACCGTCTGTTAGCAAACCGAGCCAATTTGGCCATTTCCAATTAATGGGGGACTTAAAATGGGACTTGTCCCGCTCAATGTACCAGCAGCCATATCCCCCAGTAGCCCAGGACTGGTTTCCCACAGGATGGGAGGTTCATGGGAAAACTAGGCTTCTGCTGATAGAGGTGTTATGCTGCGTTCACACCGGACGCGATTCGCACGATTCGCGCGAGTGATTAACATGTTAAGTCAATGCAGAGATGCGAAATGGCATTCTGCGGCGCAATTCGCGCGAATGAGGCGGCGTGAAGGACGCAAATTGAGCGTTTTGAACGCGCAATTCGCGTGAATTGCGGGAATCGCGCGAATCGCTCAAGTTGAAAAATATGAACTTTGCCGGATATTTCGCGCCCCGTTAACCAATCAGGAGCTTGCTCTAGTAGTGACAACAATGAGGAGAAAATCTGTATATTAATATCTGCTTCAGACAATATGATTATCACTGTGATAACATTAAATGACGTGAAACACAACACAGTCTCTTTTTGTTAAATGCAAGTTTATGTTTGACCAATAATACAAAAGTATAAGTAAAAGGTATAACAAGCTATACATGAAATAAAGCAAACAATTCAGTCAAACATTCAAAGTCAGCGCTAGTCGGCTAACGTTACGACTGCAACGTACAGTTATAGCCTAAAAATATAAAGTAATGAAACTTCACTTTGCCCTCAGCCTAAACGATTCGCCAGCGAACAAATTATAGATCCATGAGAGCAAAGATCGGCCGTTACAAGACGAATTATATCTGGAGCCGCCACAGAGACATCAGAGCCAGCGGCAGAAGAACTGGCTGAGGAAAGGCTGATCTCACCGGGTTAATGAGCGCCGCTGATCCACTGGAGCTCACACACACACACACACACCAGATCACATGTTCAAATAGACACTCTTTATATAAATAAACCACTGATTTGAGCTTTAAACTACTACATTATCGACTGAAAAAGTCTTAAAACTACGTTTTGTCACACATTAACAGTAGATTTTAACAAAAAAAAGACGTGTAAACACAGCCCATGTCAGACATTTCTCAACGAGACGAGCCGCTGGCGGAAGCCCCGCCCATGAGGAGAATCACGTCTGTTGTGCAGTGAAGTCACGCGCGATTCACGCGAGTAAACTCAAAATGTACACGCGTCCACCTTCGCGCAATTAGCAAGAATTATTCGCGCGAATCGCGTGAACGCCACATTAGTGTGGCCAGCAGGGGGCGTTCACCCTGTGGTCTGTGAGGGTCCTAACACCCAGTGAAGTGATGATGGGGACACTATACTGTAATGGATGAGACATTAATCCCAGGATGTCCTTCGATAAAGAGTAGGTGTGTAACCCCGGCATTCTGGCCAAATTTGCCCATTGGCCCCTGTCCATCATGGCCTCCTCATCATCCTCATATCTGATTGGCTTCATCACTCTGTCTCCTCTCCACCATCAGCTGGTGTGTGTGTGGTGGGCGTTCTGGCACAAAATGGCTGCCGTCGCATCATCAGTGGTGGATGAGGAGATCCCCCCCCGTCTATGTAAGCGATTTGAGTGCCTAGAAAAGCGCTATATAAATGTAACAAATTCAATTAAATCAAATGAATCAATGCCCCCGTAGTGTAATGAAATACAGTTCCTCATAACCTCTGTCCTCGTGACCTTTGACCTACACTAGCATGTGTGAGAATGCGTGTTGCTGGGAGACACGGCGCGGACATGAGACTATTCCCTCCGTTAGACGGATGTTCCTGCGCTGGCTTTAATGAAGCCTCTGAATAATCGCATCTACAGCCTGTCAGAGAGTCTTCTTCTCAAGAGCCAAACCCAAACAAGAGGAAGCGGGTTTCTCAAGGCCTCGCTTGATTATCACTGAGTCTGAAGACCAGAGACCAGACAGAAACTTCCTGTGGCCTCGGGGTCAAATGTTTAGTCTACACACACACTAACTCACACACTCTTCTGGAAGTAATGTTGGCATTAGTGGAATTGCATTGGGGGGGTAATATTCCTCCCTTCAGATCCATTTGAAGTATAAATCTTGCACACTAAACTCTTTCTCCAGTGTTTTCTGTAATCTAGTGTTTACAGCCCAGACTGTCTGCAGGGTGCTAGAGCTCACAGGGCCCGAGTTACACACTTTCAACAATCAATTCATAACCAAACAATCAAAAAGCGCCTCTTTTTTGGGGGGGTTTATTACAGCTCAGACAACATATCCTCACATGCTTATCACGTTTAGCAGTGCTTTATGAAACTCCAGAGTTTCCTGTAAAATGACACCAGTGTTGTGTGTTTAGAGACACTCTGTGTGTGTGTGTGTGTGTGTGTGTGTGTGTGTGTGTGTGTGTGTGTGTGTGTGTGTGTGTGTGTGTGTGTGTGTGTGTGTGTGTGTGTGTGTGTGTGTGTGTGTGTGTGTGTGTGTATGGGAAGCTTTTCAGTTTGAGTCGGAAAAATCCAGGAGGAAATCCCCCCAAAAAAAGTGTTTATTGAAATGAGGCTGAAATTATATAATAGTCAATAAAAAAATGTAACCCAAAAAAATAAATATTGTAACTACAAGCTACAAATATTAAATAATGAAACTTTTAAAATAACAAATAATGAAACAACAAATATTAAAATTGCTTTCATCTATTGAAATGAGGCTGAAATAAAATAAATATTAAAAATAAATAGTTAATGAAAATATTAACCCTAAAAACATACAATATTAGAAAATGTAACCGTTACAGATCTATTTTGTTTATTAAAATAAGGCTGAAAATAAAATGTTAACAATTATTGAAAAACTTAACCTAAAAAATATAAATATTAGAAAATTAAACTATAAATATAATTAATTTTTAATTTATTGAAATAAGACTAAAATAGAAATAGTCAGTGAAAATATTAACCCTAAAAAACATGAATATTAGAAAATTCAACTACAAATATAAAAAAAAAATGTTTTGTTTGAAATATAAATATTTGATGACAATCTAAAAAACACAGGAAAATTAGGAATAAAAAGTTTAAGCACTAAAATGGCTAAAACCGAATCACTGAAACAAACTGAAAATATAAATATACATATCGAATCAGCAGTTTGGATCGCCAAAGTCACGTGATTTCAGCAGTTTGACACGCGATCCGAATCATGAATCGACTCACTGATTCGATACGGCTTAAAGGGATAGTTGACCCAAAAACTCAATGTTGATGTTGATCTGCTGACCCCCAGGGCATCAGAGATGTAGGTGTGTGTGTTTCTACAGTAGAACACAAATGAAGATGTTTAACAGTGTGATAGTCGTATAATGATGTCAATGGGGAGATTTTAGAGTATGAGAGCAATGAGAGTAAAACACACACACGAATCCTTATTAAATGTGGCGACACATTGATGTCTTAAGACACGAAACCATCGGCTTCTGCGAGAAAGCCAACAGTATTTGTGTTATTTTTTTACCTCTTATCAGACGAATGTCATCTAGTATTCTCAGTGCCATAACTTCCGGCGAATAAGGTCAAAATACCGGCGCGATCATAGATATATATACGTAGATGCCTCATTCGACCGATCCGCGCAGGCACTAATGAGGAATCTATGTATATATCTATGATCGCGTCGGTATTTTGACCTTATTTGCCTGAAGTGATGGAGCGGCTGATGCAGAGCCATAGAAAAAAATGAAATACTTTAGATATTTTTCTTACACAAACGCGTTGATTCGCTTCAGAAGGCCTTTATTAACACCCCAGAGCCGCTGGAGCAGTTATATGACGCACAGATGCACTTTTAATGGACTTCAAAAACAGAGCAACTATTACAGCAGTTATAAAGTTTGGATTAGCCTGAACTTTTTATAACTCAGATTTTATTCGTCTGAAAGAAGAATGTCACACACACCTCGGATGACTTGAGGGAGAGGAAATCATGGGCTAATGTTCATTTTTGGGTGAACTATCCCTTTAACACATTAAATTCCCTCTGTCCAAATGGCATGAGTTTACTATGGCATACACACTGACAGAACATTATCAGTTAATGATTGTTCGGCTGCATTAACTGGGTCAGCCGGATCCGGGAACACTTCCCATAACACCTGATGTACTCGTGACATCATCAGAAGAACGGCATCTACGCTAATGCTAGTCTCTGTTTATCCCGAGGTTCTGATCCGGATCAGATGCTGGACCTGCACTAGACCTGACCAGCTCATCCCTGCAGAGAACGCATTAAAAGTTCTGATTTATGATTGTTAGATCTGCCAAAACAATCTCTGTAAAGATGCTTTGATACAATCTGCATTGCTATATAAATAAAGGTGGCACACACACACACACACACACCACATAAAAGTATAGAAGTACAGAAACCAGCGGATTCAGTTTCGTGTCAGCTTTAGCTCCGTCTCTGTGGATTCCTCCAGCGATTGCTCCTGACAGGCCCAGCATTACAGAAGAAAGTCCCACATGAATCAAGCTCTTGTTAACTGTTTAACCATTAAACAACGGCTTCCACATTAGCCGGCGGAGGCAGTGAAGCGAACAGCCGGCGCTCCGCTCGTTAGACGAGCCTCAATTAAGCCCAGTTTATTTGACACACTGTCACATTCCATACGGAAGCCCGGACGATGAACGGCTCTTTTCATTACAGTAACCTGGGAAAAAAAGGACCAGAGCAATTAGCATATGAAAAGCGTAGAGTCGACCAGATAAACGACTGGAGCGAAGACACTGAGCAAGATCTGGATCGCTGTAGATCCTCCTCACTTCACACACTCCATCAGGAATCAGCTCTGCTCCTGCTCCAGGAGTTTCCCCTTCACTGCTTCACTCTACATGTGCTCAGGTGGACTCGCTGGGACTATTTCCAGCCGCTGCGGAATATCATATCAAGAGAGATGCAAACGGTCTAATCAGATGATCTAAAACGGCTAGCTCCAGACCCGCAGATCGGCTGAATGGATTCCCAAACGGTCAAACTCCACTGTTTAACTCTAGAGGAGTCGGAGAATGAGCCTGTTTTCACAAATAGTGGCGTTAGTTCCTTTAAAACCCTTCTCCGCTCCTCAGGGCCTTTTCTGACCCCAAAGGACGTTTGCTCAAGTTAATACAAATAAATTCCCTTTGTCCAAATGGGTCAACACTCTCTAGATCTACAAATAAAACAAACTATTGGATTGATTTCTGTTTTAATGTTTGTGTGACAAAAAAAAAGTCTCACTCTTCTGGGTCTCTGGAGACCCGGTTTAGAAAATGAACAAAATTCATCCTCAAAAACAGAAACAACACTGAACACGCATACATCTCAATATGTAATATAACTGAAAATAAAATTTCTGTTCATTGTTGTTCTGTCACAGTTAGTAACCGAAGTGTAGATTAAATGTGTAGAATTATAAGAAAATCAGATGTTTGAAATAAATGATCAACTCTAAAGACTTTTCTCTTGTTCAGGTTTGATTGTAATCGTAATGCAACATCATTGAAGAAAAAAAAATTTCAGTACAAAAAAATGCTAAACTTTGACAAAATTAATTCCTTTTAATTGTTATAAATGTGATTTCATAACATTTAGATATGAATCCAACTGAAAAATACTTGTGGAAAGAGTCAAATAGAACATTTACTGGTAAAAGTCTTTATTTTTTATTTATTTTAAACTGTTTTTTCCGAAAGATGGGCATAAATCTTACACTAAACCATGTCATGTTATCCCCACGAATGAAAGTTAGCAATTTGGGTCTTTTATAAAGTGATTTTTACATTTGAAAAACTGATTTTGTGTGAAAATCCATTAAAAAAATGATTTTAATTTATTTATATACATTTAAAAATGATTACTCCAAAAACTGCACAAATGTTGAGTAAAAACATTAATAAACATCACATATTAAGATAGCCAATGTTATTTAAATGACTAAAATAAGAAGAGCAGTAATAATTCACAGCACTGCATGGGATGCATGACGCAACCACAAATTAATTCTTCATGTGTTTAGTTATATAATTTATCATTTTAATAAGAGAAAAACAGCAATAAACTGAGCAGAAATATTTTTTTCAGGAATACACGATAAAATAGATTTAGTAAAATGTGACCTGCTGGCGGTTTCAGGTATACCACTCTAAAAAAAAAGGTTCTATATGACACCAAAAATGGTTCTTGGCTCGTAATCATAGAGGAACCTTTTTTAGTGCTATATAGCACCAATTTTGGTGCTTCAGAGGTTCTTCACCGGTTCTTTGACTAAGGTGCTATATAGCACCACTGAAGAACCACTGAAGCACCAAAATTGGTG
>NC_137116.1:15729842-15739842 GCF_949357685.1 Gobio gobio
GACCTCAGGGTCAGGAGAGACCAATACCTGTTACACTCTAACGAACACTCTATACTGGCACCACACTCGAAGACATGCTGGGTTAAAAACAACCCAAGTTGAGCTGTTTTAGTCCAGCGATTGGGCTGTTTTAACCCAGCGATTGAGCTGTTTTATCCCAGCTGTTGGGTTGTTTTAGTCCAGCGATTGGGTTGTTTTATCCCAGCGATTGGGTTGTTTTAGTCCAGCGATTGGGTTGTTTTAGTCCAGCGATTGGGCTGTTTTATCCCAGCGATTGGGCTGTTTTAACCCAGCGATTGGGTTGTTTTAGTCCAGCGATTGGGCTGTTTTATCCCATCGATTGGGTTGTTTTTGTCCAGCGATTGGGCTGTTTTATCCCAGCGATTGGGTTGTTTTAGTCCAGCGATTGGGCTGTTTTATCCCAGCGATTGGGCTGTTTTAGTCCAGCGATTGGGTTGTTTTAGTCCAGCGATTGGGCTGTTTTATCCCAGCGATTGGGTTGTTTTAGTCCAGCGATTGGGCTGTTTTATCCCAGCGATTGGGTTGTTTTAGTCCAGCGATTGGGCTGTTTTATCCCAGCGATTGGGTTGTTTTAGTCCAGCGATTGGGTTGTTTTAGTCCAGCGATTGGGCTGTTTTAGTCCAGCGATTGGGCTGTTTTAGTCCAGCGATTGGGCTGTTTTATCCCAGCGATTGGGTTGTTTTACTCCAGCGATTGGGCTGTTTTATCCCAGCGATTGGGTTGTTTTAGTCCAGCGATTGGGCTGTTTTATCCCATCGATTGGGTTGTTTTAGTCCAGCGATTGGGCTGTTTTATCCCAGCGATTGGGTTGTTTTAGTCCAGCGATTGGGTTGTTTTAGTCCAGCGATTGGGCTGTTTTATCCCAGCGATTGGGTTGTTTTAGTCCAGCGATTGGGCTGTTTTATCCCAGCGATTGGGTTGTTTTAGTCCAGCGATTGGGCTGTTTTAACCCAGCGATTGGGTTGTTTTAATCCAGCGATTGGGCTGTTTTATCCCAGCGATTGGGTTGTTTTAGTCCAGCGATTGGGCTGTTTTATCCCAGCGATTGGGTTGTTTTAGTCCAGCGATTGGGTTGTTTTAGTCCAGCGATTGGGCTGTTTTATCCCAGCGATTGGGTTGTTTTAGTCCAGCGATTGGGCTGTTTTATCCCAGCGATTGGGTTGTTTTAGTCCAGCGATTGGGCTGTTTTATCCCAGCGATTGGGTTGTTTTAGTCCAGCGATTGGGTTGTTTTAGTCCAGCGATTGGGCTGTTTTAGTCCAGCGATTGGGCTGTTTTAGTCCAGCGATTGGGCTGTTTTATTCCAGCGATTGGGCTGTTTTAGTCCAGCGATTGGGCTGTTTTATCCCAGCGATTGGGTTGTTTTAGTCCAGCGATTGGGCTGTTTTATCCCAGCGATTGGGCTGTTTTAGTCCAGCGATTGGGCAGTTTTATCCCAGCGATTGGGCTGTTTTATCCCAGCGATTGGGTTGTTTTAGTCCAGCGATTGGGCTGTTTTAATCCAGCGATTGGGCTGTTTTATTCCAGCGATTGGGCTGTTTTATTCCAGCGATTGGGTTGTTTTAGTCCAGCGATTGGGCTGTTTTATCCCAGCGATTGGGCAGTTTTATTCCAGCGATTGGGTTGTTTTAGTCCAGCGATTGGGCAGTTTTATTCCAGCGATTGGGTTGTTTTAGTCCAGCGATTGGGCTGTTTTATTCCAGCGATTGGGCTGTTTTATTCCAGCGATTGGGTTGTTTTATCCCAGCGATTGGGTTGTTTTAGTCCAGCGATTGGGCTGTTTTATCCCAGCGATTGGGCTGTTTTAGTCCAGCGATTGGGCAGTTTTATCCCAGCGATTGGGCTGTTTTATCCCAGCGATTGGGTTGTTTTAACCCATCGATTGGGCTGTTTTAGTCCAGCGATTGGGCTGTTTTATCCCAGCGATTGGGCAGTTTTATTCCAGCGATTGGGTTGTTTTAACCCATCGATTGGGCTGTTTTAGTCCAGAGATTGGGCAGTTTTATCCCAGCGATTGGGCTGTTTTAACCCAGCGATTGGGTTGTTTTGGTCCAGCGATTGGGCTGTTTTTACCCAGCGATTGGGTTGTTTTGTCCCAGGGATTGGGCCGTTTTAACCCAGCGATTTGGTTGTTTTAGCCCAGCGATTGAGTTGTTTTAACCCAGAGATTGGGCTGTTTTAGGCGAGTGGTTGGGTTAAATGTTTGGCCAACCTGCTGGGTAGTTTTATTTAACTCAACTAGGCCTATTGTTTAAAAATTACTAACCCAAAATATGTTAGAAATTAACATTTATTTTGTAGGCCTATATGTTTAATAAATGAACATTATTAATACATTTAATAAATAATAATTAAACAATAATAAATTGAGTATTAATAAATGTTCACCTTTTGATTATTATTGTTGCCTTTAGTAATGAAGATCTACTCTAGATTCTGATTTTTAATTTCCAACCTATTTTGGGTTCATTTTAAGCGAGCCATAGAGTAATTTAAACAAGAGCTGGGTTAAATAAAACTACCCAGCACATTGGACAATCATTTAACCCAACCTCTGGGATAAAACAACCCAACCTCTGTAATAAAACAACCCAACCTCTGTAATAAAACAACCCAACCTCTGGGATAAAACAACCCAACCTCTGGGATAAAACAACGCAATCACTGGGTCAGTCCATTTTCAAACCGACTTGGGTTGTTTTTAACCCAGCATATTTTAGAGTGCTTACAGAAAGAAACTTTACCCTCCATTACAGTGAAAGGGTCCGTTAGAATATTAAAATGGTTCTCTTCAAGACAATAATAATAATAACAATGCAGAAAAACTCCTCATATTCATATTCCATCATTCATAACTACAGAACCAGCAGTCACACATGTGTAATACACAGCTCTGACATGGTTATTGAAACCCCGTCACACACTGATTTATTGACACACATTAGACAGAAGTTTCGCGGAGTGACGTCATAAACCCTCCGCGCCTTTCATACAAAGTAACGCGCGAGGGGAAAAGAAACAATACCGTTCCAAACACACCATCGTCATCCTCGGAATACACACACCGCGCAGCGGCGGCGCGCGCGATCATACGGAGCGAGCAGCTCGCGCTCAACTTGACTCTGTGTTGTACGTACCGCGTCTGACGCCGTCCTCACATCGATAGATCCATCAGAATCCCGATCACATCCAATCACTGATCGATCGATCCGCGGAAACCATCAGAAAAACAACCAGGCGAACAATACGCGGCTCATTCAGTTACACACACTCACACACACACACACACACACACGAGCGGCTGCTCATCCTATTAGAGATGAAGCTTTACTGAGCTGAGCTCACACACAGCAGCTGTCACACACACACACACACACACACACACACACACACACACACTCAGGGAGGAGCCTCGGTGCTCTGCGAGCTTTTGTTTCTTCGGAGCTGCTGTCAGACGCGAGATTCACCAGCAGACCACCGGTGTGTGTGTGTGTGTGTGTGTGTGTGTGTGTGTGTGTGTTTACCTCACAATTAATACAACACAAGCACGTGGAGTAATAACACACACTTCACTGCATCATCTGTGTGTGTTTTCTCAGGTCTTCCTTTAATTATATTGATGGATAATTCAGATCACCTTCAGCCAAAATAGATAATTCTTGTTTTTATATTGCAGTGTTGATTATAAATAATGTATCATTATTGTGTTAATAATCAGAATATCTTCATCTCTTCTCTGATGAGGAGGGCGGGGCCACCTGTCACTCACATCAGATCAACCAATAGCAAACCACAGCCATCCAATCAGAATCAAGCCCCGCCTACATCAGTTCTTGTTTGTGAAGCGTTGATATATATATATATATTGATATATATATATATATATATATATATATATATATATATATATATATATATATATATATATATATATATATATATATATATATATATAGATATATAGATATATAGATATATATATTAGTGGATTTTTTATATACACCGATCAGGCATAACATTATGACCTAATATTGTGACCCGTCAAGGCATGGACTCCAATATAAGGTGTGCTGTGGTATCTGGCACCAAGATGTTAGCAGCAGATCCTTTAAGTCCTGTAAGAACTGTGTATTCTGACCCTTTTCTATCAGAACCAGCATTTACTTCTTGAGCAGTTTGAGCTCCAGTAGCTCGTCTGTTTGATCACACGGGCATCAGTGAGCCTCGGCCGCCCATGACCCTGTGGCCGGTTCTCCACTGGTCCTCCATGACCCTGTGGCCGGTTCTCCACTGGTCCTCCATGACCCTGTGGCCGGTTCTCCACTGGTCCTCCATGACCCTGTGGCCGGTTCTCCACTGGTCCTCCATGACCCTGTGGCCGGTTCTCCACTGGTCCTTCATGACCCTGTGGCCGGTTCTCCACTGGTCCTCCATGATCCTGGGGCTGGTTCTCCACTGGTCCTTCATGACCCTGTGGCCGGTTCTCCACTGGTCCTCCATGACCCTGTGGCCGGTTCTCCACTGGTCCTTCATGACCCTGTGGCCGGTTCTCCACTGGTCCTCCATGACCCTGTGGCCGGTTCTCCACTGGTCCTCCATGACCCTGTGGCCGGTTCTCCACTGGTTCTTCATGAGCCTGTGGCCGGTTCTCCACTGGTCCTTCATGACCCTGTGGCCGGTTCTCCACTGGTCCTTCATGACCCTGTGGCCGGTTCTCCACTGGTCCTCCATGACCCTGTGGCCGGTTCTCCACTGGTCCTTCATGACCCTGTGGCCGGTTCTCCACTGGTCCTTCATGACCCTGTGGCCGGTTCTCCACTGGTTCTTCATGAGCCTGTGGCCGGTTCTCCACTGGTCCTTCATGACCCTGTGGCCGGTTCTCCACTGGTCCTTCATGACCCTGTGGCCGGTTCTCCACTGGTCCTCCATGACCCTGTGGCCGGTTCTCCACTGGTCCTCCATGACCCTGTGGCCGGTTCTCCACTGGTCCTCCATGACCCTGTGGCCGGTTCTCCACTGGTCCTCCATGACCCTGTGGCCGGTTCTCCACTGGTCCTTCATGACCCTGTGGCCGGTTCTCCACTGGTCCTCCATGACCCTGTGGCCGGTTCTCCACTGGTCCTCCATGACCCTGTGGCCGGTTCTCCACTGGTCCTCCATGACCCTGTGGCCGGTTCTCCACTGGTCCTTCATGACCCTGTGGCCGGTTCTCCACTGGTCCTTCATGACCCTGTGGCCGGTTCTCCACTGGTTCTTCATGACCCTGTGGCCGGTTCTCCACTGGTCCTCCATGACCCTGTGGCCGGTTCTCCACTGGTCCTTCATGACCCTGTGGCCGGTTCTCCACTGGTCCTCCATGACCCTGTGGCCGGTTCTCCACTGGTCCTTCATGACCCTGTGGCCGGTTCTCCACTGGTCCTTCATGACCCTGTTGCCGGTTCTCCACTGGTCCTCCATGACCCTGTGGCCGGTTCTCCACTGGTCCTCCATGACCCTGAAGAAAGAGAGAGAGAGAGCGAGAGAAAGAGAGAGAGAGAGAGAGAGAGAGAGAGAGAGAGTGGAGGAGGTGAAGCGAGGCGCTCGGGGCCTCTCGTCTTTGTGTGTGTGAAGCCCCTCGCCGGTGGTCCTGTCATCTCAGCGCAGTGTGACCCCTGAAACACAAGCTCCATTCAAACACATCAACACTTCAAATCTGCGCTCAGCGTCTGAGCGCGTCACAGCCCATAATGATGTGTTTATATGTGCTTCTGTCAGAGCATCTCCATCCAGAGCTGGAGCAGTAATGAGAGGGTGTAGCTGCTGTAATGACCGTTATTCCACCGGTCAGGCAAAGCCCAGACCGTCAGGAGACACTGGCCGTTCTCACTCAAGGAGAAAGTATGAGTGAGTCATTTCTCATGAGCATCTTCTGATGGTGACACAAGGAAAGTGCTTTACACGTGATTCAGGATGTGATGATGATGGTGATGATGATGATGATGATGATGATGTGATGATGATGATGGTGTTAACGTTCTGGGAATCGTGTCATGAGAACACGGACATAATGCAATAAACAACCATTTAACAACACAAACCCCTAAAACTGACAACACAAATAAGATCTGAAAAAGTCAACAGTGTTTTACTATATATATTACATTAAAGGCACAGTATGTAAGATTTCTGGATTAATATCCTCTAGATCGGTGTTATATATTGTGTTAAACACCCAAATGTGTCCAAGAATGTTTAAATCAGTGATTTTTAGTAATTAAAGGCGCAATATGTACGATTTTTGGAACAGTGTTATATATTTTTTTAAAATTATTGTTCTTGTCAAATGATTTGAAAACCGTGATACACTACAATTCAACAGTTTGAGCTAAGAAAACGATAAAATAATATTGGATAGATAGATAGATAGATAGATAGATAGATAGATAGATAGATAGATAGATAGATAGATAGATAGATAGATAGATAGATAGATAGATAGATAGATAGATAGATAGATAGATAGATGGGCAGTGACAGTGGGAGCAGCTGCTCATCAGAGTGATAGAGTGATAGAGTGATTGAGTGATAGAGTGATAGAGTGATTGAGTTATAGAGTGATAGAGTGACTGAAATGGGCAGTGACAGCGGGAGCAGCTGCTGATCGAGTGACTGTAATGAGCAGTGACAGCGGGAGCAGCTGCTCATCAGAGTGATAGAGTGATAGAGTGAGAGAGTGAGAGAGTGATAGAATGACGGTGAGAGAGTGAGAGAGTGACTGTAATGGGCAGTGACAGTGGGAGCAGCTTCTCATCAGAGTGATAGAGTGATTGAGTGATAGAGTGATAGAGTGAGAGAGTGACTGTAATGGGCAGTGACAGTGGGAGCAGCTTCTCATCAGAGTGATAGAGTGATTGAGTGATAGAGTGATAGAGTGAGAGAGTGACTGTAATGGGCAGTGACAGTGGGAGCAGCTTCTCATCAGAGTGATAGAGTGTGTGAGTGATAGAGTGATAGAGTGATAGAGTGAGAGAGTGACTGAAATGGGCAGTGACAGCGGGAGCAGCTGCTCATCAAAGTGAGAGAGTGAGAGAGTGATAGAGTGAGAGAGTGAGAGAGTGATAGAATGACAGTGAGAGAGTGACTGTAATGGGCAGTGACAGCGGGAGCAGCTGATCATCAGAGTGATTGAGTGATAGAGTGATAGAGTGATAGAGTGATAGAGTGAGAGAGTGACTGTAATGGGCAGTGACAGTGGGAGCAGCTTCTCATCAGAGTGATAGAGTGATTGAGTGATAGAGTGATAGAGTGATAGAGTGAGAGAGTGACTGAAATGGGCAGTGACAGCGGGAGCAGCTGCTCATCAAAGTGATAGAGTGAGAGAGTGATAGAGTGATATAGTTATAGAGTGATAGAGTCAGAGAGTGATAGAGTGAGAGAGTGAATGTAATGGGCAGTGACAGTGGGAGCAGCTGCTCATCAGAGTGATAGAGTGAGAGAGTGATAGAGTGATATAGTTATAGAGTGATAGAGTCAGAGAGTGATAGAGTGAGAGAGTGACTGTAATGGGCAGTGACAGCGGGAGCAGCTGCTCATCAGAGTGATAGAGTGGTAGAGTGAGAGAGTGATAGAGTGATATAGTGAGAGAGTGAGAGAGTGAGAGAGTGAGAGAGTGAGAGAGTGAGAGAGTGAGAGAGTGAAAGAGTGATAGAGTGATAGAGTGACTATAATGGGCAGTGACAGTGGGAGCAGCTGCTCATCAGAGGGATAGAGTGATAGAGTGATAGAGTGAGAGAGTGACTGTAATGAGCAGTGACAGCTGGAGCAGCTGCTCATCAGAGTGATAGAGTGATAGAGTGAGAGAGTGACTGTAATGGGCAGTGACAGCGGGAGCAGCTGCTCATCAGAGTGATAGAGTGATAGAGTGAGAGAGTGACTGTAATGGGCAGTGACAGCGGGAGCAGCTGCTCATCAGAGTGATAGAGTGATAGAGTGAGAGAGTGACTGTAATGGGCAGTGACAGCGGGAGCAGCTGCTCATCAGAGTGATAGAGTGATAGAGTGAGAGAGTGACTGTAATGGGCAGTGACAGCGGGAGCAGCTGCTCATCAGAGTGATTGAGTGATAGAGTGAGAGAGTGACTGTAATAAGCAGTGACAGCGGGAGCAGCTGCTCATCAGAGTGATAGAGTGAGAGAGTGACTTTAATGGGCAGTGACAGCGGGAGCAGCTGCTCATCAGAGTGATAGAGTGATAGAGTGATAGAGTGATAGAGTGATAGAGTGATAGAGTGATAGAGTGATAGAGTGATAGAGTGATTGTAATGGGCAGTGACAGCGGGAGCAGCTGCTCATCGGAGAGTTAGAGTGATAGAGTGTTAGAGTGATAGAGTGAGAGAGTGAGAGAGTGACTGTAATGGGCAGTGACAGCGGGAGCAGCTGCTCATCAGAGTGTGTCCTGTGGGATCACCGGAGCTCCTCCTCTGATTGGACAGCGGTTCTGAAAGGTTAGCTGTAGGTAAACCTGCTGGTGCGGTGACAAGCACTCACAGCTTCTGCTGAATAAATCATCTCAGCGCTGGCACACCATAGAGCTCATCAATCTTTCAGCCCAGCGCCGCACTTACTCACTGCCTACAGGTCCAACATTATCTGACTATTCAGAGCTCGCATGCCTTATTCATCACTTCCTGCTGTGCTCGCTGACCTCAGATCAGGCCAATGAAGAGTCCCGCATGAGAAGCCGCCCGGACAGGAGATGGGATTCACCATCGCCAGCAGATTCCCAGATTCCTAGATTCCCAGATACCCAGATACCCAGATTCCCAGATACCCAGATACCAAGATTCCCAGATACCCAGATACCCAGATACCCAGATACCCAGATACCCAGATTCCCAGATACCCAGATACCCAGATTCCCAGATACCCAGATACCCAGATACCCAGATTCCCAGATACCCAGATACCAAGATTCCCAGATACCCAGATACCCAGAGTCCCAGAATCCCAGATTCCTAGATTCCCAGATTCCCAGATACCCAGATACCCAGATACCCAGATTCCCAGATTCCAAGATTCCCAGATTCCCAGATACCCAGATACCCAGATACCAAGATTCCCAGATACCCAGATACCCAGATACCAAGAGTCCCAGATTCCCAGATACCCAGATACCCAGATACCCAGATACCCAGATTCCCAGATACCCAGATTCCCAGATTCCCAGATACCCAGAGTCCCAGATACCCAGAGTCCCAGAATCCCAGATTCCCAGATACCCAGATTCCCAGATTCCCAGATTCCCAGATACCCAGATTCCCAGATACCCAGATACCCAGATTCCCAGATACCCAGATACCCAGATTCCCAGATACCCAGATACCCAGATACCAAGATTCCCAGATACCCAGATACCCAGATACCAAGAGTCCCAGATTCCCAGATACCCAGATACCCAGATACCCAGATACCCAGATACCCAGATACCCAGAGTCCCAGATTCCCAGATACCCAGATACCCAGATACCCAGATACCCAGATACCAAGATTCCCAGATACCGAGATACCCAGATACCCAGATACCCAGATACCCAGATACCCAGATACCAAGAGTCCCAGATTCCCAGATACCCAGATACCCAGATACCCAGATACCCAGATACCCAGATTCCCAGATTCCCAGATACCCAGATACCCAGATACCCAGATACCAAGAGTCCCAGATACCCAGATACCCAGATACCCAGATACCCAGATACCCAGATTCCCAGATACCAAGATACCCAGATTCCCAGATACCAAGATTCCCAGATACCCAGATACCCAGATTCCCAGATACCCAGATACCCAGATACCCAGATACCCAGATTCCCAGATACCCAGATACCCAGATACCAAGATTCCCAGATTCCCAGATTCCCAGATACCCAGATTCCCAGATACCCAGAGTCCCAGATACCCAGAGTCCCAGAATCCCAGATTCCCAGATACCCAGATTCCCAGAT
>NC_137116.1:15744842-15747342 GCF_949357685.1 Gobio gobio
TTCAAAAAACATCACTTAGTCTGATTTATAAGATGTTTTCCTCATGGGGACCAAAAAATGTCCCCACAAGGACGAGGATTTCTGATATTGCCATCTTTGTGGGGACATTTTGTAATTTTGCCCATAACGTAGGGATTACCAGTCCACACACACACACACACACACACACACACACACACACACACACACACACACACACACACACACACACACACACACACACACACACACGCACACACACACACACAGCTCTCTCATTATTACAGTGCATCACTCTTTCCACATGTTATTCCAAAAGCGATTGTCCTTCAGTATTTCAGCCTTTGAGCTCTGGTGCTCCTGATCCTCCTGAGATGTTCCTGCAGCTCGACTGGACTCCAGCTGTGGTCAGTTCAGCTGATTGGACATGATGAGGAAAGGCACACGCCTGTCTATATAAGGTGCCACAGTAAACCAAGCCATGAAGGAATGGTCTGTAGACTCAGAGACAGGATTGTGTGGAGCATGGGCGTCACTAGGCCCTTTGTGGGGGTCTTCAGCTCGCCCTGAACTTCTGCCCCGGCCCCTAAAGATGTGTGTGATTAACCTTTATAACGGCTGCGTCTCGGCTTTTAATCAGAGTGCTCTTCAATCCGCTGTGGCAGCAGAGGTGTGTGTGCTGATCTGAGCTCTCATTGGTCTGTCATCGCTCGTAGGCGGGCTTTATGTTCACAGAGCGCGAATCGACGTCAAGTGCGAGATTTGACTAAACTAAACACTTCATATCTGACAGCAGCTTCTGTAAGTCACAAATGTTAAACACATGACAAAAATATTCACGCAAATTATAAACTTGTGTCTAATTTCGCCATTTTGAATTGAATTAGGCCTATGTAATGTCATTTATAAAATAATTAACAAACAAGAAATATTAACAAAGTAATATTAGTAATAAATGTGTGTATATTGTAAATTTAATAATTCCATTTGTAGCTCTCAGGAAATAAAAAAGCTCAGCTTTTTCCAGCGTGTTTTGAGCATAAGATTAGTAATGAATGTGAGCATATGTGAATTAATTTAAAGGGAAAGTTCACCCAAAAATGAAGATTAGCCCATGATTTCCTCTCGCTCAGCTCATCCGAGGTGTGTGTGACATTCTTCTTTCAGACGAATAAAATCTGAGTTATATTACAAATGTTCAGGCTAATCCAAGCTTTATAACTGCAGTAATAGTTGCTCTGTTTTTGAAGTCCATAAAAGTGCATCTGTGCGTCATATAACTGCTCCAGCGGCTCTGGGGTGTTAATAAAGGCCTTCTGAAGCGAATCAACGCGTTTGTGTGAGAAAAATATCCATATTTAAAACTTTATCAAGTAAACTTTCGGCCTCCGCCTTCTGTGTAAAAGTGTTGAATGTTGAAAGTGAAACTCCAGATGTGTGTGTGACGTCATGACCTGAGCGTTAGTCTTTCCATCCGCATTTCAACACTTCCAGAAACTGAACAGGGAAGGCGGAGGCCGAAAGTTTACTTGATAAAGTTTTAAATATGGATATTTTTCTTACACAAACGCGTTGATTCGCTTCAGAAGGCCTTTATTAACACCCCAGAGCCGCTGGAGCAGTTATATGACGGACAGATGCACTTTTTATGGACTTCAAAAACCGAGCAACTATTACTGCAGTTATAAAGCTTGGATTAGCCTGGACTTTTTATAACTCAGATTTTATTCGTCTGAGAGAAGAATGTCACACACACCTCAGATGAGCTGAGGGAGAGGAAATCATGGGCTAATGTTCATTTTTGGGTGAACTATCCCTTTAATACATTTAGTTAGTCTTTTAGCCTTCAGTAAATTACCATGTCTACAAAAATGATTCATAAAACATATAAATATCAGTTAAACATATGTTTACTGTCTTCACTGGCAAAAATGGAAACACTTTATCAGTCATATCTGCCACTGACATGGTTTTCAAGCTATTGTTATATAATATTTTAAACTTCACATATGTAGATCACAGAAATCAAAATGTCCTCCCCCCCCACCTCACCTCACATTTGGGGTCTCAGAGATTATAAACCTGCCTACATTGTTATGATTAAGGGATGTAAAATATGGTCATACAGAATATGGCATTAATATTTGCTTTATAAGTAATAATAAACAGCCAATATCCTAATATGCATACTAATAATCTACTAGTTAATAGTGAGAATTGGACCCTAAACTAAAGTCTTACCATTTTTTCAGTCTGACAGAGCTCCAGCGTTTCTCTGAGGAGAGAGAGAACCTCTCCAGCCGTCTCTGCAGCTCTCCACCAATCAGGGCTGTGTGGGGGCGTGGCCAGACGGAAGACACGCCTCGGGAAAAGCTCCTGAAGGATCTCAAATCATGAGGAACTCAATCCTCTGGTCTGATGAAACACAGATGAACTCTTTGTCCTGAATGGAGGATCCCAGACTCCGCCCATCCTCTGGCCAATCCCATCCCTGCAGTGATCATGGTGGGGGCAGCATCAT